>NC_056741.1:1654576423-1654833923 GCF_019279795.1 Protopterus annectens | reverse complement strand
AGTTCCTGGGGTCCGTCGTCGCTCCCCCTTTGTGGAGTGGGATAACCGTTGCTGTGCACCATTCAGTGGGCACAAAGCCTGAGGTGAGGCTATGATTGAACATGGTGCTTAGCTGGGGTGCCAGTTCATTGTGTAGTTCATGTAGAACACAGCCTGGGATGTTGTCAGGTCCCATGGAAGCTGTGTTCTTGGCTTTGGAGAGTGTGGTTTTTACCTGTGAAGCCGTGATTACAGGAACTTTGCATTCTTCCGGTATAGAGATGGGCCCTTTAGGGGGTGAGACGGGGTAAAGTTAGCAGTGAACCTATCTGCCAGGATGTTGACAATATCAGTCGGTTCTGTATATTTAGCGCCATTGTGCTGTAACTCAGAGCAGATCTGAGTGTTGCCATTAAGATTCTTGACATAGCTATAGAATGCTTTGTGGTTGTCTTTAGAATCAGTGGCAATTTTGTTTTTGTAACTAGCTTTGGAGGATTTTATGAGGGATCTCATCTTACTGTGGCTGAGCAGGGAGTTCCTCCAATCATGGGATTTTACTCTTTTTGCAACAGTTTCTTTCTTCTGTTGTAGAGTTTGTTTATGGCAGGGGACCACCAGATTGGCTTCCTATTTTTGGAGGATAGCATCTTGGTTCTGTTAGGGATAGCACAATCCATGCACTCATGTAAGTGCTTATAAAGTGCATTTGTGTAAGATTCAGCAGTCGTACCTCTATTGTCCGTCTGCATGGGTGTTGTGAAGTTTGCCACTTCTGTATTAAGAAGCGTGAAGTTGGCTTTGGAGAAATGTTTTCTACTCTATGTCTCTTTTACTCACTCAAGTCTGTATTTCCTTTGCATCATTTTTGGAATCTGCACTACAGTGGCTCTCTTCTTAGGTAGTGATCTAACTGGGCTTTTCTAAGTGAGTACTTGTCGTTCTCCTTCTGAGCTTCTTAGGCCTGTGGATGGATAGTAACTGCTGCTGGCTTCCTAATTGCTTTCCAATCTATTTTTCTTATGCTGCTTCACTTATCCATCAGTGCCTTCATAATCACAGCTTTTGCACATTTGCAGTTCTTGTCTCTTCCATAAATTCCTTCCAGGCAGCTCTTTAGATGGTCTCCAGCTTGCTGGTACTTCAGCTTCCCCCAGAAGCTCCCTTCTTCAAGTACACCACTCTCTCTCTTTGTCTCTCTCTCTTCTGATACAGAACGTCCTATGCTCTTGCTCATTTTCACCTCTTTCTTATATGTCCATTTCTCCAACCACTTTTGTCTCTTTCTGTCTCTCTCATACACCTCTTTTTTTTCCTGTGTCCCTTTGCTGTCTTCTAAAATGTACTGAAGTTCTGTCATACTTTCTTCTATGCAGTGTGCCTCTCTTTTCTCTCTCCATCATTCTCATGCTCTATCTTGTTCACTATCACATCTCTCCAGATAGTGGTAAAGCACTTCTGTAGATTCCCCACTTCTATAGCCAGTAGTAAAGGACTTGCATTTCATTGACCACTTAATCTGTGCCACACATAAGATCTCATCATTCCACTATGGAGCCTCAAGCCTTCTGTCAGTGTCCCCACCTCAGAAAAGGTCTGCTGATACCTCATCCAGCTTTTAGTTTGCCTATGTCTCATCCTTTATCCAAAATTCAGTTAATTGCTATTAAGAACACGCAGTCACTAACACAAGACTGCATGGACCAATTTCCAGGCACTTGAAATCAGTGGCGCACAGTGCTGATTGTAACCCAGTACACAGAGAGCAATGACAGAAATCAGTGTAGAAGAAATAACTGCTAAAAAATTAGTGCTTCTGAAAAATCTGGAAGGTTACTGTGTTTGTGGTCAAGAGGTCAAAAGGTGTTGAGATACAGACACTGCACACCAAGCAGAGAAGAACAAAGTACTGTATGCATAAACTAGATCACTTCTTCATACTGCCACTGCAGTCTACCAAAAAAAAAAGTGGTTTCCCTAATGGGGGGTGGGGGCAGGATGTGGATGTCTAGGGTGATTAGCTTGTGGTCGGATCTGACCAACGAGGAATTGTCCTCTGGTGTGGAACACTGGTCGCCCATGTTGGTAATGACCAGGTCTAGGATATTGCAGCCTCTGATGGGGGTGTGGATAAGTTGATCCAAGGTGCTGCAATTTATGAATTCCAGAAAATGTTGAACAAAAGAGTTGGTACATGAGTAGATTTCCCACTTAATGGTGGGGTAGTTGAAATCGCCCATTATGAGGATGTTGGGTTGTACCCTAATATTTTCCAGTGTATCAAGAAATGAGGAGTGGGAATCCTGGGGCATAGTGGGGGATCTGTAGCAAGTTACAGTTTGGATTGTGGTCTTGCCCAAAGTTAGTTTCACTTGGATAATCTCGTATGTATTATGCTGAGCAAATAGCCTGGAGGTGTGGATATCCTTAATGAATATGGACACACCTCCGCCTTTAGTGTTTCGGTCCAGGTTAGGTGGCCGAAAGGTGTGGTATGAATTATAGCCTGGTAATACATGGGTTCCCTCTGTAGCCTTGAAGCAGTTCTCTGTCACTGCACAGATGTTGATGTTCTCCATTTTAAGGAGTGCCTCGAGTGAATGCATTTTGAGGTTTAGACATCCAGCATTGAGTAGCATTACCCTCAGATTTTGCTTGCTTGTACCTGTTACGGTGGTGAATTTGTCATTTGAACCTTGCCTAAAAAAGGCACTATAGGGGTGGCAGGAGCCTTAGCCAGTATCCAGAATCCCAAGGGAGACAGGTGCAGGCCATATCTGGCAAAGCATCGTGGTCTGTTGATCATGTCATCCCAGGCAGACAGATACTGGATCCCTTTAGAATGACACCAGACTATCTGTATAAATATATATATATATATATATATATATATATATATATATATATAGAGAGAGAGAGAGAGAGAGAGAGATTGATTGATTAGATAGATTGGTTCCACTATGTAAGATTGGAACATGAATGCTTGAAAATCATTTCAGTGGTAACAGCCAATCTAAACACAATGATATAATTCACTGAAATAGCACGTCTTTTTTGAAGTCTGTCTGCTTCACCCACGTGCTGGAACCTCCAAACTTTCATATAGAAATTTCATTGTCACACATTAGAAAAGTGAAAAACCATCAAACAGCACACAGTAGTCTCAGGCAGTCACTGCTTCTACTTCCCAGGTAGAGGCACTATAGATTAAGGAAATGCAAGACAGCTGCGTATAAGCAAGTATACTGTTCTTAGATTATGAGGAGCTTTCATTCTACTCTGCCACATAACAACATGACTGGAATGGCAGCTGTTGACGTCAATGAAGGAGGGGGGTACAGGAATCCACTGTATGGATGAGGCTAACTAGAATGACAGGGCTGTATTACAGTTAGCCAATGGCAATTATCTGTGTTCAAAGAAAAGATGAGGTCATCCACAGGGAGAGGTCAGCATATGTACCAAATTATTACAGCAACTTTATTGACTATGTACACCTTAGATGTCTGAATGCAATCAACAATCCAACCTTAGATGAAATGGAGCCCAAGACAAAGGACTCCATGGATCCTCCATTGTACACTAGTCCCCCCTGCATCTCTCTTATGCCTGTCTCCTGATTTCCACTCCTCTTGGCCCAATGCTATCCAGGCAGTTTAATTTTTTCTTGTTTTTTCATACTTTATCTTACTTTTTAGTTTCTCCCATGCTTTTAACACAACCTAACAGGCAACGACTTCACTGTAAAACATTTAGAGAAAGTAACTGAATAAAGTCTGGGGTAAAAATGATAGGTTTCTAATTGCTCTGTTATGCCTCTAATAGCTTGCTTAAAATGTTTTGATCTAATAACGGCAGGAAAAATAAGTTGTGTCTAAAGCTTAATGTTCAAAACTAAGAAAATAATAATTCCCAGCAAACTGAAAAAGACAAATGTTTGTAAGGACGTACAAATCCTGTCTGCGGTTTGTGCCTGCATTCTTAACCCTCCCAAGAATACAGCTGCCTGTTTGTACCCCTCTGGTGTTAGATTGGTATGAAATGAAAGAACAGTTGGTCAAAGTCATGTATTATGCAGTTCTGGGCCTAGGAGAAGAAACCAAAGCACATGAATAAAACCCACACAGACATACGGAGTGCATGCAGACTTTACACAGAAGAATCACAGCCAGAAACTCATCCATACAGCCAAGAGCCAAGAGATATTAGATGGTAACACTAATCAGTATATCACTCTGGCACTGATTAGTTGCTATCATACACATCCATCCTGCCCAGACCACCACAGATAGCTGCTTACTCAGCACAATGCTGCTGTTTGACCACTATGGACAATGAAGAAAGTTATAGCCAACATGCTACTTTTAGATACACTTTTGCCTCCCCCCCATATACACATGACCTAATTTTTAATACAACAGTCCCCATACTCATCAATTACAGTTACCATTATTGATTATGCATGCTCACTTGAGATATCAGAATGTAATAAAATGCAAACAATAACAAATGACCGGAGTAATGTACATTAACCCCCCCCCCCACACACACACACACAGATTGTTTCTGCTATCTGGGACTGGGAGAAAAATCAATAGCCTCAGTGATGCAGCTGTAGCTAAAGGCCAGGTTGAAATGTGTGTCATTACACAGATGCAAGAAAAATAAAATGAAAATAAAAAGCAAAACTGTACTTGTGCTGTCTTTGGATAACACTCAGACAAAACAGCCTCAGTCCACTAATCAGAGATGTGTGGTGGGTCTTACTGCAACACATGAATAGAGCTACCGTGCTCCTTCTATTACAAAAAAAGAAATGAAGCATGCAAGGAACGTGCATATTCCATGCATCATGACATCATCTGAGCGCATATTCCATACATAACAGCATAAGAAGAATGCATATTCCATGCGGTATGACATACCCTGAATACATATTTCATGCATTATGACATAAACTGAGTGCATATTCTATGCATTATGACATACACTGAATGCATATATTCCCTGCATTATGACGTAAGCAGAGTGCATATCCATGCATTATGACATAGACTGCATGCACATTCCATGCATTATGAAATGAGCATATATTCCATACTTTATGACATAAGATGAGTACATACTCTGTTCATTATGACATAAACTGAGTGCATTCCATGCATTATGACACAGGTTGAGTTTATCCACTATGTTAAATAACATGTACTTTGAACAAATCATTCTTACTAAATGCACCCTTGTATAGAGTTATTCAGTCAATTAACCAGGATACAACTCCCAGGCCAGCAGAGAAACTTATGTGGTCCCACCTGGTTAACAAAGACTGGATGATTAGATAGATAAAGTAAATGCACTCATTACAGAAGAAGACAAATCCTGCTTCTTAAAACATTGCCTTGGGAATATACAGTTGAAAATACTTTGATCGCTGTATAATCGCAATAATCACACAATTTATAACAATAAATAAGCTCCCGTTAGGAAAGCATATTGTTAAAATGTATAGTAAACAAATAAAATGCCCCTTCTACGGCTTAATCATATATTTCAAAATTACTGCGGTGGTGGTGCTGCGGTAATGTTGTCGCTTCATAGCAAGACGTTGTCCCGTTCGATTCTCAGCTAGAGCGTCTTCTGTGCAGAGGCATACGTGAATGGGGTGTGCCTTCGTTGAAGGTTGTGCATCAGGGCTGGTAACCCGGTACGTAAAAATCCATTTCCAATCATTAGCGGACCGGAGTTCCACTGTGGCGACCCCTAACCGGGAAAAGCCGAAAGACAAACAAGAAATACATATTTGACCACCCCCACACACACATACTCATATACCCAATGAAATGATGGGGTGGGGGGGAGTACATAAGAGGAAAACAGAGACAGTGAATAAGAATACTGTACAGTTTCTGTGACAATCTGGCAATGATCAGCATTATGCAAGGTTTTCTAAATGGTATAGCCTTTGTAGACCTCGTAGTAATTGTCATATTAACAAATTGACTAAAACAGCTTTCATGGCGCTGACTGGGATATAATGAATAGTTTTCTAAGTGACCATACCGTGCACACTACATCTGACAAGAGATGTTTTTAACACTAAGTGGATTTTTCCTGCAGGGTATCACACAACCATTGATAGACCTCAGCCTTTGTAAATATAATAGAATCAATGGTTTGAATTTAAGCTTACAGCTTTCCATGTAATAATTTGACATTTTACTGTAAGCCTATAACAGCATAACAGAAGATGAACCTTAAATTATCTGTAGCATAGCCATTTGCCTCTTTAGAGGACAGTCATAGTACAGGCAGTTTTTTCCTCTGGATAAAACATTAAAAGTAGCAAATGTCCTACTATCCTGATATTTTAAGAGCACTATATTCCCAAATTTACCAAAAACACTGCAGAAAATTATATAATCAAACACCATAAATTACTATTATCACCATTCTGCAATAAAATTATTTTTGTAAATACTATAAAACATAAATATTTTACATCTGATTATGTTCCCTAAATACTGTGTTCTTTAAATTCCATGTAAGACTCTATTCACTGTGTAACAGTGATACTAACTTAACAGATTATACAATTACTTTTTCAGGCTGATTGTTCTTAACTGTGCTCATTTGTTTATCTTGCTTTTTGTATTGTAGTTACTACTGTAATGTAGCAACTGATATAATTCTGTTATGCATTATTTATTTTGTACCGCTACTTTAGGTTGTGACTGAAATAAGTTATTTATAATCAGCCCACTATTCTAATCAACCACAATAAATGCATAAAGAAATAAACAGTAGAAAAATGTACTGCAGTAACTATTTCAGTAATAAAATGAAAATAAATTGTTTGTACTGGCTTTAATGTATGCTTTGTCCATGAAAATCTCAGCCTTCGTAAGAAACACCCCCACTAAGGCATCTGAAAATGTGATAGAACTATTTATCCATTCTGTTAAAGAAATTGCAGAATACGTTTATATGAAATTTATACCATGATTACTAGAAACTGCACTCTTTATAAGAGAGCAAAATGATGTTTTAAATGTCAGGTTTTATTATATGTGAACCTTTACTCCAGTCCATACTGCTACATATAAACTAAATACGAGTTGCATATTAATACACCTTACTGCATGAACTTCCTTTTGCAGTACCATTTTTTTCTTTTAGTGTAATTTTGCATTATTTTCTTTGGGCTTTTATTACAGTTCTATTACATCTTGTTGGGAGCTTTTCATCAAGACAGATCATATGGTAGGATGAAAGACAATTATATGTAGGCAATATACAGCCTTAAGAAAATGTCTTAATTAATAAAACCACTGATTTCAGCAAAGATAACCTCTCTAGATGGCAAAGAAAAGTCTTAAGCTTATGCACTGAGTGGAAAGTCAGTCATCTTTCAGTGAGAGTTATCAGTCACAGAGTGCCAGAGTGCCATAAAGACTAGTAAAAAGTATGTCCTAAAGTTACAGTTCTGAGATACAACAAAAGCAAATAACTCAGGAACTTATTCAAACTTCTCCTTCACGTATATAAAAAACATGATCAAGGGGCACACATTGCAATGTAAACAAAAGGCCCTCTTACCAGACACAGTCAAAAGGAAGTCAAAGTCTTTCACATCTAAGTGACTACAGAAACAAGGCTATGGAGAATGTTTCGATTGAATCATATAGGGACACAGAAAAAGGAAGTCATGGCAGCATGTCAGTCCCACTCCAGGTCATTTTGGGGTATAATAAATTAGTGAAAAACAGGATGATGCAAATTGCACAGAACATTTATTTATTTATTTCGGCCAACATTTGTTAAAAACAGCCATTACCTAGTAAGGCAAGTCCACTGTAGTAGATGTAAAAGCAACTTTCTAACAACGCCACAGCAACCACTAGTTATTATTCTTAGCCCACTTCTACTCCTTAAAGTAACCACCTTTGTTTTCTCCTTTAGATAGTACAGCCCAGGAAAGTTTTAGACCTGACTTTGACTCTTCGCCAGACAGTACGCCCACTGGACTGGTGTTAACGTCTGCCCCTAAGAACCAGAACCTATATTACAATCGGCCATAGATTGTATGTATTGCCATCCACCATTTTTTTTGTGTTCAATGATAAATAGATGAAACTGCACTTCACTGTCTTAATTATAAACGGCTGTGGCGTGTATACCTAGCGCGGACGGGTTCCTATCATATGATCAAAGTCTTACAACTTTGAATCATCAAAGAATGAACTTTAATGATCGAAGTTGTAAAACCTCGAAGCATATAATGGAGATCACCATAGAGAGCGGAAAGGGAAGATGTCCCTTTACTGTACTGTAGTGCGATCTCGGAGCTGGTATAGGTTCATAGGTTCATAGGTTCATACTAGGCTATCTGCCCTAGGGCATTTATAAGCCTAGCCAGAGTGTGTGTGGCTTTCACCACCCCTTAGGATGAGAATACTATACCCATTAGTTTGCTGTGCCTCTGTCCAGCAGTGATACAGAGATGATTCCCGGGGTAAACCTACGATCTCCCATCCACTCGTCAAGATTTCTCTTGAACAGAGTCAGTGAGGGGCTCTGCCTCACATGGACTGGGATTCTGTTCCATAGTGTAGGGAGTCTCTGGGTGATGAATCTGTCCCTCCAGCATGTCCTATTTATATCCTGTTGAGGTTTAAGTCTCTTGCTCTCGTGGCTCTGGTGGATTTGGATTTTTTGAGGTGGAGCATGTCCATTAATTCCGGGTTGGACATGGCCTTGTATGTCAGGCACAGATCACCTCTGAGCAGACAGTATGCGACTGAATAGAGCTAGAGTTTCTTCAGTCGGGCATCGTATGACATATGTTTGAGCCCCTTTATCCTTTTGGTGAGGAACTTTTGGGGTCTTTCCAACTGCTGCAGGTGTCAGGTAAGGTACATTCCGAATGGGGTGTTGTACTCAATCATTGGTCTGATAAGTGAAGAGTACAGGGGTACAATGACCTCTCCTGATCTGGATGTGAATCCCTTCATGATCAGGTGGGCAATGTAGAAGGTCTTCCTAACCACTTTGGCAATGTGAGTGTCAAAAGAGAGGTTACTGTCAACTTGGGTCCCCAGGTCCCTGATAACTTCTTCCGTGTTTAATGGATTACCACCTATGTGGTAATTAGGGGTTACCTTGTTTTTCCCAAAGGGTATGACTATGCATTTTTGGCATTTAGCTTAAGGCCATGGCTCTGGCACCAGTTATCCATTTCTATGAGACCTCTCTGGAGGATGTCTGTGTCTGATGGAGTGTCAGTTATGGTGCCCAGTTTGCAGTCATCTGCAAATTTTGTCAGCCACAATCCCCCTATGTTTGCCTGCACTTCAGAAAAATAAATGCCGAACAAGACGGGGCCCAGGACTGAGCCCTGTGGGACACTGCTCGTGACCGGCTTAGAGTCTGACATGGCACCAGCAACTCTAACCCTGTGTGTTCTGTCCTTGAGCCAGTTTGCAACCCATCTTGTGACATATGGGTTTACATCTAAGCTGGTGAGCTTTTCTATGATGCCCGAGTGGGGTATTGTGTCAACGCTTTTGCTAGGTCAAGGTAGGCTGTGTGAACTGCCTTACCCTCATCAATGGCCTTAGTGACTGTTTGAAAAAGTTGACCAAGTTCAAGAGGCAGGATCTGCCCTTGACAAAGCCAAATTGGGTAGGATCCAGTGTCTGTAGGTCCCCAATGTCTTTATTTATGAGTTCCATTATGATCCTCTCCATAGCTTTGCAGACAAGGCTCGTCAAGCTTATGGGTGGTAATTTCAGGGTCCGTAGAAGCACCGCCTTTGTGGAGTGGGACCACAGTTGCCGCACGCTATTCTTTGGGTACGTATCTTGTAGTAAGGCTAAGATTAAACAGCAGCCTTATGTGTGGGTTTAGTTCCTCATTGAGTTCGTGTAGCACACAGCCGGGGACACCGTCTGGTCCCATTGATGCTGTGTTTTTGCTTTAGAGAGAGCAGCTCTCACCTGGGCATCTGAGATGTTTGGGAGGCTAGACTCTGGTGGGATAGATAGTTCTCCTTTTGGGGGGGGGGGGGAGAAATTTGCACTGAACCTGTCTGCCAGTATGTTGGCAATGTCTGTGGGTTCAGTGACTTTTTTATCATTTTGGACTAATTCTGAGCATATCTGGGAGTTTCCACCCAGGTTTCTAACATAGCTAAAGAAGGCTTTATGATTGTCTTTTGTGTCATTAGCGATTTTTCTCTCAAAGTTGGCCTTGGATGATTTTATGAGTGATCGTAGTTTTTTGCTAGTATTCATCAGAGATGCCTTCCCTTTTAGGGATTTTGCTCTGTCATGTAGTAGCTTTCTCCTCTTATTGTAGAGTTTGTTTATGGCTGCGGTCCACCAGACCGGCGCCTGCCTTTGGTGGAAAGGGTCTTGATTTTATTAGGGATTGCTTGATCCATACATTCCTGGAGGTGCTCGTAGAAGGCATTTGTAAGGGTTTCAGCAGCGTGGGTTGTGGTTTCCACTGCCTCAACGCACTTGCAGGATACCACTCCAACCTTAAGAAGAGTGAAGTTTTCTTTTGACAAGTTCTTCGCTGTGTCTTTTTTTGCGGGGGGTGGGGCGGGATGTGGATCTCCAGTGAGATTAATTTATGGTCTGATCTCACCAATGAGGGATATACTACCGGTGTGGAGCATTTTGTCCCCATGTTTGTGATGATCAGGTCTAGTATATTTTCTCCTCTTGTGGGAATGGTGACTAGTTGTTCCATAGCATTTGAGTTTATGAACTCAAGGAACCTTTGGGCTAGGGTGTTGGGGCTTGAGTAATGTTCCCAGTCTATGTTTGGGTAGTTGAAGTCACCCAATATGATGGTGTTTGGAGAGACATTCATACTCTCCAGTGTCTTCAGGAAGGCTGTGTGGGTTTCCTGAGTTTGAGAAGGTGGTCTGTAGCATGTTACAAACTGTAGGGCAGTTTTACCTATGGTTAATTGCACCTGGATGGTCTCCGATGCTTCGTGCGTTGCCACTAACCTGGAGGTGTGGGTATCCTTTATGAATATGGATACTCCCCCTCCTTTTGTGGTTCGGTCCAGATTTTGGGGCCGGAATGCATGATATGAGGTATAACCTGATAGTGCTGGGGTGCTCTCAGGAGCCTTGAACCAGGTTTCAGTCACAGCACAGACATCGATATTCTCCATACTGAGGAGGGCTTCGAGGGCATGCATCTTGAGGTTTAGACTTCTGGCATTGAGCAGTATTACCCTTAGTTTTTCTCCATTTTTGTTTTCTAGGGTGGTAGGTTTATCATTTGAGCCTTGCCTAAAAAAGGCACTATGGGGGTGGCAAGAGCCTTTGCCAATATCCGGAAGCCCAGGGGTGACAGGTGCAAGCCATCCCTTGCGAAGCAGCGTGACTTGTCAAGCATGTCATCCCAGGCAGACAGACATTGGATCCCCTTAGAATGACACCAGTAATTAAGCCAATTATTAAAGCTGATCATTTTGTCTCTGTATTGTGGCATCATTCTTGGTGAGGGTAGGATACTGCTCAGGGTCAGGGTCATACCGGCCTGGGCTACATAATCTGAGAGCTCCTCTATGTCTCTTTTCATGTAGTCCAGGGAGGTACGTCTCAGGTCGTTCACACCGGCATGGACAATGACTGAGTCATACTTGTACTTGCTGTGGAGTGACCTGAGTGCTTGTGTTATGTGGTGGATTCTAGCGCCTGACAGGCAGCTTACTGTGATCTTTTCCTTGTTCAGTCTGGTGAGTGGGACGTCAGTGTGTCTGACTATGGAGTCACCTATAACAAGTGTATCTGGCATTGTGTTTGGCCTTAAGGGCTGTGACTGTTTAGCACACTGACTTTGAGAACTATGTGTTGCATGTCTTATGTCTTGTAGCGGGGGGTGTGGGGGGTGTTTTTACTTTTTTTTTTATGTGTGTGAGAAGTTCCAAGACTTCGGTCATTAAAGTTCGTCCTTTAATGATTCAAAGTTTTGGAACTTCGATCATATGATATAGACCCGCACGGACAACAGAGTCTCAAAATCCCCCCACTCCCTCGCTGCCTAAACCCTCCTATTTGACTTAGAGTAGCCCTCAATCCGGATTACTCAGCAAAATAACTGGATCACAGGTCATGTACAACATTAAATTGTGAATTAAAAAAGGGAAATTCACTCTGCTATTTTAGATGGAGATACAGACTGCAAATGGCCTTTGCAGCAGTCTTCTGTCTCCCTATACATTAGCTGCTAATTCCTACTGGCTAAATAACCTGTTCCTGCAAGTAGGCACAGATACTGACCTGGTCTTGCTGATTGTTTTTACAGTCAGCAGCTCACAGGAACCAGGTTCAACCCACTCAGTTCACCTTCACTATGCTGTGGCTCAACCTGTTCCTCTACCCACCCCCAATATCCATGAATTTACACTTATCTGACCATTCCCTCTATCCAAACACCCATTCATCTCCATCCACACACATACATTCTACCACTAATTACTTCACTAGACGCCTCCCCTACCCACTTCCTAATACAACCAAATCCTTCTACCAAAATGCCTTTTGCTCCAAACCCTCCTTTTACAAACAAAGCCAACACCTCACAACTCCTAATTATATACTTTAACCAATGGTACACTCTAACAATCACTCTACTACTCTTAACCACTGTAACCTACTTAAACTCCTGTCACATCCACCTAAATGAATCCACCTCCCTACACTCCACCTCCAGCTACTACCAACCAACATCGTCACCAGTAAACTTCCACATATGTAGCTCCATATGTAACATAGCAACAGTTCACCATCTGCAGGTTTCTCTTCTCCCTCATCAAAATATTTCCAGTAAATCTGAGCTCTGTAACAAACAAATAGGCACATTCCTTAAAACTATACTCAACTTAGTTAACAAACTATCCCTTAGTGGTGACATTCAACCAAACTCTGGCCCAATGCACAGTCCACATAGATCACCCACTCAAACTATCATACATTCACAACCCCCCCCCCATACTACAACCATCCCTCCTAGGAACAAATCTGACATCTTTCTATTGAATATTAACATAAGAAGCATAAACAATAAAGTAAATAAGCTGCATGCCAATCTCTCCCTCTATAATCTAGATATTGTACTTCTCACCGAAACATGGCTAAAGCCATCCACAACCAAAAATGAAATACTACACCCAGGATATAACATCATACAGACAGACAGACTTGCCAAAAGGGGGGGAGGTGTAGCCCTACTTTTCAAAGACCACCTCTCCATAGTATCCTTAGATGAAAACCCCCACTCCCAATAATGCCGAAGTTATATCTGTCAAACTAAAGGTAAACCCCAAAAAGTATATGTGTATATATATATATATATATATATATATATATATATATATATATATATACATAAAATAGGACTCTATATGCCCCCAGGGGATACTGCACAAGCCCTAGAAAACATACTACACTGGTGTAGAGCAACTCTACCTCAGGAGACTATTATTATGGGTGATTTTAATATTGACTGGTTAAACTGCATCTCCCCAAAACCCAAAAATTGCATAAACATGCACGACTTCACACAACTTATCCAAACACCCACTAAAATCAATAAACCAAGTAACAAACATTCCTCACTAGACTGGATACTAATAAATAGGCCCAAACTATACTCTTACTTTGGCTGTCTGCCAGACAGTCTCAGTGACCACTACCCAACTTATCTACTAAGGAACGAAGCCAAGCTACCCAAACAAACAACATTTAAACAAGTAAGAAACAAAAAAAAACTAAACCCCACTAACCTTATAGATATTCTCAAACACTGTAACTGGACACCCTCTGAAACTTCCACCTCTACAGGATGCAATTGACTACTTTAACTCTACCTTCCTAGCCATACTAAACTCTCAAGCCCCAGTAGAAATATATGTGTCAAATCATATCATGCCCCATGGTTAACAAAATAAACACTGTCAATTCTTAAATAGAGAGACAAAGCATGGGTAACATGGAACAAAACTAAATCCCAACCCACCCTACTATACTACTGGGAACTTAGAAATAAAGCAAAGCAGCAAATTAAAAAAGTCAAAATAAATTACTACATCGAGACACAAACAAAGTATTGCAATAATCCTCAAAAATTTTGGTCAGCTATAAATAGCATACTACAACCAGGCAAAATCAGGACACCTCCTCCAAATGCTGCTAATAACTTGAATAATACAGCCACCATATTCAATAAATACTTTACTGAAACTATACTAGCTCTAGCCAATAACCAAACACCCTCAGTAACCTCAACCTCCCCCTTACCTCCATCTCTCCAAACACCAAATCCAACTTCTTCCTGCAACCCGTGCCTACAGAGATAATCAAAAAACTACTTAAGAAGCTAAAACCACCAATTTAGCTGCAGATAACCTGCCTAGTGAGTTCCTAAAACTAACACCAGATGGGATAGCCTACCCTGTATCAATTCTTATCAACAGATCCATAACTGAACATAATGTTCCTGCCATTTGGAAAATCTCACACATTATACCACTCCATAAAGGTGGTTCATCAACAGAACTCACCAACTACCGACCCATTGCAATATTGTCACCCCTATCCAAAATTCTAGAGAGAGGGTCATTCACATGCAAGTCTCTGATTACCTGCATACCCACAAACTACTAACCAACACTCAGCATGGCTTCCGTGCCTTTCACAGTACATCTACAGCCCTTATGGCATTTACCAACACTGTCAACTATCATCGAAATAATAACAACTATGTATCGTCCATCTTCTTCGACATATCAAAAGCCTTTGATATGGTTTCTCTCAACAAACTACTAAATGTACTTTCCAAACTAAACTTTTGCCATAATACTCTTGCCTGGTTCCAGGGCTACCTGACTGGTTGCCAACAAGCAGTCTCATGGCAACAGACTTTATCCCTTCTACTACCAGTGACAATGGGTGTCCCCCAAGGCTCAGTCTTAGGTCTGCTACTCTTTTCTATATTTACCAATAGCCTACTTCAACCCCACTAGCCTCTTTCATCCAATATGCGGTTGATTCAACAGTAATATGTGTCTCCCCCACAATACAACAACTGCATACCCTTACTCAACAATCCTTCTTAGCAGTTGAAACCTGGCTTACTAACACACAACTAATTTTAAATCCCAAAAAAACAAAACTTATGATATTCCAACCCACTAAAACAACCATAACCCCTAATACCTTTAACATTATGTCACTAAATAACGCCATTATCTTCCCAACTTCAAACACCAAACTCATAGGTGTGGAAATTGACAGCAATCTAAGATGTGACATTCACATTTCACAAACAGTTAAAAAAGTACACAAAAACTAGGAACCCTATATAGAAACAAACAGTACTTCACCAAAAATACTAAAGCTACCTTTGCCCAATCCCACTTAATTTCAACTTTACTATATGCAGCTCCCATAGTTACAAACCTTAAGAAAACTGAGCTTGTTAAACTTGAATCCTGCTATAATAAAATTGCTAGATTCGCTTCAAACTTACCAGCTAGAGCCCATCACTGCAAGGCTTTCAAACAACTCAACTGGCATGAGCTCCCACACATCCTTCATTACAACCAGTTAACTATGGCTCATAAAATACTATATGAACCTGAAAAAGTATCTGCCCTACAAACCTTAGTTCAACCCTATACCACCAGTAGAACACTAATAAGCAAAAAACAAGCAGGGGACTCCCTCATCTCAAACTCTATTGGAAAAATCTGGAATGGTTTACCAGAAAACATTACTTCTGTTACATCTACTCCCCACTTTAAATCAACCCTAAAACAACACCTGTTGAGCAGATGGCTGTGCCCTTGTTCCACCCCTGACTAATCCTCTCCTATCATCACTAGCCTGATCTGAACTAGCCCTATCTAACATATAGGCCCAACCATATTAACACCACTCAAACTTCTGAATTTAAAGCCTGAGGACGTTCAGAATTAAGCTTAACACTTATTCTCTTCAGCTACTACCTAAGAAAGACATTGTATAGTAAAACACTATGTTGCTGTACTGCTCATTCAGATATTAAATGTGTTCCAATGTTGTGATTCTAAATTAAGGTAGTAACCACAAATGTAGAGTGTGTACAAATGTAGTCTATGTACAACCTGACCATGTAAATATATTATGTAGTAGAACTCTATGTTGCTTTACTGCTTATTCATATGTAAATGTGTTCTAATGTTATGATTCTTAAACTAAGGTATTAACTACAAATGTAGACTGTGTGCAAATGTAGACTGTGTACAATCTGACCTTACAAAGATGCAATCCAGAATCACTAATACTAACTGTATGTAAACTACCCATATTTAAAATAACTGCATGTTAATCATCAATATATGTTACCTCTGTTCGTCTTTTGTTTCATGTGGAACTTTTCTCCCTGGGCCTCTGCTGAAAATGGACATGTGTCCAGTCAGACTTTCCCAGTAAACAAATGTAAAATAAAAATAAATAAAATAAATTTGCATGTGTTTACTGGGATAGTCCATCTGAGCAGAGCCCTTTTTTTCTGCAGAGACCAGGGGGAGAAAAGCTCCACAAAATGAAATATAACGATTACTATTTGAATAGCATAAACCTAGTATAAATAGTAATTAGCTATTGATTTAAACATTTGTTTTTTCAAGATACAGTGAAAGACATTCAGTTCTGGGGTAGAGTTATTCAAGGATATTAATGAAGCATTTTTTGTCTTGGTCTTCAGGCACAGCAATTGTAACAAATGCTAGAAACCAGTGCGTGAGGGTGGCAATCATTTACTCTTAAAATCTTACCTATTTAAGCAAGACACATTGCTCTTATTTTCTCACATATGGTTTAAACATTCAGATGTTAAACCATTACCTGTGCATTTCAGCTCTATAACTCAAATTTTAAACTCATTTTTTATTCACCTTAACATTAACATTGTTAATTAATTAATCTTAACATTGGCAAAACTTAGTCTCTTCAGTAATTTAAAAAGTCTCGTATAATGGTATTATCTAGTTTGCTCCTTCACTAGTATACCATCAGTTATATTTGCATCAAGACCCTTAATGATCTCTATAATAACTTTTGGAAATGTCTTGGATACGGACAGTATACAAGATGGAAGTTTCAAAATCTGTATCTTCCCATGAGAAAATTAAAACTGCACAATATGAATCTTTCCTCATCAAGATTAAGCTGTCAGAACACTTTAAGTGCTTCAAGAAAATAAAAGGCTGCTGATGACATGGCAGACATCATTTTCCAACTGTGCAAAGAAGATAATGCTTTCTATTTATAGTTTTACTAAATTTTCTTCAGTAAGTATAGATATGAGGGTTATCTGGTTTAGTGCTCTTAAACCATTCCGTAAACTCATTATGTTCCTTAACACCATCTATATACTCCATGCAGTTACATTCCTTGATGCTAGTCCTCAAAGCTACTGGAACTTTCCATGGAGCATACACTACTGGTCACATTGCAGGATTAGTTTGAATATGATAAAGTGTAGGCATACCTGCACCAATAAATATGTTTTTTCTTTAAGCAAATTATCTGTGCATTTTCTGATCTACACATTAACTGGTTATTCACATTGTCAGTTTCTTCCACCATACTAAGACTCTGATAAGTTTAATGACAAAAACTGATAGAACACTGGCTATAACAAATATCTGGCACAGAATTATGCACATTTTATTTTTATATTCACAATTTTTATATTCACTACCTTATGCCCTAGTGGCATTATGTAGTAAACAGAACAGTTAATGAAAGTACACATTGCTGGCTTCAGTTTAAATTTTTTCAAATTCAGTGCTTTTAGCAGTTGAGCATACATTGCACTCTACCAAGTCTATATACAGTACTTTTATTACTAATTTAACCTGTTCTTCCCTGAAATCCAAACAATTCTTCAGTCATTTTTTTCTGTACTTTTTTCAATGTTATCTCAAAGCCTAAAAACATTATGTATAGATGAAAAAGCACAGATATATTGCTGATAGCCACTGGTGTTATATACTGTGTGGATTGTATATATACAGTGGTTATAAAAAGTTTACACACTCCTGTTAAATTGCCAGGTTTTTGTGAAATAAACAATGAGATCACAATAAATCATTGCAAAACTTTTCCCACCTTTAATGTGACCTATAACCTGTACAATGCAATTGAAAAACAAACAAATCTGTTAAGGGAAAAATATAAAAAATAAAAAAATGTACAATACGCTGGTTGCATAAGTGTGCACACCCTTAAACTAATACTTTGTTGTGTGTGCACACCTGTAAACTAATACTTTGTTGAAGCAACTTTTGATTTAATTGCAGCATTCAGTCTTCTTAGGTACATACCTGCCATCAATTAAAGAGACTCTGATTAATCCCAAATAAAGTTAAGCTGTCCGAGTAGGATTTTCCTGACATTTACTTAGTTGCCTGCTACAGCAAAAGTCATGGTTCACAGAGAGCTTACAAAGCATCAAAGGGATCTCATTGTTGAAAGGTATCAGTTAGGAGGGGTCTATATTATAGTATCGAAGTTTTTAAAATTTGAATACTATAATATCGACCTGTTTTTGTCGAAAACTCAAAATAGTGAATCCACGAAACTTCGAAATCTTACCTAGGGTAAGATTTCGGTTGTCTGTTCCATGGCTTCTTACTCTACTGTGCTGGGAATGTTACAGAACAGGGTAAGGTAAGTATGTGAACGGAGGTTACGGACTGGGTTAAGGTAAGTGTGGGAATGGATTGGATTAAGATGAGTGTCCGATAGTTAGGGACATTAGGGTTAGGGAGCGGGTAAGGTGAGTGTGCGATAGTTAGGGACTTTAGGGTTAGGGAGCGGGTAAGGTGAGTGTGCGGTAGTTAGGGGCTTTAGGGATAGGGAGTGGGTAAGGTGAGTGCGTGGTGGTTAGGAACTTTAGGGTTGGGGAGCGGGTAAGGTGGGTGTGTGGTAGTTAGAGACTGTAGGGTTAGAGAGCAGGTAAGGTGAGTGTGCGGTAGTTAGGGACTTTAGGGTTAGGGTTGGGTTAAGGTGAGTGGATAGGTAGTAGTGTAGGGTTAGAATTATGGTTTTGTTAAGTGTATGTGTGTGGTTTATTTATTTTGGTGTGCTTGTGTTGTGTGTTTGTGTTTTGGAACAGCAAATTTTTTCCCTGGGGAAAACATTTGCTGTTCTGTATGTTCGATATTTTGTGGTTTAGATATTTTAGGTACGATGAAATAGCATTCGCTATTTAAATTGTACGATAGGGTAATATAAACGCTTCAGGAGAAGGGTACAAAAAGATTTCCATAGCATTGGATATATCATGGAACACAGTGAAGACAGCCATCAAAAAGTGGAGAAAATATGGGACAACAGTGGCATTGCAAAGAACTGGACATCCCTCCAAAATTGATGAAAAGGCAAGATGAAAACTGGTCAGGGAGGCTGCCAAGAAACCTATAAGAACACTGAAGGAGCTGCAGGAATTTCTGGCAAGTACTGGTTGTGTACTACATGTGACAACAATCTCCCGTATTCTCCATATGTCTGAACTATAGGGTAGGGTTGCAAGACAGAAGTCTTTTCTTACACAGAAAAACATCCAGGTCCTGCTAAAATTTGCAAAACCCTACATCAGGTCTCCCAAAAGCATGTGGGAAAATGTGTTATGGTCTAATGAGACCAAGGGTGAACTTTTTGGCCACAATTCCAAAAGGTACATTTGGCACAAAAACAACACCTC
This sequence comes from Protopterus annectens, assembly GCF_019279795.1. NCBI lineage: Eukaryota > Metazoa > Chordata > Ceratodontiformes > Protopteridae > Protopterus > Protopterus annectens. Next base: position 1,654,814,166 of record NC_056741.1, on the reverse strand, counting down.
GCATCACCAAAAGAACACCATCCCCACATTGAAGCATGGTGGTGGCAGTATCATGCTTTGGGGTTGCTTTTCTTCAGCTGGAACTGGGGCTTTAGTCAAGGTGGAGAGAATTATGAACAGTTCCAAATACCAGTCACTTTGGCCCAAAACCTTCAGGTGTCTGCTAGAAAGCTCAAGATGAAGAGGAGTTTCACCTTTCAACACGACAGTGACCCCAAGCAATCATCCAAATAAACAAAAGAATGGCTTCACCAGAAGAAAATTAAAGTTTTGGAATGGTCCAGCCAGAGCCCAAGCCTAAATCCAATAGAAAATCTGTGGGGTGACCTGAAGACGGCTGTGCACAAGAGATGCCCTCGCAATCTGACAGATTTTGAGCATTTTTGCAAGGAAGAGTGGGCAAATATTGCCAAGTCCAAGATGTGCCATGCTGATAGACTCCTACCCAAGAAGACTGAATGCTGTAATTAAATCAAAAGGTGCTTCAACAAAGTATTAGTTTAAGGATGTGCACACTTATGCAACCAGCATATTGTACGTTTTTTATTTTTTATATTTTTCCCTTAACAGATTTGTTTGTTTTTCAATTGAATTGTACAGGTTATAGGTCACATTAAAGGTGGGAAAAATTTTGCAATGATTTATTGTGGTCTCATTGTTTATATCACAAAAACCTGGCATTTTAACAGGGGTGTGTACATTTTTCTATCCACTGTATATATACAATCCACACAGTACATAACGCCAGTGGCTATCAGCAATATATCTATGCTTTTTCATCTATACATGATGTTTTTAGGCTTTGAGATAACATTGAAAAAAGTACAGAAAAAATGACTGAAGAATTGTTTGGATTTCAGGTCTACCCTTTTTACATGCACTCTTATTTTCTCTTCACATTGCTCACACTTACCTGTTTACCCACACCACACTTTTGATAACACATTCTTCACTACTTCCTGGAGGCAGCAAGGATTATTCTATGCTATATATTCATACCCTCCTTATTCTATATATTCTCACCATTTCCCAGCTGAGATCTGATTTTTCCTGTCTATCCCCACCGATTCTTCTACCTGCATAATATTCAAGTGGGAGATGAAATAGTCCTGCACACCTACTCTTCTGTTCCCATACTGTCCAAGCAACAAGGGAAATACTTTCCAAACGTAATCTGTCCCCACCTATAGTATTGCCCTCAGATTCTCCAAACAGAAAAAATGCTCACTCTTCATTATCCTAATCACTCACCTTGTTATACATTCTCCCCTAGTCCATGGTGGCCACATGGTTCAGCACCCTCCTTTCCTTTTTAACAGCAGAGAACATATCTCTTCTTGTTGTATATCTTACCTGTTGGCAGCAGGTATCATGTCTTCCTTCTTTTTATTTCAGCTTCTCTTTTACCTGGCAGTAGCAGAGAATAGATGTATCTTTGCAAACCATTTCACCTGGAGGCAGTGGGTGTCAGGTCTTTCCTTTCCAACATCTGTTTAACTTGCAGCACCAGACAGAGGATGAGTAATTCCCAGTCCTGGGTCACTGTTCTGCTGCATTCCTCAAACACATTTTCCCTTTCCACTTCAACTGTTTATCTCTGACCTTAAAACCCTATCAATACTATTTAACACAAAAATATAGTAACCCCACCCTCGTGCTCTAGTTTTCTCCCCTTCTCCAAACTCACTTGCATTTCCTCTCTATTAAGCCACATTGAAGTCCCAGCTCTTCATACTCATCCTCATTGAATACCTCTCCCTACATTTTCCTGAGGTATTCCTGCTTTCAGGTGGCACACAGCTATTGTAACCTGAACCTTCTTCCTCATCTGCAGTGCAGCTGACAGGCTGTAACTAATGGCTCTACTACAAGCTGTGCTGTACCAATAACCATGGATGCTATTTTCATATCTTATTGTTAAAGGCATAACACTGCATTACCTGTGCATCTTCTTTCAAGCTGTAGAGGCAGTCCCTCAAGAGTTTCCTGCTTATTAATCTTACTTTATAATAGCCTCATTAACATCCATCCCTAAAACACAATAATGCCTCTTGTTATTCATCAGTCCTATCCTTTGTCCCTCCTCAATCCCTTTCCATGCATCCACCATGCCACCCCTTACTCACTCTACCAGAACTACTACTACATTCTCTTACCTACCTTCCTAGAACATGCACTCTGTGTCCTGCCTCTCACCACCTCATCTTTAAAACTACACCTCACATTCTCAGCAACAATCCCAGACCAAATACTGACTCAGTCTAACTGCCATTCTCCCCTACAACCCCCTTAACCATTATTTCAGTACATCCTCAATACATATAGTCTCCCCCTACTTCCATTTCATGACAGTTAGAAAAGAGGGTGGACAAACCACAGAATTGCAGTCTGCAGCACAGTGTGACCACTGAAACACATGACACAACAAATATGGTCACTATTACAAAGTGGTGGCAAGGACCAGACAGACCTGGAAACCTTTAAGAAGTAATTTCTTGTATCCAGACTGTTGCAACCCATGCAGATGAATAAAACATAGTGTAAACCTACTACCGTATCGGAAGTATATAAGAATTGTATATCATTGTACTTTATAAAAACTGTGTAATTATATATTAATTTTCTAAAGTTTTGCAATTATGTAAACCTAACAATCTATTATATTTGAATTGTAATACGTTTGTTTTCATTATTTTTTGCCTCTGAGATCAGGTTGTGGTTGAAAAGGGTCTCCTGACTTGTCTACCTACCCAGTTACCAAATAAAAAATAAGAAATAAAGTAAAGAACAGCATTGACATGATGGATTACAGAATTAGGAATGAGGAACTCCTGTTTGACCATTTCTTTGTTAAAGATGCGTAGGCTGGGAAATCAAGATGAGACTAACTTGATGAATTTGGGCCAGAAGGAGTTAGAAATCCATTTCATGGTTCGATGGTGAACCCAACAATGGTACAGAGGTTTGATCCTTGTATGTGAAAGAAGTGCTGGACATAATATTTTGAATAAGGAAAGGGATACCTTAGTCCTCAGAGGGTAAAACATTCAAGACAGAATATGTCAGGCTATACAGCATGGAGGTGACTTCTTGTTCCACTTTAATTGTACTGCATGTTTATTGACATATGTTATGTTGGTTGCCTTTCCTATCACCCTGCAGCAGAGCATTCAGAGTACGGATGCAGCCATCATGAAGTTTATGATAGAGCTGGATGAAAAGATTATACCCTGAGAATGCTGCATGTTATTAAGATCTGAGCAGGAAGCCTTAGAGGTGAGGAGAATGTGGTAAAAAAGTTTCTAGGGTGTTGTATTATGTGGCACAACAAAAGCATCTGGGTAACTGTTGTGTTTTTTCTTTTATGGAGCTAATATCTTGCCCTCTGTCAGGGATGACAGAATGGACTGCTTTCAGGAACCCTTTCCAGTATTGCTGATGAATGAGGGCTGTTCCAATATCATCACATTAATATTTGTATTTTCAAGGTGGTAGGCAAAATGAAAAGGAACAAGGAAATTACTCTTATAGCTAATGTTTTTGTTCTTCAGTCTACAAATTTGGGGCATAGTGCAAGGTAATTCAAGTATGGATAAAGTATTTTTCTTTCTTTTGAGACTCTCTGGTTATTATGCATATTGGAGGATAATTCTCCCCTTCATGCATAGGGTTTTACTCTTTTAAATGAAGTACAAAAAAGAAAGCAACTGATGTATAAACAGCCTCAGAATCACCAATAAGTGTTTCACCACTCGTACAGCGTAAAACTGATTTATTGCAGCAAAGCAAGAAAAAATTCCAATAATAACGTTGTAATTAACTACATAAGGTTAAGCGCTTTCACCCAAACTACTTTGGGCTTCTTCAGAACATTTTAAAAACAATGAAAAAAGCTTATATACACTTTTTGGCGCCAAAAACTTTGAAACAGTTAAAGAAACAGTATCCGATAGTATATACCAGCAAATTAATCAACCTCCAAATCCGTGCATAAAAACATGAATTTAATTTATCCTAACTGTAAAGTCTAAACTAATGAAAATTTCATCATAAATATAGAACTCTTCAACCATAAATTGTTGACCTTATAAATTACTATATATAAATAAATAAAAATTTGTATGAATAAAATATGTATGATTAAAATTGATATACTATGTAAACACTGTATATTTAATTAAATCTAGAAATGACATGAATAATAAATCTCCTAACTATACTCCACAATTGATACAAAATGTATTAATAAATAAGTATATGATTCCTCTGTGACATATCTTGAAACTAATAATTAAAATGTACATCTATTTGCACATACTAAAAAAATGACTCATTTAAATAATAACCACATGGCCTGCTGTAATGAATAGTTGTATTGTATGTTATAACCCTCTTTCTCACTAGAACTATCTTTGTGATGTTAATGTGAAGTACCTTTATTAGTGGAACATTTCCAAAATGGGCTTACATGGGATATGATCATGGAGACCAGGGGGGTAGCTGCATCCAAATATATCTGCCACCATACTTCCTTATAACTCAACAAGGTTTTGTGATCACCTCCCCTAGGGTCCATGTTGATTATATCTAAAATGGCAAATTTAAATTGATGTAATGCTCCTTTCTTCTCAATATGTCTATATAGTGCATTTGTGGTGTCTTTTGTTCTTATACTATATGTATGATCATAAATCTGCTTTTTCTCTTTTAAATTAATAAAGATATTACAGTACTAAGCATTAATCAGGATTTTAAGATTAAATCATATAATTTTGAATGCACACCATTAAATGTTATATATATGTTTTTCTGATCTACAATGGTTCTGTTTTCCTTTACAGTGAACATTTACCGCATGTGTTTAATGTTTTGGTGTACTTGGTGGGAATACTTGAGCTTTGGTGTTACAGCAATATATGTATTAGCTGACCCCTCTCTTTTTTTACTTTCTCCAAGTCTTTTGGGTTTCTAATACCATGATGGGAATGGACCCCATTCCTAAGCCAAAGTACTGTTAAAGTTCATGCTATTAGTATTGTTTCAGTTTTGATGCCAGCCAAAAGTGCTCTTCGCAGCACCAGCAATGTGCCCAACAATGGCTCCTTCTGCAATTCATATGGTGTTACATGTATCGGTAACATATCTAAATACGATTGTAGATTATTTTTTATAAGACCCGTTGCTCCAACTACTATTGGAACTATCTGGGTATCTTTCTTCCACATTGCTCTCATTTCTGCCTGCAAACCCTGATATTTTATGACCTTGTGTCTCTCTGTATGCAAGACACTGTAGTCACTGGGTGTGGTGATTTCAGTAATCAATGCTACTTTTGTTTCTTTTCATGGACCACTATATCCAGTTTTATAGCCTCTGTCTATTGAACTGTTGGTAATGGCTGATCCCATGTAATATAGACTTCATCATTTTCTATGATGCTTTGTGGTTCATGTTTCCAGTGTTTTTCAGCCACTTCAGTACCATAATGTTTGCACAATCCTCAGTGCAACAGTCTTGCCACATTATTATGCTTTTCAGTATACAGTCCTTCTGCCATTAGTATGTAACAACCAGCAACGAGGTGTACAACTGTTTCCACTTCTGTTTTATAAAACCAACATTTGTCTGTTTCTCCCACATGTTCAGTGGACTTTGTAATTTTGTTCCTAGATGTCAACACTGTTTTCAGTATTAATTTAAGTCTTCTAAAGTATTCCTTACTAAGGTTTATTCACATTTGTTCATGTTTTATTGTTGATCCTTTATCAATTCGCAAATATTTATACACTCCCTCTTGCTCAAGTTCTTTTATATCACATTCTTGTCCCAAAGTGATAATGTTATGTTGTCCTATCTCTCCTTCATTCATAGCTGGTTGGGTTCGGAACTGAGAATCGGTTCCAACTTGGCTTTATAGAAAAGCTCGAGAGCTTCCACCGGCTGATGGCTACACCCTATCCCATCATGCTCAGGGAAGATTACCCAGATCTTGTTTGCCACAAGATTGGGTGCCTCCATGCAGGCTCTGGGCTAAGTGGAATATTTTTCGTGTTTATTATATTAATATGGCTAAATTTTCTATATTGTATATCTCTTACAGTTTAGACTAGTGTTTCTAGTATTTTGAGTGTGTTCATTGCTGTTGTTTGTGATTTTCTGTTGGCCATCATTCTACCGCTAGGCCTATCCATTGTTTCTCCCTATTTCGGTCCCAAAACTCATTTAAATTAGAGAGTTTTGGGTTGATATTACTTTCCCTTCTTGTTGGGTAGTCTGTTTAAGTTAGAGGGCTCCCTTCAGCCCATTTAACTTAGAGGGCTTTCCCTTCCTTTCCTTTCCCCTGTTCTGTTGTAGGAGTTAGTCGTTTTAGTTAGAGACTTCTCCTCCTGTCTTGTTGTTCAATAATTTAGATTTAGTTGGTTGCGAGCTAACTTTTAAACATATTTGTAAAAAAAAAAAACAACGTTGGTTTTGTGTTTTCCTAGTTAATGTACTTGTTTGGTTGCTGACTGGTGTCAAGAAGTTTTGTTGGGTTCTTCTAGTTACTTACTTGTCTGGTTGTGTGTTGGCTAGTAAGATGTCTAAGGATACCAGAGAATCAAAACTTTTGGGTTTTAAAAAATGTGATAAATGCAATCAGAAAATATCACTGACTGATGGGCACACCAGGTGTTTGTATTGTTTGGGTTCTGTCCACATTCAAGAGTTATGTTCCTTCTGCCATGCCTTCAGTTCAAGGGTGTTAATGGAAAGAAGGAATAAATTAATAGAGGCTTGCTCAAAACTCCCTTTTCTGAGACTTTAGAAGGGAATCAGAGTTCCTCAAAAACCACACAACAATCCCCATCTTCCAGATCTGAAAAATCTCCAGAGATCATCTTCTACTGCTCCACTATCAGAGTCAACAAGAAGCTTGCCAAGGAATCATCTTCGGACCCAAAGGCTTTTGAGTCCAAGAAATCTCCCTCTTTGGCTCCCATTGTGATTTAGGAGTCGACAGAGTTCCAGTTTCGAAGCCGGTCCCCAGTCCTGGAACCACTCTCCCCAATTCTGAGATCTCCTTTACTACAGTCAGTGAGGTTTCTGACCCAGTCCTCCTGATCCTTCAGAAGCCTTTCGGACAATGATGTGGAGCGGGTGGTGAAGAGATTTTTACAGATGCTGGCCCTGGCCAAGATACTGTTGACTCAGACCCAGATGGATTTGGGGTCGACTAACATCACTTCCCCTTCATCGATTCCTCCTCCTCCAACACATTCTGGGGCTTTGGAGCCAGAGTGCTTTGATCCGATTGTAGCAGAACCATCGGTGCCGAGACATGCTCCGGGATCTTTAGGCCCGACCACCACTCTGACCTCCCTGGTTTCATCGGAAGTCGAGGGGCCTAGAAGCTGACACTCTCCCATCGGGTCCGGGGAGGAGAGTTGGGCTTGACAGTTGTCCGATCTGAGTCTACCTTCAGCTCGTGTGAGCTCGGCGCCTACATCAGCCTCGGATTCCACTGCCTTGGTTCAGGGGAGGCCTTCTGGTTCCTTGGAGCCAGGAACCTACTCGGAGCAGGGTCAGGGGGCTTTTGAGGTGATGAGGAGAGTGCTGTCACCTCAGACTGCTTTGGTCTCAGGTCCAAGTACTCTTTCCCCCAAAGCACCAGTGTCCATCTTGGTACCATCACTCCCACTCAGGCGTGGAGACCCGAAGCCCCAGGATGCCCCACTGGGCAAAGTGATCTCTTCAGAAACCTCTCCCCCTCTGAGGAGGTCCCTTGGAAGAGATTATGCAAGAGGTAGCATCTAGACTCCCCTGAGGAGTCAATTACTTCAGACACGGACCTCGATGAGTCAGAGGGGTCCCCACGGTCACCCTCTGAGGATATCTCTTCTGCAGACATCCTAGAAATCCTTAAACAGAGAGGTGGCTGGAACCCCATCAGCCCTTCTGAGGATGAGTCCGTGTATCTGGAGGCGTTCAGGTCTCACCCTTCCATCTCTTGGGTGTCTCCACGTTTTGACTAACTCATGTATGTAGTCATTCGGAAGGCATGGGGCTCTCTGGATTCAGTGGAACCTGTTCATAGGAGGCTAAATAAGTTCATCACTGTGCCCTGAGATAAGGAGTCACTCAGCAAAGGTGTCGCAGTAGATGCTCTGGTGGTGGTGGCAGCCACCAAGAAGGAGTTGTCGGAGGCATCCTCATCTGTCCATCTACCAAATAAAGAGTCTCGAATGATGGACAGATATGGAAAGTGTATGTTTTCTTCAGCGTCCTTTGCCCTTCAGTGGCTGAACTACCTGACTCATTTCACTAGGCTTCAAAGAGATCTTCTAATGGAGCTAGGAGATACCCTCCAAGGTTCTGTAGCTGCGGGGGTCTCAGACAATGTCTCCTCCCAGTCTCCACCTTAAACTCTGTGGTAAACTCCTCCATGCGACTTATTTCCTACCCAGCCAATGGAGCGAATAGGGCAGTGGGTAAAGGAATTTCCTTAAGGAGACATTCCTGGATGCGCTTATGCAATTTCACACAACCCTTCAAGTCTTCCTTTATTAATGCCCCATTTGATGACTCATCTTTGTTAGTTAAAGAGACCCTAACCAGGTGTGAACAGGAGGGAAAGACTCTGTCTGCTGTTGGAGTCCATTTTTCCCTCCCCATCAGACCTTATCCCAAAGGTCAGAAGGTGGGAAAATGTGGTTTCGTAAGTCCCAAAGAGCTTTCCTGGATGCATGTAGTGATTCTTCCCCCAGGGGCAGAGGGGGAAGTAACAATGGAAGATGCCAACCACGCAACAGAGGGGGTCTGCATAACCAGGGTGACAGGGATTTCTTCCTTGGTAAACCCTTTCACCTCTCCTGAGAGGAGACCTGCCTGTCCATCTCTGGAGGCAGTCGGGGGTCGCTTGTTGTTGTACCCAAATGCCTGGCTAGAAATAACAAAAGACAAATGGGTACAAACAGTCATATCCAGAGGTTACTACATACACTTTTCCTCTCCCTCATTAGAAAAAAAACAGTCCCACATGTTCCACCCAGTCAAAGGGATCACGCAACTTTAGAGGTACAAAAGTTGATAGAAAAAAGAGTCATCCAAAAGTCCCCATGGACCAAATTGGATCTGGAACTTACTGAAGGTTCTTTTTAGTTCCAAAAAAGGCAGGGGACTGGAGGCCCATTTTGGATCTCAGCAGACTAAACAAGTCTGTCAAAAAGTCAAAGTTCTGGATGGTAACACTGCAGTTGATACTCACCTTTCTGGAGAAAGATGATTGGATGTGCTAGATAGATCTCCAGGATGTGTACTACTACATAAAAATGTACAGGCAACCCAGGAGACATTTATGTTTTCAGCTGGAAGCCAGTCACTACCAGTTTCAAGCTTTGTCCTTTGGTCTCACTACAGCCCCCAGAGTGTTCACCAAATGCATGGCAGTAGTTACGGCTCACTTTAGGCATCTAGGATTCCGGGTGTTTCCATACTTAGACAACTGGCTCCTAACCGCTACCACCAAGCATCTACTAACAACAGCGAGAGACACAACCATTCATCTTTATTCTCAGCTAGGCATCATGATAAACTTAGAAAAATTTGCCTTGTTGCCATCACAATATATCGTATTTATAGGGGCAGACTTAGATACGAGACAAGGTTGGCCAAACTTCCCCCAGAGAGGATCCTAACCTTACGTCAAGTCAAAAACCTCTTAACCAAGAAAAGAGTTCAGACAAAAGTTGTTTTGAGAGTGGAGCAGCAATAACCTTGATATATTTAGCTCACCTGTAATGTAGTCGATCAGTGTAGGGTATATCTTATACATTTTTAAGCACTCTTTTATCTATGAATGCGGGATTCTATCAACATTTTTTTTTGTAATCAAATCATGCCATACTTAAATTCTTCCCCTTTTTACAGTTCTGCACTATGACTTTATTTAACAACAAATGATCCTTTGTTCCATATGACTTTCTTTTATTGCCCTTTCACTATATTATCACAATTGAGTTTCCTTCTAAATGACTATAAACTCTGTTGGCATCAACTCCAACGTATAGTTTATACTTCGTTAGAAGGCAAGTTATTGGTCTATAATTTTTAGGGTAGCTTGCAGGTTCACTCTTAAGTAGGAGCATTGTTTTTCCTGTTGTTAGCCAGGTTGGTGTCTGTTCGGGGTGCGCATATAAATAGTTATTACTCATGGCGAAATCTTTGCACAAAGATGTTAATACTTTTAACCAGAAGTTAGGTACTGCATCTAGGCTTGGGTTTTTTTCAATTAGAGGAATTCTTCACTTTGTTTCAATCTCTCTGGCTGTTACTTCATCCCATTTCATATCCTGTACCTTTAAACTTCTTATTCTTTCTTTCTTCTTCTATTCATTTAGCATCTTTGTTATGTTCCATTGGATCTTCATAGATAATTTTCCAAAATGTATCTATTTCTTCTTTACTTTTCCAAAATGTATATATTTCTTCTTTTTTTGGTGGTCTTTCATTTCCTTTTACCCTGTTTCCCAATTCTCTATAAAACTTTTTTGGACATTAATAAATTGCTTATTTTGTACTTTTCCTTTATATTTATGTGTGAATCTTCTAAGTTTTTCTGCCTGTGCTGAGATTTTTAGTTTATTTGCGATAGTACGTTATAGATCCTAATCTGTTCTAATACTGTGCATTGCTTTTATCATGTCTATCTTTCTAAGAATTTTTGTTGATCTGTTCTCTCTTCTATACTCTTCTAACAGTGACGATTCTTGTCTTAATTTCTTTATAGTTTTCTCTATTCGATACTTCCATGATGGTATTTGATTTCTCTCCTTCTTGCCCCTCACTACCCTGTGTTCTTATGGTAGAACTTTATCAGTTATTAATTTAGCTGCACAGTAATATATGTTGTTTACTTCTGTTATATTGCATCGATCTCTATGGACAGTCCTAATTACTGTGTTCATTTGTTTTATCAAACTTCTGACTTTTTGTTTTTTTATTGACCTTCTGCAGTCTATTTCTTTTATTGATCTTAACATGTATATATATCTCTATTAAATCAAACAACTCTTCTCTTAACGAGTTTTCTTCTAGACTGAGGACACATTTTTTTTTGTTTTCCATTTCCTGTGGGCATTCCATAGAAACTTATGTTGCATCTTCCTGTGGCACATTCACTTCAATTTCATCCTGTGCCATACATTGCTCTGCCATAGGGGATCTCACTGGCCTATTACTCCTCAACATTGACTGTGTCAGAGTTTCCATAGTTTCCCATTCCTTCCCTTGCTGTCTAGCTTCAAGTGAACATTTATACTGGTTTCCTGTGGAAGGCTCCAAAATATCTTCATATGGCACCTGACCCATTGCTTCCCATTCCACTGGTTTCTCCTTTATTTGGAGGTCCATTGCTCTATCCTGTTGTGGTGCTTTCTGAATTTGATTGTGGAGGTACTCCATAACCACAGTTTCTATTTCTTTAACTTCTCCATTACTAATGTCCTTTTCTACCTTTCTGGTTTGTCTTCTTATTTTTTGTATTGTAAAGTTTTCCATGTCCTGATTCCTTTGCCTGTATTTCTCTTCAAATATCGTTGATGCTGCTCTTTTTGTATTGGTTAATTTTGCTTTCTCCTTTGCATAGATATTACACCATACTAAAGCTGTTTTTCTTTCCCATGTCCATATTTTCTCTTCAGATGTCTCCTGATCTTCCTGTTTCTCCTTACTTTGGGGACTCGTTCCATCATGCTGTGATGTAACCTGTGTTAGGCCTTCTACACCAAACCCTTCACTTTGTAGGCACTCCATAACTTCATTTTCTATTTTTAACTTCTACTTTAATAATCTTCTTTTCTACATTTCCTCTTTATGATATTATTTATTTTTTTATGATATTATTTTTTTATTGCGAATTTTTCATGTCTGGGTGTTTTTGCCTGTATTTCTCTTTGAATATCTTTGGGGCTGACTTCTTTATGTTGACTAATTTGGCTTTCTCCTTTGCATAAATATTGCACCATATCAATCTCTCTCTCTTTCCCATGTCCATATTTCTTTTTTATACTTTTCAAAAATATCTAGGTTTTGTTGTTTATATTTTCCCACTTCCTCAGATGCTTCTTTTTCTAAACAGATCAATGTTTCTTGGTCTATATACTGTTTTTCACAAATCTGTATTGACCACAAATTTTTATTTGACGCTTCTGACAGTTTTTCTGTGGAAGTATTTTTCTTTTCTCTAATTTGTCTCGTAATCTTTTTGTATGTCTTGTGTCTGGAAATTCTGGACTTTTTGCATAATAGTAGCAATACATAATTTCTTTCTTATCCTCAACAGTCCACTTTATCATCTTTATGGCTCTTCTTTGGCTAGCAGTTTTTTGTGATTTTTGTGGTCTGCTACTTCCTTCTACAACAGAGGGACCATCCACCACTGGGCCTGGCCTGGTCCCATTGTAGGGATGTTTCTGTATTTTGAGGATCTACACTGTCATTTCTTCCAGTCCTGGCACCAGTGTACCTACCAGGAGTGGACACTTTTTATCCTGGGTCTTGTGCACCCAGCTGTCTTTTTTTAATTTTGACCTACTTCTGTCCATGATATATGCTATACAAATACCTTCTATATATCAGTGTTGTCTTGGTGAGATTTTGTGAAAAACAGGGTCCACCTCGTGAAGGTACTCACCAAGACTTGAGGATGAATTCAGTTTCAACAATACTACTCTCCTTTGCTTGATGACTTATCATCTCTCCATTCAGACCCCTGACTGAAGGGGATGATGTATAAAGAAGATATATCTGCTTAATATTTCTTCAAATAAAAAAGGGAGAAGTAATCCCTAATGTGTTTTAACATAAAGTAGACCACTCTGTTTTTTAAGATGTACTTAAACTCAAATAAAAATAATCTCCTTACAGATAAGGAAGCATCTCTGGGTAAGCACCTCCAGAAGGGGAGAGGACTGGTTCATTATTTATGTTATGCCACCTGACTTATTTTAACAGTGTTTTTTTTACAAATAATAGAGTAAAGATTGCCGACATATGACTGTTTGCCAATTGTTTCAGTAATCTGCTGCAGCAAATCCAGGGGCAACTGCAAGCAGATCTCTTTCTCAGGGATAATTTGGACATGACGGTTCATAAACCAATTTCTCGCTCACAAGTGAATGACAACAAAACTTACCTAGAACTAATCACCCCCCCACCCTTGTTAGAGGCTTTATTCTCTAATACAGACCTCAGCAGTCTCTTGCAAAGAGTGATTCAGCAGTGACTACATTACAGCTATATGTCCTAACAGAGAGAGAGAGAGAGAGAGAGAGCAAGTTTAGAGCAGTTAGAACCCAGTCAAATGGTTATCAGTCTACAGCATTGAAGTTGGATAGAACCTTTAGTGGGGGTAATGAGAATAGTGACTCTGCATGGAAGTTTGATTGAGGAGAACTTGTTAAAGGTCACAGAGATTAGGCCAGGGGAGTGATGTCAAATCAGTAGGTGACTGGGGACTGCACATTTGACCAAGGCTTATGAGAATAACAGAATAAGCTAGAAAAAGTACAGGGGCCATTGCTGTGTTTTGATGAAAAATAGCTGTCTGTTTAGGAAATTTAATGAAACGGTGGTGGTGCTGTGGTAGCGGTGTCACCTCACAGTAAGACGCTGTCTGGTTCAGTTCTCAGCTAGAGCGTCTTCTGCGTGGAGACATGCGTGAATGGGCATACCTTCGTTGAAGGTTGTGCATCAGGCCTGGCAAGCCGGTACGTAAAAATCAACTACCAATCATTAGCAGACCAGAGTTCCGCTGTGGCGACCCTTAACCGGGAAAAGCCGAAACACACAAAAAAATGAAAGCGATACAAGTTCTGGTTTAAAAAGGAGCATGGAGCAATGCAAGCAGTTTTTTTTTACATTAGTATTAGGAAATAATTCAGCTGAAAGTGTGACTCTCTCAAGCTGGGGTAGAAGAACGTATGTAAAATGGAATGGTAATGGAGTGTTGTTTTTGCTTATGACTGACACAGACAGATGTACTGGGTTGCTCACTGCAGTGCATGTTTGGCAGTAGCTTATACAGGCAATTTTTATGTCATTTAGCTGAGGTTTGGGGACTGGTGAATGGACTGATCTAGCAGTAGGTGATGATAAGACATGGATAAAAGGTGGCATATTTGTCTGATGGGGGACATGAGAGTAAAAAAGAGGTAACTGCTGTAGATGGATGAAAAGCCCATAACTGACTTCATCTGTAGCCACTTTGCTGGGCCTTTGTTATATCAAGTTATGTTGAAAGATACTGCAGTATTCTTAAATAGTTGACGGAGTGTACTGGATTCCAGTGTAAGACTACTCAAGGGATTTCTGAGCCACGGTATGAACTGGGGATTTTGGGGATAGTGTTAAAAGGATGGAAGGCAAGAGCTGAATGAGGGAGGGAAAGCAGAGGAGAACAAGAGAATCAAGAGTGGTAGAGCAGTGATAGCTATTTATTTTATGTATTTATTTGACATTTGTTTACTGGGAAAGTCCAACTGGCCAAGTGAGCATTTTCAGTGGAGGGCCGAGAAGAAAAGCTCCAGAGAACATTTTAGGCAGATTACAAACTGACATTGGTTACAAAGACTAAGACAATATCACAGAAGTACAATTTGTGGGTACAATAAATAAACAATATGGTTAGAACACTCTATATACATGAACATAATAAGACAAAAACAATATCACAGGACTACAATTTGTAGATACAACAAAAAGAATAAATCAAGTTTGAACACACTATATACACAATAATGAGAATTCCTAATATATATGATTCATGATAATCGATGATAATACATGACTCTGGATTTGCTGCAGCAGATTACTGAAACAATTGGTAAACAGTCATATGTCGGCAATCTTTACTCTATTATTTGTAAAAAAACACTGTTAAAATAAGCCAGGTGGCATAACAAATCCTAAATAAAAAAAAAATAATAATAAAAATGACAAATAAGTAATAAAGTTGGAACACACTATACACAGACTCTAGCTAGAGAGTTTTATCAGTATATACAGTATATGCAGTCATGGTTTCTGAGATACAGAAAGTGTAGTGTAAGAATAGAATGAAAGAACATTTGATAGTTAAGGTATACTGAAGGAAAGGCTAAAAAGGAGGGTAGGGAAGATGGGTTGTAGGGTGGATTAAGAGAGAGCACATTAAAATTGAATAAATAGGAATAGTAATGAGTACTAGGATGGTGTGGAGCATGGGCAGATCCAGTTATTGGATAAAAGCTCTTTTAGTAGAGACTTAAAAGAATAGTAGTGAGGTATAAGTCTGATGGATTCAGGAATGCTTTTCCAAGATTTGGCATCACAGTGAGAGTACAGACTAACACCATTAGATCTTTGAAGGTTGAAAATTGATAGTAGATGCTTGTGAGAAGAGTGTATATAATGGGATGGAATATACTGTTGAAGTAATGATGAGGTCGTTTGTGAAAATGAGGAATTGTACAGTATTTTGTGTGTTAACATTAGTTGATTAAAAGTCAGTAGGTGGGGTAGTTCGAGCCAATTTAGGGTCGTGAGAGCAGTTATGAGAATAGTGGGCCTGCCTTATGGCAAATTCAACTATTTTATTACGGCATTGACTGAGTCTTACTTTGAGGGAAATGTGAAGATTAGTTACAATAGGAGAAGCATAGAGAAGGGATGGTAAGAGATAAGTGGTGGCAAGGGTTACTTTTGTGGAATTGGTGTTGAATTTTTTAACCCTATACAACATGCACAATTTTTTATTAGTCTTTTTTATGTTGTTAGAGACACTAGGTCAAACTTAAGATTGTTGTCAATTGTTACACTTAACTGTTTGGTGTGTGAAACAACATCTATTGTAGTATTGTTAAGAGAAGACATAGAAAAATGTGAGTTATCTGGGGGTAATTGTTTTGATAAAATAGTAGAAGTTTAGTTGTTTTGGGGGGATTGAGTAGGAGATGGTTGTTGGTGAGCCAAGACTCAGTGGAGTTGAATGCATCTTGAATTAAGCTTTGTAGATGATTAAGATTGCTTGTGGAGCAGATTAAAGTAGAGTCATCAGCATTTTGAATAACATTTGCTTGTTTAGTGGAGATGTTAAGTTGATTAACAAAAATGTTGAAGAGTGGACCCAGTATTGAGCCTTGGGGTACCCCAGTATTAACTGGTAAATAAGGGGAGAAACTGGAATTCCATTTGTCTGATTGATATGTTTTAGAGAGATAACTGGTGAACCATTGTAAGGTTGTTTTAGTTAAGCCAAGAAGAGATAGCTGGGATAAGAGTTTGGGGTGGGAGACAGTGTCAAAAGCTTTAAATAGATCTAAAAATAGAGATGAGACAACGTTTACTGTATCATGAGCTTTATTGCCAGTGTCAGTAAAGGACAGTAGTGCAGTAATAGTACTGTGTGGTGGCTTGAATCTGTGTTGGGTATGAGAGAGAGGATTTTTGTTGAATTGGTAGTGAAGAAATTGTTTGTGGATACATATCTCTAGAATTTTGGATAGAGATGAAAGAATGGCAATTGGCTTATAGTTTGATATTTCTGTAGAGATGCCACCTTTGTGGAGAGGAAGGATAAAGAACGTTTTACATAGGGAGGGAACATAAGCTTCCTTGATAAATCTATTAATGATCATGGAAACTGGATAAGGCATTGAGTCAGCTGCCATCTTTAGGTATTCATTAGGAAGATTATCTGCAGTGGGAGAACAAGGTTTGAGTTTACACAAAAGAGACCTGATAAAGGAAGTGGGTACTGGTTGTAGGGAGTATGTGGAGAGACAGGTGGTAGGAGGCTGAGAGAAAGTACAGGGGGTGGCAGAAAATTATTAGTGATGGATGCTTCGCTATTGTTGAAGTAAGAGTTAAATTGAGATGTTATGTCAGAGAAGGTACTGTCGCAGGAGGGTTGAAGGGAGGATTGATTTCCAGGGTGTAAGATTTTTTTGATAGTGCACCAGAACATTTTGAGACTGGATTTATGCTGTTCTTGTAGCTTTGCATAAAATTGCTTTTTATCTAAGTTCACCTGTTTCTTGACTAGGTTATGCAGTGCTCTAAAATGTTGTAGATTATAATGTGTCTTTTGTTTTAGGTAGTTTGCCCATGCCTTATATCTCTTTGGCATGAATGATCTTGTATTTACAGAAAGCCATGGAATATAGTTGATTTTGACTCTTTTCTTTCTGGTGGGAGGCAATCTGTTTAAATGTTTAGGAATGTAGAATTAAATTGTTTGACTGCTTCATCTAGCGGTAAGTATTTAAGGAAAAAAACAATTAATAGTGCTTAATATAGTTGGAAAGGTCTGCTGGTCAACATTGGTTAAGTTGCGTACTGTCTTGTAGATATGTTTTTTTACAAGGGTGAGAGATAAATCTAGTTATGCAGATAGGGTGGTGATCACTAATAGAGTCTGGTAGTGTTTCTGAATGAGTAAAATTACTGGGGTGGGAGACCAAAATCCAACCAATAATTGAGGTATTTTGGTGTAAGTTGGGTGAGTAATTAGTTATGAAAATCCAAATAGGTTAATGCTATTAGTGGGGAGCTGGGATTTAAGTTTCTGCCAGTCAATGGTGATATCTCCTGATATTACACTTTCAGGAGAGATATTGGTTGAAACCCATGATAGGATACTTTCTAGAGTTGATAGATTATTGCCATTGCCAGGGGTATGTATAATGCAATAGTGCAGAGACTTTTATTGTTATTTAAGCTAAGGTATATGATCATAAGTTCAGTTTTGTCAAAGGAAGGTACAGAATTGTTGTGAGGAGTTAAGGAGATAGAGTTTAGATAGAATATTGCTTTACCACCTCCATTTCTTTTGAGTCAGTCACCTCTGAACATAATAAAACTAGGTGGCAGTACTTTGACATCTTTGATGTGTGGTTTGAGCCAGGTTTCAGTGATTACTAATATGTCAGGGGATTGTAAGGTTATCCAAGCATGCAATTCAGAGAGTTTATTGTAAATGCTACGCATGTTTACTGAGATAAGTTTAAGCTTATTTCATGAAGCTGGAGAATGGGTTAGGGATGGGGATAGAGTGAAGTTGGGACCTGGGCTAGGGTGGATGTCACCAAAAATTTGAAGAAAATTGTAGAATGTACATGAAAGATGGGATATAATTTTGGTCATAATGTCAGTATGTTTGATGTTGGGTAAGTATAGATGTGATTGAAACAGTTTAGGTTTAAAAAATAATTTATTGTCCATGTGATCAGTCTGCAGTAGTGATGTGTGACATTGAAGAAAGAAGTAGTGTTTGTGGGAGCTCTTAGTGAAGGTGGAATAGGTACTAGATATGATGAAAGAGAAGAGAGGGATAAAAGCATTAGGGTTAGGAGAGTAAGGAGAATTATGGTAGACTTAGTACTGGAAGGAAGATAAAAGGTTGAAAAGGTTGAAAAGTGAGTGAGTAATAGTAGATTATATAGGTATAATGTTAGATGATGGAGAGGTTTGAGGAAGATAAATTAGAAATAATGCCTTGGTGGATAATTGAAAGGGGATATAAAAGTTTCTGTAAGTGAGGAAAAGAGAATAGTAAGTTGAAAAGGATGGAAGTGTGAAAGTTATAATAATGAGTTGATTTGTTGAGTGTACAGAGGATGCAGGTGGAGTTAACAGGGGAAGGGGTCTGGTATTGGTAGGTTTAAATTTAGATGTAGTGGGGTGGGATTTGGGGGTAGAGTAGAGGAGCAAAATGAGCCTGAGTGGAGTGAGGGCGAATGGAGATAGTTGAAACCCCAGAGACAGAGAATCATCAGGTAATTCCCCAGAAAAACTATCAGTGAGGCAGCAATACAGAGCTAGCTTAAATGCTTACCATAGGGTCAATTCTAATAGTGGGAGCAATGTCAAACGGGAGCGAGCTTAGGCACACAGCATTCAATGACCTGAACTTAAGGTCATACTTTGCATGCATGTATTCTATACACAGTGGTTTTACCAACTGCTGTGAGTACATTATTAATTGGTTTAAGCTGGGAAGGGGGGAGCCACACTAGCTCCACTTGGGAGAGTGTGCACAAAGTACAGATTATAAAACATAATAGAGTTATATCAGAACTACTAGACCAGCCAAAAACACAGGATACAGTATTGCTAATTATTAGAAAAGAGTTAATACACACTTTATTTTTGTTTTACCATATCTGGTGAGGGGTTTCAGGCTTTAGAGTGAGTCTTCAGGTGCATAGAGTCCCCGAGTGTTAAAGACCATCCCGGGGCCACCTTGCCGTTTACTTTTGAGGGAGGTATCAAGGTTTATTTTTATTTTATTGAATCTGGTGAGGAGTTTCTTTAGTTTTATTGTATCTGGCAAGGCGTTTCAAGCTTTATAGTGAGTTTACAGGTGCGTAGCATCCCTGAGTGTTAATGACCATCCAGGGGCCACCTTGCCATTTATAGATGAGGGGGGTAGCAGGGTTGGTGTGCCCACTTACAAAGGGAGGACAGTAGGGGAAACCAGAGTCTACAGAGTAGAGATTAGAATGAAAGTCATTTGAAATTATGGGATAGGGAGTTAATAATCTAGTTGAAAAGGGAAAGGTGCTCAGTATACTATGATGGATGGCAGCCAATGTGGTATGGTTTTGGGAAATCAAACTTCAAACAAGCTGAATTAGAGTAAGTATGGATCTACATAACTGGACTGTATACAGAAGATGGGTGACCTTACTACTTGATTAAATGAAAAATGATAAAGGTTAGGTATGAGGCTTATGGAGAGTGCTTAATGGAACAAGGGATGTCTACTGCAAGGGCATTTTTACATGTCAAAGGAAGATAAAATAGTTTATACATTTTTGGGTGACATAAGAGAATTAAAGGAATGGACAAAGTGATTAAAGAGACAACTTTGTTTTGGTGTTACAAGCAACCAAGGATAGAAAGTTCATAAAATGTGTCAGGAGGAATAGATAATGATAAGATGCCTGAACTGATTTTAGTGGATCAAAGTGTGATACAGCAGGTACAACAAATTTATATCAGAAATAGATGCCCTTTTGACCATGATTGTGAACCCTGGTCAGCCTGTGTTCAAGGAAAGAAAGCAAATGGAGGTTTAATTCTTAAAAATGGAGAGAAGAAAGCAATGTGGGATGGCTGTAAGAAATAATCCAGGACATTAGCCACATCAAGAGGAGAGAAGCATTTCACTGGATGGACAGGAACAAAGGAATCAAAGAGCTATAGAGGGGTACATTGATAAATAAAAATGAAATGGAGAAGGAGAACCGAGTAGCTCTACAGTCTGGTAAAGTGGTTAGAGGAAGCAAGGAGGATAAATTGGGTATGTAAAAGGAATATTGTCAGGAGATTTAGTAGTGAGAATGTAGAGAAGTTGACTACAACACAGGGTGAGGCAGAGCTAGGCATGAGAAAAGTGAAGTGGGAGGCTAGGGCTAGTCTGGATATGGAGCGATCAACAAGAAGACAAATATGTCAAAAAGAAGACACAATAATAGCTCCTCTGAAGACTAGCGTGGCATTACGGATTCTGAATGAGAAGATATATTAAACACCTTTCTTGAGTTTTATAAAGATCTATGTAGCTGGCTTGAGAAAGATAAAGGAGCCAAGGGGGGGGGCGGTTAAAGGATGAATTGTGGTGAAGAAGCAGGTTACTGATTTTTTGGAGAATTTATAAACTATGTCATCTGAAAGAAAGAAACAGTGTCAGATGTTCATAGCATAAAGTAGGAAAAAAGCAGTTGGCAGACAGCTTTCTGGATGAGTTTTCTGAGGCCAGTGGTATGGAGCTGGCTGTTAATCAGCAGGTTATTGCATGAAATATGACAGAGGAGATATGGAGTCCCAATGGTGGTGGTCCGTCCAAAAGGGAAAGAAGTGAGATATGACCCCGTGAACATGCAAAATATAAGTAAGACTGCTGGTTGCCTGGCTTGAGAAGGTTCTGCATTTATTTATAACCAGTACACAAGTAGGTTTTGTAAAAAAGAAAAAGATCAGTGCTGAATATCATTTGTGTAATGCCTGATATTTTCACTTGCATGCTTGTGACGTTGGCTGGATGAACTGCTGCCTATGCACAGGAACAGAATATTATGCAAGGAAGGGCAAATGTAGCCTACAAAATATTGAGTTGTAATGTGATGAGCATTAGCTGCTTAGGAATATAAGCCAGATTTGTGTAATCACAACCGCAGTAAACAAATAAATGACTCAGTACCCCATGTACCCATCATTTTAAGGAGCTGTAAAATGACAGCAGTTAATGTACCCTGCAATGCCATAAAACTGCCAACACAACAAAGCAAAGTTTAGCTGTCTGTTTATTACCTGCTACAAGCATAACTAGCAGTCTTCAAATGGGCACAACCAGATGTGCTATACAGCTAGGATCACTACATCACACCTGCTGACATGTCATCCCATGAGTTTCCCAGACATTGTAACATATAATGTATGATGGAATAGATGGAACAGATAAAAGTGGTGCTCATTGAGCAGGGACATACTGACAGAACACGGCAGAGGTGACAAAAAGAAAAGAAATGGTGCACAGTAATCCCATGGAAAGGGCATCCACAGTCAGAATAGCACTCCCACGAGGCAAGAGAGGTGATGTAGCCTCATGAAAGTGAACCTAATGGCTCTCCATTGTGCATACATATATTACACAGAAAAGGCTGTAAACAGGAAGCAGTGCTAGAGGTGCATTCAGAAGTCTGCCAGAAGTTGCCATGAAAGGGCCATCGCTATCAATGTGCCACTAATTGGTGCAGAAAAGCTTCAAAGGGCCTCCAGACACTGCCATTTCAGATTGCACCATTGCAGCCAAAATACTGTTCAGGACAAATAGAGGGATGTATCTTCTTGCAAGATGGTGTATTATATGATGCTGTGTAAACAATTCCTGGTTGGAAGGCACTTGCAGAGGTCATAAGAAAAGCATAAGGGAGAGGCACAGACAGACAACCTTATAGCCCGAGCACAGTGAGAAACTTACACTCTGATCTTCTCCAGCTATGAAAAGGACAATTCCTGACTAGAGTGACTGAAACTGCATAGAAATACATGAGAGCACTTCTGCTCACCATATTGACCTTTCCATGTCTGTATTTCATATCATATGTGAGAGCCTCCCCCCTATTAAGTTCTGCAGATAAATGGATTTCCTGCAAGGGTTTGTGAGGTGCATTGTCAATAAGAGATTGCTGTCACTATGTGTGTGTGTGTGTGTGTGTGTGTGTGTGTGTGTGTGTGTGTGTGTGTGTGTGTGTGTGCGTGTGTGTGTGTGTGTGTGTGTGTGTGTGTGTGTGTGTGTGTGTGTGTGTGCATGTGCATGCATGCTTGCATGCACGTGTATGTTTGTGTGTGTGTGTGTGTGTGTGTGTGTGTGTGTGTGTGTGTGTGTGTGTGTCTGTGTGTCTGTGTGTGTGTGTGTGTGTGTGTGTGTGTGTGTGTGTGTGTGTGTGTGTGAGACAAAGTACACATGATACTCTTTTTGACATTATATGACATGGCTAAAGAGGAGTGTGCAACACTGGGACTGTGATGTGTACTGACAGACTTTAAGAGGGCCACCATAAACAGTAGTCATGTTTTTTATTTCATTTGTTACAAATTCAAAATGCCAGGAGCACCACTGAGGCCATAACCATAAGTATGGTATTTACAAATACTTCCTAGAGTCTAGAAAGACAGTCAGAGGACTGCACTGCCCATGGCTTTCACCTGAAATAAAAGCAATGAAGAAAGAGAGGGGTAAAGCCTGAAAACTGTAAGGCTTCCAGAAGTCAAATCAACTATTCCTTCTTCATGTTCCATAGAAAACATGCAAGTTACAAGTGAAGAAAGCTAAAACTACCGACCCAAGAACACAATACCAAAGCTATTAATCCTACATTTTTCTGGAAAGTACTAAGGATATACCCTACTTTGACAGTTCCAAAGATTTCCTAAACAGCAATCCAATGAGTATTTTAAAGTTTTTTTTTAAATCAGTAATAATCATCCCAGTTATTCCATCCATGGAATGCAAATTATCCAGTGACCCCAAATTTACTCAAACTCACCACCACAGTCTGACCTTGGGCTACATTACCCAGACTCATGAAATTCATCCATGCTTTCACTAACTTTCTGTTTTAGACAAATAAGATCATGTGAAGTAAAAAAAATGTTTAGAAAAATCAGATCTAAAAATTCTTACCTAAATAGCATCCCTATAACTTTTCATAAATTTTGCACAAAACTACTCACCAAACCTCTGTGACATAGTCTCTGTCTAACACAGTCATTCCAATTATACAAAAAGTCCACCACGCTCCAGTGCTGATTAACATCCTATGTCTATACTATACCCAGGGACTAAATTCCAGGGAAAAAAATACTACATGACCAATTTTACGAGTATCTCAATATTATGGTCTAAGTATTCACTCACAACAATGGTTCAGTACAGAGGTGCCAGAAGCTGTTGAAGACAGGGGGTCAGAGCGTGAGAGGGGCACTTAGTGATCTAACAAGAGCAATTTTTTAAAACTATTTGCTACCACAAGATAGGTTCAATTGGAGGACATTTTAAGCTTAGCTAATTTCTGTTTTGGTGCTTGAATTAATATTTCCTGATTTGTCTTACCTATCCCATGGCTGATAATTGTACATTAACCCTAGTGAGAATAAATGTGATCACACTGTAGATAATTTGAGGGGACCCATGTAAGGGATGCAGCATTTAGGAACTGCCTCTATCCATTAGTGGCATGAAGGGTAATCCTGGAGAACATTTTCTATTACCCATCCTTAGATCCAAGTTGCATTTGAATATGGACAGGGATGAGCTTTGTTTTACTTGAATGGATAGTCTGTTCTGAATATGTATCCATCTCTCCACAACATTCAGTTTAGATACCTGGACTGAGTATTTCTGATGCCATTTGACTTGCTGATGTTCAGTAGGTCCATCTGTATTAGGTCAGAGGATGCCTTTTATTCCAGACACATCACCTCTAAGCACTCTGTAGGATACTGAGTATAGTGATAAATCTCTGAGGTGGCCCATGCAAGACTTACTGTTTAGGACATATCCTTTTAGTAAGGTATCTCTGTGGGTATTCCAATTGTTGCATGGGTCTGGACAGATACATGCCAAAGTGGGCATTATACAAAAATGATTGACCTAATGAGGGCTTTGTAAAGGGGGAACAATAACATCTCTAGATCTAGTCACAATCAATTTGTTTATAAGTTGTGCGATATAGAAAGACTTTCTTATGACTCTGGGCACATGTTGGTCAAAAGTTAGGTCACTGTACACACAAGTTCCCAAATGCCAAACAACTGTGTCAGTTCTCAGGATGCATTGTCAATTTGGCAATTCCCTGCAGTAGATGACTTCCCAAAGGATATGATAATGTATTTCTTGGAGTTTAGTTTCAATTCATGATTCGGGCACTAGTTATTGTTTGGTACAAACCTTCCTGCACGATGGTTAAGTCATTTGGGGATTCAGTAACTGCTCCTAGCTTGCAGTCATCTCAAACTTAGTTGGCCAAAGCCCTTTGGTATTTCCTTTTACTTTTGAGATGTATATGCCAAACAGAAAAACTTTCAGCACCAAACCCTGGGGGACACCATTGGTGACTGGTCTCTTCCCCTATTTTGATCTCCTGCATTCTGTGAGCAAGCATACATGCATACATTCTTTGATTCACCTTTCTGATTGTATTAACCTGATTGCATTAAATTATATTCCTTGTATAATACATCACCACTTATTAGAATGTGTTTTAAATTTGTAGTTTGGAATAGTCTTCTAGTGAGCAATGAAACAAAATGTATGAACCAATAATGACAAAACTCCCCATTTCAGAAAATTTCAACCATAAAAGGCCATTCAAACTTTCTGTCATTACAATCCACCAATATCAGTAAATATACAAAATCTCTGCAGAAGTAAGTCATCTAAATAATTCCACATTAAAGGGATCTGTAACTAATGAAGAGGTTGCTGCTAGCAAACAACTTTATATTTCATTGTTTCATCTAGAAATAAAGAGCTTGTTGCCCTTGAAGAATAAATTGCCTATGCTACATTAAAAAATGATAAGCTAGTAATTTTGCAATGGGGAATGGACGGCAAACTGATAATGGGTTCATAATTACTAAGTAACTCCTCCAAAGGAGGACATTCTTAGTACTGCAGCATCCACTCCCATTAAAGTGCAACACAGCACAGTATCAGCAATCCATCTGCATACTGTGGGAGTAGTACCCACAGTCTTCTGCATCAAAAGCAAGTATACTATCTGTTGTGCTACTAACAATGTAAACAGACTTAGCATAAGCAGCACTAAACTTCTCTTTCCCTGAAGCTCTCAGCTTCTTGTAAAATCCACTTGATGAGCAACTAAAGCTCTCAACTTCACAGCACAAGAAATCTGGAAAAGGCCAAAATTTATTTGGAGGGAGGGGACAAAGGCCCAAAACTAGGAACACATTTTAAACATTGCTTGTATAATCTTAGAAAGTTGGTATAATAAAGTGTTTTGTGTTACCATGTGTTTCCTGAAAGATAGGAAGACTGAAACTTAAAGAGCTATAATTATTTAGTGAATTCAGTTCTCACTGATTTGCCAGAAAAACACAAATTTTAAGAGGAACAGACCAAAAGTATGAGCCAAATATTCTGTGACAGTGGAAAGCTATGGACTTAACTCCCTGAATCACAAGTGGTGGTATGGGTAGAAAATTCAGGCTCTTGTTTGAGCCTGAGTAACACTAACCACCAGGTATACCTAACTGGGGTGTTTTACACACACACACACACACACACACACACACACACACACACACACACACACACACACACACCCGCGTGGGAGCAGCATAACTCCTGCAAATAAAAGAACAAAACTCTCCTTACCGATATGACTCTGGCAGCACAAATTGAACAGCAGCAGCATAACTCCTGTAACACAGAGCAATAAGAGAACAAGAACAGCTAGTTTAGTTAGTTTAACTTCCCT
Source organism: Protopterus annectens (assembly GCF_019279795.1). Classification (NCBI taxonomy): domain Eukaryota; kingdom Metazoa; phylum Chordata; order Ceratodontiformes; family Protopteridae; genus Protopterus; species Protopterus annectens. Next base: position 1,654,788,142 of record NC_056741.1, on the reverse strand, counting down.
GCATGAGTCCACGTTAGAGTGAAAATTCCACTTCATTAATTTTTCCCAACAGGTCTTGCAGCTGTAAAAGTGGGGGGAGGGGGCTCCCGCTCCCCCTGGCTCTATAGTTCTGGCACCCATGGTTCAGAAATGGATACATCACATTGACCCTGATCTACACCCTTAGAGACAATGTAATTTATATAATAGAAAAAAAGCATGTCTGTTGTGGTACATTTATAAATCTGACCAGAGCATTTGAAAATGCAAAACATTAGTCCCCTTACAAAAGAAGCAAGGTTAACTCTGCTATCAATGTAATTCATTGGTTTTCCAACTACTGACAAGACCATGCATTTAAAGTAAAAAATGTAACTTTTCCACCACAGAAGAAAATTTTATCCCACAATGATCAGTGCTAGGCCCTATTCTATTTTCAGTCTTTATTGATGACATTCATATAATCATATTCTCTAATAACATTGCACTCTGTGGTGATTACCATCCGTTAAAAGTCAGGTACCACAACTCAGGAGTTTCAGCTGGACCTGCATAAAGAATCTTCCAACCCTTCTGCCCTAGACATTGTTGCAGCAGGAACCATTACTCTTCAGTCAATCCAACAGTACAAATATCTTGGACTAACTCTTGATTATACACTGTGCTTGAAAATTCATACCGAGACTGTGGTCAAAAGGTTAAGACTGCGGTGGTGGTGCTGTGGTAGCATTGTCGCCTCACAGTAAGACATCCTGTTTGATTCTCAGCTAGAGCGTCTTCTGTGTGGAGACATGCATGAATGGGCGTACCTTCGTTGAAGGTTGTGCGTCAGGGCTGGCAACTCGGCACATAAAAATCTACTGCCAATCATTAGCGGACTGGAGTTCCACTGTGGCGACCCCTAACCGGGAAAAGCTGAAATACACAAACAAGAAAACTGTGGTCAAAAGGTTATGTCTCAACTTAAAGCCACAGTTAATACCTGACCATCTTATTCTCAAGCCAGAAGAACCATAGCTAAAAATGTATTTATTCCAAATCTGGAATATGGATTCTCCATACCTAGAAATGCACTCAGCTCACATCAGTAGCATAATTCAGATAACTGTCAATGCAGTCTGTTAGTTCATCAGCCTAGCCCCTCTCTATGAACATCACTGAGTCTCCCTTAATAAAGCCAGTTCCTTACCTGCACCAATCAAGCTGCATTTCTCCTCTCTACTCTTATTTTCAAAATCCTTCATGAACACTACTGTCCCACCCTTAGATCCAAACTATAAATTAAACACTCCTGATATGTACTCTTAAACTAGGATAATAGCTCACTTACACTAATCAGGCCTTCCTTCAATCTGACCATCACAGAAAGAAGCATCAGCAAAATTGCTACTGCAGACTGGAACACGATCCCAGTAATAGAAATTAGACAAGTTACTGATCTAAAATCATGTCAAAGGAAACCACTGAACACATAAAGGTAATACAGAAATGTACATCCTTTAGTGACAAAGGCTAGGTTGTTTAGTTTTATTTTATTTATTTTGTTTTTCTTCCAGGGTCACCAGACTGGATTTAGTCAAAAGCACCCTTTTCAGCAGAGGCCTGTGGAGAAATGCTCCAAGATATTATTTTTATTTTTTATTTTATTTTATTTTATTTTACATTTGTATACTGGGAAAGTCTGACTGGACACAGGTCCATTTTCAGCGGAGGCCCGGGGAGAAAAGCTCCACATTACAACACATTACATGAGAGTAAAAAGAAGTAGAACATACATACATATGACATATATACACATCAGAACAACATGGTGGTGATTAACAAACATACATATAGCATATATACACACATACAACAGGACATCATGCTAGTGATTAACATTTCTTACAGTACACAATCAGAGGTACTTTTCTTTTCTTTTGCAGTTATAAGTTTTGTAAGGTAAATGTGTACGGGTTTGGAAGCTTTCAGGGGAGAAACTGTTTATACATGGCTGTATCCTGGAAAATTCTCTTGGTATGGATTAGCCTGGTGAGTGGCATGAACATAGCCAGTTACTTAGATAGTGGGTTTTCAGGAGTTTTTTTAATTGACTAAAGGAGGTGGTAGAAGTTATTTGGCTTGGTAGTGTGTTCCAGGTTTTGGCAATGGTGTTGGCAAAGAGGGACTTACCACCTTCGTTTTAATGTTTGGTGACAGTTATGAGGTTCTGGTTACTAGATCTTAAGCTCTAGAGGGAATGTGGGACTGAATTAGGTGCTGAAGTGCTGGAGTTATCTCAGGAAGGTAGTAGAGTTTGTGCGCTATAGAGAGTTGATTGAGTAAAAGTATATAAGGCAACTCAAGCCAGTTGAGTTGCTTAAGGGATAGACAGTGGTGGGACCTATATGAGGCTTCCATAGCAAACTTGACAATCTTGTTGTAGTAAGATTCCATTTTATTTAGATCAGTTTGGTGTACATTGGTCAAGATGTGAGAGGCATAGAGGAGGGTGGATAGAAGATGAGTCCTTGCGATGGTTACTTTGGTGCATTTTGTCATAAACTGTTTGTTCCTGCAGAGGAGACTAAGTTTTTTATTAACTGTCTTAATGGTTTGTGCTATGTGGATGTCAAAACTCAGGTTATTGTCTATTTCTACTCCTATTGTCTATTGTCTATATTACAAACATTTTAAAACAGACATTTAATAATATACATGAACAGACATTAAATAATATACGTTAACAATTACACATACATTTGCTAATTAGATTACATAAATTATGAAAGCAGAGGCACTATTACAGTATAAAAGATACTTATACATTAGTAGAGCTTGAACAGTGAGCATTTGAAGAGATGTATTAGTGGGTTTGTCAGAGAGATAATAGAATGTGATTAGTGCTTATAAATTCAAAGAAATGAAAATGAGGGAAGGAAATAGGTGGGGCAGAAATTTTTAATATTGTAGTTAGGAGATGGGGTCTAAAACAGGGTTCAGAGACACTTATACATATGGCTATCATAACTTTTATATCAGAAGTAAAGAGGTGGGGGTGAACAGTGTCACAACATAATGTATATAGCTGGGAGACACTATTAAAACTATTCATGCATTGGTAAAGACTGGCTGTGGGCCACCAGATTTTGAAAAAAAAAAGAAATGGATTAATGATATGGCAACCTGAAAATAGTCCTCCAGTTTGATTCTTGGCTGGGGTGTCTTATGTGCAGATGTTCTTATGTGCATGTTGTGCCTGCAGTCACATGTATTTCCTCCAGGTGTCCAGTTTCCTCCCAAATTCCAAAGATATTCAGTAGGTGAATTGGGTACTCTAAACTGGCCTTAGGTGAGAGTGCGTGTGCGCAAGTGAGTGGTGCGAATGAACTACTGTGGCAGGGCTAGTCACCTGGTGGTGTAAACCTTGGCTCGAGATAATTGTCACTGCTGAAGTTACACCCTGACCTCATGTGCAAAATAGGAAAAAGCTGTTGAGGAGGGGTGGATGGATGGAAGCTGAAAATTGTAGTGGCACATGCTTGAGATGTTTATGAGCAGATTCATTGAGCTGAAAGATCAAATTTTATTTGCTCTTTAAATGAGTTTGCATTCTGAATGGATTTTAGTGGTACTGGGATGTGGTTCCATAGTTTAACTATACTGTTTGAATGTAGAGAGCCACCTGCAGTATTTGATAATTTAATTAGAGTGATGATCAGTGATTTTTCTCTAGAGCATAAAATGTTATTGGAGATTCATTTTGTATTAAGTTGCAAAGGGCTGAGGGCTAGGCAGCAGTGTGTTCTGTTGTTATAGTTTACTGCAAATTTGGATAAATTTAGTATTGTTCAAGTTTGGAGAGTTGCAAGACTTGAAGTTTAGCGAAGATTGGAGCACCTTTTAGTGGTGTAGGTTTTTTACTGTGCATAATGAATCTTATTTTTGAAGATTTTTTTAACTAAGTGTGATACATGATGGTTGAATTTTAGCTAACCATCTATGATGGCACCCAGTCATTTTGTGTGGTTCTATCATGGTGGTGTTGGCAGATACAAAATTGGATAGTGTTTTAGCAGAGATGTGTTTTAGGGTGAAGAACAGTAATTTAGTTTTATTAGGGTTTAGAAGTTGTGAATTATTTAGCCATTTTCGATCAATAGGAAGAATTGTTGTGTAAGGTTTTGGAGTTTAGAGAGAGATTTGGCAGAGTAGATTACAGTTTAGACATCAGTGTATTGAACTAGGATAGCATTTTTTGTAGCAGTGTAGAGGTCATTGAGAAATATGTTGAAAAGTGTGGGCATAGTATAGATCCTTGTGGGATAACAATAGTTACAGGAAAGAAAGTGGAGAAATAATTTTTCCATTTCACTGCTTGTGTTCTGTTTGAGAGGTAGATATGGAAATACTGCAGTGAAGATATGGTGAGCCCTAAAGAGCAGAGTTTATGTAAGAGATTCTGGTGTGAGATAGTATCAAAAGTGTTGACATTGTTAACAGAACTCAGCAATGCAGTAGCTGTGCTGTTATGAGGATGGATGCTGTATTGGGTTGAAAACAGAAGCTGGCTATCTATTAGATATTTGAAAAGTTGCTTATGAATGCATTTTTCTTGAAAGGGCAGATAAAATAGCAGATGGTCTATAGTTTGAAAGTTCTGTCTTGATTCCACCCTTGTGAAATGGGATGATAAGCTTTGTTTTCAGATATGGATTGATTTATGAGAATTCAAACTGGATATGCAGTAGCCTCAGCGATATTCACCAGACAGATTGTAATAGACAATTGTAGAAGTCTTTCATTTTTTTGGGTATTTTTAATGGCTATTTGTTGGAACTGGTTGGCAGATGAAACATTGAAGGAAGTTATTTGACTGAATAGGGACATCAAGAGCTTGATTTTTTACTTGGTTGGTTAATGACTGTACTTGTTTGTATAAAGTGGGTATCGAAATGGTTGGATATGGTTTCGTTTTGTTTCTGTGTTTGGTGTTGGCTGTGTAGCTTAGCCTGTATTTAACATTTTTTTGACTGAAGCCTAGAACAGTTTTGAATTATTAGTGTATATGTTTTGATTGGATGAGTAGTAGATTTTCTTATTTATGGTGATTAGTTTTTTTATGTTCCTTACATGTCTATATACTAGTAAAGTAAGAGTTTTTTTTTTTGTCTAGACCTTAATGCTTTGTCTCTTTTTTCAGGAGATATTTAGTTGCTAAGGATAGCATTGGGGCATGGTTAGTCTTGACTCATTATTCTGACTTTTTATTCTGAGGGAGCCTTGTGTGTTTTGAATACCTAGGAACATTTTACTGAATACAGAGACAACATCATTTATGGAGAGAAAAGCAGTAATTTTTTAACAGGCTGTAATGATGTATTTTGTGGCTGTTGCTTTGGTACCTTGTGGTGTAGATTTGTAAGTGATCACTTAGGCTGTCTGATAAGAGTTCCATAGGATGATATTTTATCTGCAGAGGATGTTAGGATTCAGTTGAGGGTTTATTGTCTGACTGAGGCTTTGTTATATCTAGCTGGTGTGGTTATAAGTTAGATCTAAGTGTACAGATGCTTATTATTAGTTGGATTTTCAGATTGCATGTTTTGCCACTCTACATTAACAAATAATCTCCACAGCAATTACCAAATTTGCAATGAGCTACTGCACAATAGTACCTCCTATACTGAGCCAACATTTATTGCCAATATACTGGCCGACAGATTCAGTGCCAACTTTACCCATCCCCCCAAAGGACCAATCACAATACCAGTAGAACAAAGTGAACTGCCACCTCATCTGTGTGCCCTGTTCAATCACAGCCTCACCTCAGGCTTTGAGCCTACCAAATGGCGCACTGCTACAGTCATCCCTCTAGACAAAGGAGGAGTGACTACAGACCCTGGGAACTATCCACTAGCCTGATGAGTCTGATGTGCAAAGCTATGGAATGGATTATCATGGACCTAATAAACAAGGATATAAGGAATCTCCAAACTCTGGATCCTACACAGTTTGGTTTTGTGAAGGGCAGATCATGCCTGCTCAACTTGGTTGACTTCTTTGAGTCAGTCACCAGAGCTGTGGATGAAGGCAAGGTAGTTCATACAGCCTACCTTGATCTGGCCAAGGCCTTTGATACCATTCCCCACTCAGAAATCACAGAAAAACTCACTAAGCTAGGCATCAACCCCTATATCACTATGTGGGTTGCAAACTGACTCACAGATAGAACCCACAGTGTGAAAGTAGCTGACTCCAAGTCAGACTGCAGACCAGTCATGAGTAGAGTCCCACAGGGTTCGGTACTTGGTCCTCTCCTGTTTGGTATCTACTTCTCTGATGTCCAGGCCAACATGAAGGGACTCTGGCTGACAAAGTTTGTAGACAATTGCAAGTTGGGAGCTATTATTAACTCCCCAAGTGATGCTGACATCCTACAGAATGGCGTCACTGAGACCAACGACTGGTGTCAGAACCATGGCCTTAAGCTCAATGCCAAAAAATGTGTCATCATCCCCCTTGGGAAAAACCCTGTTCCCTTGGATTACCACATTGATGGTAGTCCACTGAACACAGAAGGCATTATAAGAGATTTAGGAACACAGGTTGACAGCAACCTCTCTTTTGACCACTACACTGCCACTGTGGTCAGAAAGTCCTTCTATGTGGCACATCTCCTTACTAAGGGTTTTGCATCCAGGAAGAAAGAGGTCATTGTCTCCCTCTACTCTTCCCTCATTAGGCTAGTCATCGAGTACAATGCCGCATTTGGCATGTACCTCACTAGATACCTGCAACAACTGGAGAGGCCACAAAAGTACCTCACAAAGAGGATCCTTGGCCTTAAACACTTGTCCTATATGGACAGACTCAAAAAACTCCAACTATTCTCTGTCTCATATCGCCTACTTAGAGGCGATATCTGCTTGACTTACAAAGCCATGTCTGACCCAGCTCTGTTAGAAATGCTACATCTAAAGAAATCACAATCCCTCCACACCACATGCTCCAGAGACCTCAATCTCATTACCACAATCAACAGAACATGCTGGAGGGACAGGTTCATAACCCAGAGATTGCCCATGCTCTGGAATAGACTTCCCATACATGTCAAGCAGAGCACCTCACTGGCCCTCTTCAAGAGAAATCTTGATGAGTGGATGGGAAATATAAAATTCACCCCGGAGATCACTCCAGTGGCTTTACTCAACAGAGGCACTGTGAACTAAGGTCTGGTGATACGATGCCAGGGTAATCCTATGGGCTAGGCTTGTAAAGGCTCCAGGGCCATTAGCCTAGTACACACCTATGAACCTATGAACCTATCACCAAATGTTATGGGTTCATGATGGCTTTTTTGAGGAGACCCAGCACAGAATATATTCCAGTGTTTTAAGATTATTACCTGGGGGTATGTATATACTCATGATTATGATTGTCTTGTGAGTGTTTAGTTTCAGCATGGTTAGTAGGATTTCTGACTTACAGAAAGTTGACAGGGTATGGGAGAAAAGGAGATATCTGGTGTCCTTTGTAGAAAATAGCAACTCAGCCAGCTTCTTTTCTTGACTTTGTCCAATGTGATAATGTTTTAGCCTAGTAGGGCAATTTCTTCATTGTTTTTGTTTCATTGTGGAACCAGGTTTCTGTGGCAACTAAGATGCTTGGAGTGTACAGTGCTATCCACACATGCACTTCAGGGAGTTTGTTATAAATACTTTATTAGTTTGCATGGTATATATGAAGGCCAGAGTGGGACTGTGGGTGAGGAGTTAGCAATAAAGGAGCTACTGGAGAGAGTCTTTAGTGACATCATGAAAAGTAGTAATATTTTTTTAACAGGCTGTAATGTGTTTTGTGGCTGTTGCTTTGGTACCTTAAGGTGTATATTTGTAAGTGATCACTTAGGCTGTCTGACAGAGTTCTATGGGATGATATTTATCTGCAGAGGATATTAGAATCCAGTTGAGTGTTTATTGTCTCACTGAGGCTTTGTTATATGTAGCTGGTGTGGTTATAAGTTAGGTGAATGTGTACAGATTTTTATTATCGGTTAGATTTTCAGATTGTATGTTTTGCCACTAAACATTTTCCCTGCTTAAACTTCTCCCTTCAAGGATGCATTGGGGTTCATCAAACAACTGTTTGCCCTGAATTATCTAGAACCAGAGGAAATAGTCAAATTGCTGGACTTTAAATAATGAATGCCTGTGGTGGGCATGTCTCTAGAGCCATAAACTGAATGCAGTCACCAGCGTAGAATTGAGAGAGAGAGAGAGTAAGAAATGGAGGGCAAGTTTCAGCAGGGAAAGGAAGAAATGATCTCACATACTGAAGTTTGTCTTACAGACAGTAAACTCATTGGAAAGCTGCCATCACTACACTGGGTTTAGGAGTGAACATGCATTTTCAAAGGGACTCTATTATGTACACTCTAAACTGGGCAGGCAGAATGAATGATATGTGGCAAAACTATCTGTAAGGGCAGCCAAGATTACCCAGAAGTAAACATTTTCAATACCATGATTGCTATTTCCATATCCTTGCCCATAACAGACTCGTATTGCATCCAGCAATGTGGACAACTATCAGGATGCCATGGCAGCACAGAGTTTAATAGCAAGCCTGTCAGTTTTGGAAATGTAGCACAGGACTCTATGTCAAAACTGACTGGATTGCTATTCACTTGTGAGTCTAGTTCCCCTACCCCCGGACATTCCCAACTTTCTTTTTCACATGCATAAACTGCAGTTTGAGTGCTACTTATCAGTTTATCATTTCAGGCCTCCCACATTGCAAAAACACTTCCTACAAACTTGCACATGCTGCTATGTAGCATTCTCTTCACCTTTCTGGATTCAGTATTTGAATTTGTTCCATCAGTCTTTGATGTATCATGCACTTTGGAACTGTATGATATCAGAAGACCACTGGATGCTTTTGCCCCCACCATGTACATTATGCCCTGTTCCAGTTATATAGCTGTTGACAGTAAGTACAGTGAGTGACACTTTAACAGGTATTAGTTTATTTGGGAAAGACTGCATGGTACTATTTTGTAGCTGGAGAAGATGCTACAAAAATATGTGATTTTCTTAAAGGTTCCAGGGGAAGTCAGGTTTAGAATAAATAACATCCTTGGAAATCAGATATGGATCCAGTAGCAACAAATGATGTGAAAGAAATAGGTTTTCTGTTAGTGAGAGAGAAGGTAGAATATTTAGGCCTAAGGAACATTCCTACAAGAGGAGAAATTATAGAGGAAAAAAGTGAAGGATCTTAAAGGAAAAGATCAGAAAACAACTGAATAGATGCAGCAGAACAATCATTTCCTTCAGTGTTGGGGTAGTTGTAATGAGAAGTATAGGCCCAGCTCAAATAATCTACCTTGCTTGGCATCTGAGCATCCCACCCTTAGTGGATTCTACTAAAAAATAACATGTCAGGAATCTGTTATTAATTTCTACAGTATATAAAATGGTGGAGAACAGGAAAAGACAGGTTGCTGGGGGAAGGGAATTGCAGGGAAGAAGGATGTGAAATTGTCTTCCTATCCAATGAAGCAAAGTACTTTCTTTCCTCTTTCCAAAAGTATTGTGGTCATTTGGTACTATGCATGTGTATTTACTTGCCGTATGAGTCCCTAAAAACACGTAACATGGTCTGGTATCAGAATCCCTGCATTTACATCATGCAGTTTGATACGCTGTATGTGTATTTAGTCTCTGTTCAAGTTCCATATTGTAAATCACAATGCTTGATAACTTGTATGCATATTTAATCTCTCGCTGAGTTTCTGAATGGAGATTTAGTGACTTGTTACCCTGTATGTGTATTTCATCCCTGCCAGAGTCCCTGAATGTGCATGACATACTTAGGGTCCCTGTTTGTGTACTTAGTTTCTGTCCTTATTGCTTGTTATCCTGTATGTGCATTTATTTTTTTCAGAGTTTCTAAATGTACACCACATTACTTGTCTCCCTTAATTTGTATTGTCTGTTTTGAAGTTCCTGAATGTACATCATATTGTGTGTTAATATGTGTATTTAGTTTCTGTTATAGTTCCTGAATGTGTAACATATTATAATATAGCCTATATGTACAATTAGTTTCTGTCAGAGTTCCTAAATGCATAACATAGTGATTTGCAGTCTATTATGTGCATTTAGTTTTTGTCAGAGTTCCTGAATGTACACTATATCATTTGGTTCACTTTATATGTATTCAGTTTGTGTGCAAATTCCTGAATGTACATCATATTATTTGGTAGCTTGTATGTGCATTTAAAAGTCTTTGATTTCATGAATCTACTCGGTACTCTGTATGTGTTGTTCAGTCTGAAACTAAATGCTCATATTGTTGGTGGCCTGCAGCCTGTGTTCATTTTGTTATTAAAATGCTGCACAAAGCATAGAAGTGAAGGAATGAGATACAGTGTGTGTGTGTGTGTGTGTGTGTGTGTGTGTGTGTGTGTGTGTGTGTGTGTGTGTGTATGTGTGTGTGTGTGTCTGTGTGTGTGTGTGTGTGTGTGTGTGTGTGTGTGTGTGTGTGTGTGTGTGTGTGTGTGTGTGTGTGTGTGTGTGTGTGTGTGTGTGTGTGTGTGTGTGTGTGTGTGTATGTGTGTTGATAAGATAAGAAAACCGGTTGTAAGATAAAAGGGAGAAAATGTCATGAAGTCAGAAAAATGGAGTGAGTGTGAGTTCTGGTAATAGGGACTCAGCTGTAGTGTGATCCTGTGCATTGGACAAGGAAAATGCACAAAAGGTTATGGGGAATTTGTACCAAGTCTGAAGTGAGGAAGGGCATGGTTGTCTTTGATAAAGTTAAAAGGTAACTGGTTCATCTGTAAATGCAGGCACGAGAATCTTCTCAGAGGAACTGGGGGAATCTCACAGGAAATCTGTTTCATCTCCTAGATCTCTCAGGTCTTTTTCTTTGTTCCACACCTCTGTCTGATTATTGTTGAGCAGAAAAATATTCTGTAAGCCTTAGGTTCTTGTAGCAAAAAGGAGTTGTTACTTTGAAATCACTTGTGTGGACATATCAGGGAGAACTATGAAGATACTGAGAAAGATCGCCACTTAGGAGAATAGCTCATACATGGGTAAAAGGTTTAGAATGGAGTATTTTATTTATTTCATTTATTTATCCTTTTTTTATCAGGTTAGACCCACTAGGCTGGTGGCCTCTTTTCAGGGGAGACAAGAGCTGGTATTTATATGACTCGGGAAAATTTGACCAGAGCATAAGGGAAATTACACTACTTTCATAAGTACCATGGGGTCTTTTGCATCCGCCTGAGCTATCACCATCTCAGACAGACTGGGCCTAGGTTTAATGCCTCATTCAATTAGTGCAGCAGAAAAAGAAAGAATGATTCTAAGTGTGAATCTGAGAAATTGTAGTGCAACGCTTGGAGATTTTAAGCCATGGGAAGGAATTTAAAGGGAACCCAAAAACGCTGATGTCTGTGGCCAAAGTAGAAAGGGAGGTGAAGTCCATGTGAAGGGTGTGTAGCAGTAGGAGGAAAGAAGTCTGCACTGTGAGATGGTTAAAAGTTTAGTAATTAACTGCAATCTAAAATTTTAGTTAATACAAGTGAAGCAACTAGGGAGCTAAAACTGACCGCTATTAGTATTAAAGCTAAAGAGAAGGGAAAGGCCAGAGAAGAACAATGGGTATATGTACAATATACATGCAGGGAGACCCAAGAAGAAAGGCAGTAAATGTAGGGCCCTAGAAGTTGGACTGGAAAGTGTTACAGGGGTCAGGTAACTGGAGGAAAACAAAAAATAACAAAACATATTATTTACTTATATTGTAATGGTGGAGGGGACAAGAAAGAAGGATGGAAAAAATGTAAACCAGGAGAATTAATGTAATTTAATATTAAAGAAACAAGATGCCCATTGCCACAGATGTAGAGAATGTGTAGGCCATAATGGGCTATATTAAACCAGAAAATGAAATACTTGAACAAAAATATTGATGCGTGAACTGACATTTGATGACAATAAAAACACATAGAGAGACATGAGTGTGATATATTAGTGATTAAGTCCAAATTAGATAGAGAGAGATTAAAAATAGTTGACTTGGAAAATAGATTCTGAAGGGATAATTTCAAATAACTAGAGTGGCAGAAGGAGCAGAGAAGGGAGGGGAGACTTAACTAAATTGATTCAGGATTAGGTCACTGATTTAGCAATGAATGTGGCAGTCTTGATCCACAAGTTGACAGGACAGATGGTACAGAAATCAAATAGTGATTGAAATGTACGGGGCAGACATATACCTGTTAAAATACACTGACATTGAATGAGAATGGAGCCCAAGACACTCTGCATGGAAGAGGTGCCTGATGTGGGAATGTGAAAATGAAGGTGATAAGGGACATTCTGGCACTGTTGAGAGGGTGGCCTAATGGTTAAGGTGTTTGCCTTACAAACACATGGTGCAGGGTTTGAGTCTCACAAGGGATAATTGGCTAGGCTTAAAATGGCTCACAAGGGCAGTTAGCTTAGTACTAACCTATGAACTCCTATGAACTCCTATGATGGCACTTAAAGCAAGAGGGGGCTGTGGTCATTTGGTGTATCTAGCAATTATTAAAAAACAAGCAGTACATGTGTGTGTGCATGTGCGTGTGTGTGTGTGTGTGTGTGTGTGTGTGTGTCTGTGGTAGTATTTCACCATTACCCACTGGAGAAACATGAAAGAGTCAAGATATTTAAAAAATGTGTGTTTGCAACATATTACAATCACACACAAAGCCAATAGCCAATTATTGTTTGTGCCAACACAGAAATGCAACTTGGCTCCTCCACCCCCAAAACAACAGACACATGGCACATTTTGCTAAAAAAACAACAGTGAAATGGCAAACATGTTATCAAATAAACTGCCCTTGAAACATGCCAGTTATGTCTTACCTGTGGCCAGCACTCCCCTAGACGTGTGTATGGGCCATCCTAGAAGGCTACACACCTGTGTCATTGACAATGTAGGATATATTGGCATTTCAAAGAAATAACAATAGAAGTGTGTAAAGAGAAAAACAGTTGTAACACTAGCACTTGGGATGATAGTTAATTAGGCTGTGCATCTGGGAAAGTAAAATGCCCTGACAAACATGCCTATGCCATCAGTACACTTTTAAGAAATGCATACAGATACAAGTAGCATTTGCTAATGCATATATATATATATATATATATATATATATATATATATATATATATATATATATATTAACAGAATTTTATTACTGACATTTCAGCATATCTAGTGTATAGCTGAAAATGCAAGCATACAATATCATGATCAGTAGTCTTCTGTACAGATAAATCCAAAAGTAATATTTTTTTCTGTGTTATTCACATAAACAAGTCTCCTCACCTTCAGGTTCCTAGCTATATGGCTCCCTTTTAATATAGTGTAGATTCAGGGCTGTGAGTACAGTGAAGATGCAAAGGAGCTGCAAACTCATTAGAATTGCTAAATCCCAAATATCTGGCTCCATGTAGCTGATGTAAACATAGGGCAGGCACTCCCTTGGTGTTGGTTGGTATGAATTGCAACTGTGAATGATTACTGGTAGGGATAAGGAAAACACAGCATCAATTCAGACTCCCCTACCTCCAATGGGTGTATCAGCCAGGTTACAATTACAAAGTGTAGAAGCAATTGTATCAAGGTTTTAAATGTAAGTAAACAGCACACATTTCACAGTTTCTGTTCAATAACATCTAATCTAACCTCCCTTTCATTTCTTGACAACTGTATATTATTGATATTTAGTATTCTCACACATTTTAAGGACAGTGACACAGAATGCCTTACAGACTCATGTCTTAGATTACTGGTCAGATAAGACAAGCATGAGCAACAAACACAGATAAGACAGAGCTGCATTAATGCAAGCAATAGTCATACATGATTGTGTGATCACTCAGTACACTACTGCTGAAATTAATACATGCAGAGACAACTGTCATATGTTTTGTTAGTACCATGGATGATATTGCAGTTGGGTGTATGCACAAAGAGGGATAAAACACTCTTACTGTGTTTGAAGGTTCATTGGAGTAAGAGTTCAAATCCAGAACTGTGTAAAATGTTTCATTTGTACCAACATAAATTTTGTAGTGTTGTTTATTTAACAGTTTTTTTCTTCATTTCACCTAATTTTCCCTTTTTTGTAATGCCAGTGTATGAGCAATGTGTGGCTTGGTGCAAACAAGGGAACTGGAGAAACACAATAAATGTCAGGTTTGGCTGTGCTTATCTTGTTTGTGTGATGCTTAGCAGTTAAAGTTAAAAAGGGTACACTGCTGCATTTTTTGCTTTCCATCTTGAAACACCACTAAGCAATGTTGTGCAGCAGGTAGCAAGCTACTGCAACACCTGTAGCCATCAAACACCTGCAGGCAGAACACAGACAGTCAACAATTTCAAAACAAATACATTCTATTAATTCTGTTGTGCACTGCACAAACACACAGAACTTAATAATGAATAGGGAATTATGTAACTGTTATGTAACAATTTCTGTGGAAGCAAGTATATGTATAGGGCTGCAATACAGATGGTTCTGGGTTCTAATACAGGAAGTGCAACATACTTTTACTGTTGTGACCATCTAGTTTATAGAGTTGAACAGAAAAATATATTTCTGTGGCAACAGATGTACATGTAAGGCTACCATACACATGGTCCTGGGTTCTAATATGTAAAATTCTAGACATTTTTACTATTATTCCATTTCACAATATATTAAATATCGCTTATAATGCCTTACACATAATTATAAATAGTGGAGCTGATATGAATTATATGTATGAGGGATAAGACACCCTTACTGTGTTTTGAAGGTTCAGATGTATGACTGAGGGTATAGTAGGAGTCCAATAAATATTCCAGACTATGTTTCTGTAAGAATAATTCTGCTATCTATTCTTGGATGGCCTTCACACTTAAATAAGACACATACACAAATGAATGTGTATACAAGTACCTTATCAGGTCACACACATGCATGGTTAGCACCTCAGTCTGTCATCAGTATTTATGAATGATTCCTGACTATGTCTGAGAAGCACTTCTTCTGTGGCAAGGGTTGAAAATCATCACTGTGGAAGAAAATGTTTTGTGCCTTATGCATAGGTTTGAATCCCAAACTGTAAAAATCAATTTTAGCACTGCATAAATGTAAACAAACATGTGTCAGGTCAGGACATTCATGTCCCCAGTGCATGGCAACAAATGTTAAGTGTCAGATTAACCTTCCAATTTAAAATAAAAATTGATTTCCTCCCTGCTTGGCACTATTGCCGTCCACTTAATATTGCACAAATACAGTTGGCATCATTCATCAGGTTTGCTCACTACTAACACAATAACAGGAATTGGTAGGAAATCATTATTTGCTAATCCTCTACTTTTGGAATTAGACATGTTAGGTGTTAGAGGGGAAGGTGCCCAATTTAGGGCACAGAGGTGGTAGTCTGGAATATTTATTGGACTCCTACTAAGCTGCTACAGCTAAAGGCTTCTGCAAGGAGGCTATTCTGGCTCCCAGTGCAAGTTTGAGGCATGGAATAGTCTGACCAAGGCTGTAACCAGTGTGAGTGGCATTCCACACACTGAAGAACAGTGCGTGTGCAACTTCAATGCCCTAAAAAGGGTCAAGAGGGATACACTCAACCAGTGGTTGGATGAATTTCAAATTAGCTACATCCTACAGTTGTATGAGTATGCTTATAAAGAGAAATAATACATAGAAAGCTAAATATAGGAAAGACTGGTATGCATAAAGCTCTTCTGTTCTTTTCTTTTTACAGCTAAAGTTGAAATTGTGGCAAATAGGCACATGCTGATCATCTGGAGAGACTGAGGGAAGCAAGTGATATGTATGCAGCACAAGAGAAGTATTCTTGTAGCTTTAAAGATAAAGAAAAAATGGTTTTGTTTTCTATACAATAGTAGCAAAGTAAACATGCATATCCTAACTGCAAAAGCAAGTATGCATGCATAAGTCTGTAGCATAAACCAACTTTAGGAGTCAAGTGTAAGACTGCAGTCAGAGGTTGTGGGTTCAAATACTATGAGTGCAATTCTTTAATAATTTTACATAAATTAAAATCTATACAAATGGCATAAATGCCCTGCTGTTAACTGTAGTCTGTGTAATTGGACCAAGCATATGTGCAATATATACACATTGCAAGGATTACTTTTAGCAAGCCATAATTATAGATTGTAGTAGTAGGACATACACTAAAATGTAATACGTCAGATAAAATAGACGTATAATTGTGATAATGCATGGTATTAATGTTATCTCTTTTTTTCTCACCAAAACCCTTATCTCTTTATTTTCTTTTATGTGTCATCAAAGTGTCTCCATGTCATCCATCTATAACAAATCACTAAATACTTCATGGCACAGCAAGGTAGGCCAGCCCCAGTTGGTCAGCCTGCCCCTGCTCCACTGGCTCCAGCACTGATGCCCAGCACATCTGGGACCCAACATGACAGTACTGCCTCTGCTGCCAATGGACTACCTGCACCTTCAAGTAGCAGTACCCCAGCAGCTGGTGCTGAGGTATCCTTCAGGAGTACTGATGGAGGTGGGTATTTCATCACCCACCAGGAGATGCCAGGGTTGGTGCGCAGGGTTGTGCACAGCACCATTGGTATATGTCTATGCTGGATGGAGAGGTTCCTCTCCCTCATGGTCCATAGGAGGAGAAGACATCAAGCACTCCAGCAGCCAGTGGAATAAGGGGTCAGTGATGATAGTCCTGCGGGTGAGTCTCACTGTCCCCATGTTTGATGGGCATGAACTTGTGTTGTTCCCTCCATCACCCCAGACATGGTGTTCCCCTAAACTTTTGTGTCCCTTGCAGTCCCTGTGTCTTGTCTTGTTTGTCCTGTTTGTTTGCATTTGCTTCCTCACCTGTCTAACTTACCTGACCCAGAAATACCAACGTCCCTTACCCTGCATTCCTCACTTACTGAAGTAAAAAAAAATAAGCACCTATACCACAAAAAATATCATCTCATTCATAGCTCTCCATTTCACACACGTCTTCTTGACACACTTGATTTGGTCTAATCGGCTATACAACATAATTGCATTGTTTTCACCCCTCTTTGTGGAAGTGACAGTCCAAATTCAGCTCATATTCTGTACATATTTTAATTTTATACTGTTGAAGTGGATAGCCATGGTTCTATTCTACCTTCCTCCTGCAAATTCATATATTGCTTTCCCTTTGTTCTTCCTCCTGCTTGGCCCCCATTTCACCAGTTTCTTATATACCCCATTTTAACACCTGTAATCTGGTAAAAAATAGAATCACAGCCAACACACAAAAGTAACAAATCAAAAAAAATGGAGTTCTTCAATTTCTGGCCTCTGTGTTTGTTAAGAGTTTGGCATCATGCACCAATGCCAAGTGACAGTGAATGGCTATTGTTTGGTATGGTTACCTCTGCACAATGTCACATAAACCCACTGTGCTACATCAACACCCAGTAATACATGGTGAATATACTATAATGATTTATTTCATTGCATTATCACTTCTTATTCTCCTTTTGGCTTTTCCCATTAGGGGTCACCACAGAGAAACGACAGTCCACAGAATGATTGGCAGTGGAATTTTAGGGTGTCGGGTTGCCAGCCTGGCACCCAAACGTTAATAGAAGGTACACACACACACACACACACACACACACACACACACACACACACACACACACACACACACACACACACACACACACACACACACACACACACACACACACACACGCCAGTTTAGAATGTCCAAGCCAGCTGCAGCATGTATTTGGGATGTGGGAGACAACCAGAGCACCCAGCAGAGACCCACGTGACCTCAGAGTGGACATGCAGACTCCACACAGAAGGCACCTTAGCTGAGAATCGAACCAGAGAACCTCCAGCTGTGAGGTGGAAGTGCTAACCACTGCACCACTGCAGCCACCCATTTCATTGCATTATCACTACTTATTTACAAGTATTACATACACCAGGATTCAAACCCTGTATTCTCTAGGCTCAAAATATATGTGTCACTACATTTACACCTGTTGCCACAGAGTTAGCTAAGCAGCAGGTGTGTTTCATACTCTCAGTACTGAGAATTATTAGAATTTTAGCACTAAGGCTTGCATTTTTGCACTGCTTAACTATGAGAAAAGAGAGAAAGCAGTAGAAATGTGTATCTCACTTGTGCAAACACTTTGCCATCATTCTTGCAAACCCATTGCTCAGTGATGCACTATGCAAAGTGGACAATAGCATGTATTAGATTTTTTCACTGTCCATTTAGTGTTCATGACATGAAACTACACGTGGAAACAGAAAATATGAAGGCTCTATCTAAAAAAAGTCACATATGTACAATGCAGACATCTGTTGCCTCCCCCATGCACTGCAACCTTGGTCTCTCAGTACTTGTTCACAATTATATCAACTACACTACATAAATTAGTAACAAATGTTGTGTTATGTACCATGCAGATCTTTAGAATGACAATACACATTCGGGTTTTCCAATGCTTGTAGTAATGCCGGCACCTGTATGCATATAACCATTAAATAATACACATTACACACTCATCAATCTGGTAACATGCAGAACTTTAATATCCTGATAGTTGAACATAGCTACTTATCCATTTCATGCAGGTCGACCAACATCTTCTCTCCAACATGCAGTGCTTATGTCATCCACTGTAAATTGCCCTGCAGCCTTGTAAAAGCCAGACTTGTGCTGTGGCACTTGTGTAAAGTACTGAGTTCTGTAGTGTGTGTACTTTGGTAGGGGATCTGTTCTCACTGTAGTCAGTTGGGAGGTGTGTCAGTGTGTGTGTGTGTGTCTCTAGTCAGAGCAGCATAAGTCTGTATCCTGCAGTTACCACTCCAATCCCACGTATTGCCAATATTTTGACACTTGTACATGACTACACATCCATTTCATACAGGCCTCCCAACATCTGATCTCCAACATCCAGTGCTGATGTCATCCACTATAAGTCATCCTGCAGACTTGTAAAAGTTAGACTTGTGCTGTGGTGCTTGTGTAAAGTACTGAGTTCTGAAGTCTGTATACCTAGATAGGTATGGGTTCTGATCTCCCTGCAGTCAACTGGTGTGTGTGTGTGTGTGTGTGTGTGTGTGTGTGTGTGTGTGTGTGTGTGTGTGTGTGTTTGTACACTTGCTTGACATTAAAAAGAGCATGGGACACTGCTATTACCATTTTCTCCCCACCAGACACTGCTGATGTCATCTAAATACAGCACACAAGAGCAAATAATCCACAAAAAATGCACTCAGGAGGTAGTAGCTGGCAACATATTCCAAAGTTTAATGGTGCTTCTGGTACCTCAGCAAACAGCCTTCAAAGAATAACATAAGACACCATCCTTTCCCATTTTATATCAAACTGCTCCAATTTAACAATTAGTCTAATCAAATTGCAGAATGTTGGGATTCTGTTGGACTTTCATTTAAAATGTTTCTTACCTAAAATTCCTTCCCATATTAAGTATACTGAGGATATTTGCCAGGAAGTGAAGAAAATTCAATGGTGTAAAGATTTATATTGGGCATTATACACCAAGATAAAAAGAAGGTGGACGTTAGAAGCAGTTCAATGGATTTTAGGGGAAGGACCACATGCAGCCTTTTTGGTGGAATTATTAGAGTTTTGTTTAACATACAATTGTTCTTATTTTGAGAGTGATTATTATTTGCAGAAGGAAGGTACTGCGATGGGGGCTTCTTTTGCCCCTAATTATGCCATTATTTTTATGGCTTTTTTGAGAATATATTTATTTATCCTACATAATTTTTTTGCTAATAAAGTTATTTTGTTTAAGCTTTATTATTGATGATTTGATTTTTGTGTGTAGGGGTAATTTGGATGAGTTTTCAGTATTCGTTGATCAGTTGAACCAGAATGAATTTGGGTTGCAGTTTACATTTACTGTAGATAGAAAGAATACTCAATTCTTGGATGTGGTATTTTATGTTTTGGAAGATTTAGAACACAAACCCCATATTAAGCCCACTGATGTTAATAACTTTTTACAGGCTAATAGTATGTATCTGTCACATTTGATGGAAGCATTGCCTAGAGTGGAATTTAAAAGGATTTATGATAACACATCTAAGAAAAGATTGGTGGTAGGAGGGTTTATGAAGGTAGAACAGAAATTGTTGCAAAGCGACTATTCTATCATTAATCTCAAAAGATCTAAGGATAGTGTGTTAAGTGTGGGGGTAGTGTTGGTAAAAGTAGTAATAGATATGGTGGCTCTAGAAGGTATTTTCTTGGATCAGGATACTGATAGGCAGGATAGAGAATTGTTTTTTGTTACCAAATTTTCCAATTTTTCTAATATTTTGAGAAGGTTAGTGAAGGATTTGTGGCCAGTGGTATGTGAAGATGAGCAATTAAAGCATTTGTTCCATTCACATGTCACATTTTCTTATGAATAATATTTAAATTTGAAGGGGTTGTTAAGGTTTAAAAAAGTTTCTATCCATGGGGCTAGTGGGGGATCCTTCCCTTGTGGACGATGTAAAGTACATTCTAGGATTAAGAAGATTTCAGATAGGAAGATTAATGGAAAATTATTTACTTCAATGAGAAGGTTTTCATGTGTTTCTTGTGGGGTGGTTTATATTATAGGGTGTGGGTCTACTCCTGTGAGGTGGTATGTAGGACAAACTAAGCATATGGTTAAAGTTAGAATTCTTGAACATCTTGGCCACATTACAAATAGAAATTTAGATAGCACAGTAGCTGAACATTTTATTAGTGCACATGGGGGTTCTGATGTCAGTTTCTTTTTTAGTGTTTTGGCTACACCTTTTCTTGCTAGAGGTGGGGATTTTTTAGCCATTTTGTTAAAAATGGAAAGTAGATTTATATTAAATTATAATTCTTTAAAACCTAAAGGTATGAATTTAGATGTGAATTTAAATGTGTAATGTTATAATGTTGTTCAAGTATATGTGATGATTTTGGAATTTATTGAAAAAATGAAAATATGAAACAACTTTTTTGTATAAGGGTATGTCTATTTAAGTAGGCTTATTTAGTAGATTAAGTGTGATTAGACTAATTGTTTAATTGGAGCAGTTTGATATAAAATGGGAAACAGTGGTGGCATATGTTATTCCTTGAAGGCTGTTTGCCGAGGTACCAGAAGCACCATTAAACTTTGGAGAATGTTCCCAGTTACTACCTCCTGAGTGTATTTCTTTGTGAATTACTGCTGATGTCATCACCTATAAATTGCTATCTGACACTCTTCAAGTCAGAGTTGAGCTGTGGTGCTTGCCTTAAATTCAGAGTTCCATAGTCAGTGTACTTAAATAGGTAAGGGTTCTCTTCTCACTGCAGTCAAGTGGGGTGTGTGTGTATGTGTTTCTGCACTTGTGTGACATTAGAGCGAGCATTTTACACCAGTATGTGGGACACTGCTTTTACCATTTTCTCCTTAACAGACTCTACTGATGTCATCAGCTATAGCTGATTTGCAGATGTGTATGATTTCCATCAGGACAGGATCAGAGACTGGCTTGCAGGCCAGGCACAAGCCACCTCATCCTATACAATACAGATTACCATGACAGGGCTTTCAGTCTATCCGTGTATATCATGGCATGGTTTGTACTCCCTGTATTTTCTTGGTGAGAAACTCCTGTGGTCTCTGTAGCTGCTGCTGCAGGTGTCTGGTGAATTACATGCAAAAGGGAACATTATACAATATTAGTGTTCTGATGAGGTTTGAGCACAGTGCCGTTATATCATCTTCAAATCTGGATACAATGGCCTGACTTATGAGGTGCATGATGTAGGCTTTCCATACCACTGTGGACACTTGGTGGTCAAAGTTCAGATTGCTATGTATGTGTGTTCCCAGGTCTTGCACCACTGTGTTTCAGCATAGGGTGAGTGTTGTCAATGCTGCAATTAGTGGGGAATTCCACTCTGCAGAAGGCCAAAATAATGACACATTTTGCATTTATTTGTAGACTGTGTGGCTTTGGCACCAATGATTTCTCTGTGTTAACCCCTCCTATAGTATATTAACATCATTGGTGGACTCAATGATTGCACCCAATATGCAGTAATCAGCAAACTTGGTAAGCCAAATACTGTATGCTTTAGCCTGGACTGTTGAGAAATAGATTCCAAACAGTAAAGCACCCAGCACAGATCCTTGGGGTACACCAATGGTAACAGCTCTACTGACAGAGGTTGATTTATCAATTTTCACAGGATGTGCTCTGTTGTTGGCCAATTGGTTAACCATCTAGTGATGTAAGGGTTAATCCCCAGCTGGAAAAGTTTCTTAATCATTCCTGAGTGGGGGATTGTGTCCACACCCTAAGCCAGATCAGGATAGGCAGTATGAACTGTCTTACCTTCATCTACGCCTATCACACAGAATCAATGGGCTGTGACAACATCACAGATTGCCTATAGTGTGACTCAGAACATACACCTACCTGAGATGGTTGGATAGACAATTCAATACACCCTCCAGACAGACTGTATTCTCATAGAAGAGTGTACATCAACATGCATCCATCTGAGTGGGGGGGGGGGCAGGACCTGATGCATGCATGTATAGACACATCCTGACTCTCCTCATCTATGAGATAGACCAATATGTCATCATGGCCCTTTTCTAAGTGGACACTAGAATATCCCAAGTGTGTGCAACAGACGTGTGAATTGTTAATGCTACATTTATGTTTGTTACATCTGTTAGATGTCCTTAAAGAGATCATTGAAAGTATGCATGATAACACCACTATCATCCTGTGGAACTTGACCAGGCCAAGGCATTTGACACAAATCCACATTGAGGTATTCACTCAACATTGTCAAATGTGGCCATAAACACCTATATCACCAAGTGGATAGACCACTGGATCACAAACGTGGCATCTAAATATGTTGAAATATATGAAGTGACCTATATCTTAGGTCCAGTGATCAGGTCTGAACATCAGGGCTATCTGCTAGGCCCTTTCCTGTCCATGATTGAAATCACAGACTTCAAGGATGACTTACAAATCCTGTGTCCCAACAGCTGTCTGGAGGACTACAGATTGTGGACAATCATTGACTCCAACTGTGATATTGGTATAATACAGACAATATCAACACACATCAAAGATTGCTGTCACAGCCATGACAACACATGAGATGGGAAAAAACATGGGGATTTGTTTCATTATTTAAATAAATGCACAAACCAATGGTCATGTAGACATCACACCCTATCAGCAGACCAGCTGTTATGTGTCCTGTGTCCTGGGATATATGGTATGGGGAATGTCTACCAGCATGTACCCACGGTGGTGAGTACCCTCTTGTATGACACTACTCAGCATGTGCAGGTCATCCACATGACAAGACATAATACCTTTATAGCCTTCACCACACAAACACCTGAGTACAATGCACCCTTTCTCATGTCCCTCCATACACATCTTCCAATGATGTGTAACTGAAGTGTACCACCTTTGTCACTCTGAGTTGTCACACATCTGTTTATGCATACCTAGGTATTAGTTTTGTAGCATAAACAAAACTGCCTGATGGTATGGAACCTCATCAAGGTGTAATACCACATGCATGTGTGATATCTGCTATCTTATCAATTTCATATGCTACAGTCTATTCTTTATAAAACCTCCTTCTGTCCATCTCTATCTTCCTTAGTCTCCATCTACATCCCATCTCAGACTCTCCATACTTCCAACTAACAATTACTTGATGTCTACCACCCAAAAAGGTCAGTATGCAAACTAATCTACAAACAATCCCTTGCCCATGCTTGGAACAAACTTCCCCTTGACTTACGTTCAATCTCCCACACCTCACACTTTAAAAATGAACTAAAAGCTTATTTTCTCAATTTCAGGACCTGCCCTTGCCATGACCCCACCTGTCTTCCTTCCCTTTATGTACACTCAAAAGGTCCATACTTAGTACCTCATTACACCTCTCTCTCTCTAATGTGTCTAGTATGCATTTGCATAATTTTATACTAACAATTTTTTTTTTATTGTGGACCTATTGAACTATATCAATGAAATATTATGTTACTAAGCTTCTTTTTAATGCAACTTTAACTTTATGCAAGTAACCCAACATATGTGAATCTTTTTGCTATAACTGCTATTATATCAATATTGTTTAAAATTGTACTTGTTTAAAAATGTCCTACTGGAGCTTTTCTCCTTGGGTCTCCACTGAAAATGGGCCACAAGCCCAGTTGGACAAATCCAGTTAACAAATGTCAATAAATAAATAAATAAATAAATATCTGTTTCAGTGATGTACTCATAACATAAATAGCTGTTTAATGACATTGATGGCATGGCTTACATTCATGACAGTATGGATTGTGCCATATATATCTCTGCCATGCACACCAGTCAGATTGCTGACATGTCCTAATAATTGTACAATTGTGTTGGTGCAGAACCATCTATGCTCACTCAGAAACATATATGTTGTGTCAGAGACATGGGTATTACTGGTGGTATTATTCTGATATTAAGCTAATAAAACAGGAACAAACCACTTGCTGACAAACAGGATAAACGCCCAGTGCTCCAGAAAAACTTGAATAATATTAATGAAACCAAAAGGAGCAACTAGGCTGATGCAGAGTCACAAGTAGAAATGAAAGGCAAAATCCTCAGGTTAAAATCCAAATGAAAGGCAAAATCCTCAGGTTAAAATCCAACTTTAATTCCACTGCAGGTCAGATAAGTGCTTTCACTCATTCATTTGAGCTTCATCAGATCATGTAACAAAGACCTTCAAGTACATAGGCTACATTTATACAGTTAAAACATCTCCTATTGGCTGCTTCTTGTTGCATATTCATGAGTTAATCTAAGCTTAAAGATATATGCACATATAAACGTACTGAGATGTATAAAATGAATATAAAAACATATAAAAACTCTCCATGAACACTCAAGATGCTCTAATAAATATGTATATATATGTCAAAAGAAATCTATTTCAAGGGTAAAACATATATGTGCCATCATTTATTATAAAATCTACAAACATTCCTCCGTTTGTTTAACATAGGTTTAATGGAGGCTCTCATTGAGACCTAAACCCTATCTGCTCTCAATCTAACTATCCACATACTCTCCTTACTCTCAGTATGGTTCCTGATGTCACCTCCTCGATACTGGGTTTAATATTCTCAAGAGCTCTAAATAGGAAATAATGTTCAGGACCTGCTTGGGCTCGTGCAGCTAAGGCATTGTGAGGTGAAGCCTTCCTAATGTGGTAAAGGTGTTCTCTTATCCTGTCTTTAAAACGACGATTGGTTTTGCCAACATAAAATGCATCACATATTTGGCACACTGCCAAATAAACTATATGAGTAGTATCACAGGTAGCTACAGCACGTATGCTAAAGTTAGTGTGCATGTCAGGATGTTCAAAAAATGGACTGGGGTCAAGAGAATTACAATAATTACAGCGTCCACATGATTTTGTGTGTTCAAGAGGCATTGACCATTCATCCCTTTTTGAATAACATAGCATTCTCCTTAAATTTAATTTGTTCCCATATAAAAAAGAGGGTTTAGTCCCCACAAGTTTACCGATGGTGTCATCAGTACAGAGAATAGGCCAGTGTTTCGTAATAATATTCTTGATTGCTGGACAATCAGTACTATATGGTAAAGAAACCCTTACATGAGTTGATCTATCATCTCTACCATTGTCTGTTGTAACGGATCCACCAGTAATAACTGGTCCAAAATAAGGGGCTGCTCTGTTCAGTCTAAGTTTATTGACATCTAAGAGATTGACTCAATCTCTTGTGAGCTATAGCCCGTTCTTCTAGCCTTATCTTGAGGTCACTCACTTCATTTAGGAAGCCTTCTTCTGTGGCATTTAGCCTAGAGGTTCTCATCCCCTGGCCTCTAATGATATTCTTAAAATATGCTGTGGGTGCATACTATCACGCTGTAATAGAGTATTAAAATAGCAAGGTTTCCTATAGACACCTGTATTAATCAAACCACATGCTAAGTTTTCTATATAAAAGTCAAGAAATTCTATCTTCTCTAGAATGATTCATACTGAAGGTTAAATAGCCAGTGAGGTTGTTCAATATAGTATGGAACACAAACAAATCATCAACACTGCCTCTCCATAAAACAAAACGCCATCCACGAAACGCCTATAAAAGTTACATGTTGTTTAAACATTTCTAAATTAAAGAGACTCTCAAATTCCCAAAATGCCAAAAACATGTTTGCATAGCTGTTGGCACAAGGTGTGCCCATGGCTACCACCGCTGTTGGTAAAACTTGTTGTCATAGGTGAACAGATTGTTATTCAAAATGAGTTCAAGGAAATGTACAATGAGGTCTACTTTAACTGATGTATATTCACTATGTAAGAGTAGATACTCAGTGATATAAATCAGGCCTATGTTATTTGGTAACACAGTAAACAAGGACTTGATGTCAAACGTTACAAAAATCAAGTTATCAACGTCACAAATGCCACCTAAGCAGTCATACAAATCTGTTAAAAACTGTTTGGAATCTTTCAGTACAACTTTGTTCTTATTTAATATAGGTCGCAAATGTTTCTCAACATAGACAGAAAGGTTTTCAGTGATCCAACCCTGACCAGACACTATGGGTCTCATTGGTGGGTCAATGGAGGCATATTTGAAACTAACTGAGGATGATTTGTATGAATATTTTTCTCTAAAGAAATATAGGAAGAATGGTAATTTGACTAGAGGGGAGCAGACTAGCTTACTTAAACTCCAGTCTTTACAGTCCATAACCATCAAACCAGCTGATAAAGATGGTCGGATAGTAGTTATGGACACTAGCAAATATCATGATGCTATGATTAAACTCTTGGAAGATGATTTCTATTTACAAGTTAACGAACAAATAGTGCAAGCCACTATTAGTCACGTAAACAATATGTTATTAGATATGTTGAAAGGTGATATCTTGGATCAAGAATTGTTTGACTATCTCTTCGTTAAGAATCCACTTGTACCAACAATACATGGGTTACCTAAGATTCACAAAGACTCCATTGACCCACCAATGAGACCCATAGTGTCTGGTCAGGGTTGGATCACTGAAAACCTTTCTGTCTATGTTGAGAAACATTTGCGACCTATATTAAATAAGAACAAAGTTGTACTGAAAGATTCCAAACAGTTTTAACAGATTTGTATGACTGCTGAGGTGGCATTTGTGACGTAGAGAACATGATTTTTGTAACGATTGACATCAAGTCCTTGTTTACTGTGTTACCAAATAACATAGGCCTGATTTATATCACTGAGTATCTACTCTTACATAGTGAATATACATCAGTTAAAGTAGACCTCATTGTACATTTCCTTGAACTCATTTTGAATAACAATCTGTTCAAACATGCGGGTTCAGTCTATCCGTGTACATCATGGCATGGTTTGTACTCCCTGTATTTTCTTGGTGAGAAACTCCTGTGGTCTCTGTAGCTGCTGCTGCAGGTGTCTGGTGAATTACATGCAAAAGGGAACATTATACAATATTAGTGTTCTGATGAGGTTTGAGCACAGTGCCGTTATATCATCCTCAAATCTGGATACAATGGCCTGACTTATGAGGTGCATGATGTAGGCTTTCCATACCACTGTGGACACTTGGTGGTCAAAGTTCAGATTGCTATGTATGTGTGTTCCCAGGTCTTGCACCACTGTGTTTCAGCATAGGGTGAGTGTTGTCAATGCTGCAATTAGTGGGGAATTCCACTCTGCAGAAGGCCAAAATAATGACACATTTTGCATTTATTTGTAGACTGTGTGGCTTTGGCACCACTGATTTCTCTGTGTTAACCCCTCCTATAGTATATTAACATCATTGGTGGACTCAGTGATTGCACCCAATATGCAGTAATCAGCAAACTTGGTAAATACTGCCAAATACTTTTAGCCTGGACTGTTGAGAAATAGATTCCAAACAGTAAAGCACCCAGCACAGATCCTTGGGGTACACCAATGGTAACAGCTCTACTGACAGAGGTTGATTTATCAATTTTCACAGGATGTGCTCTGTTGTTGGCCAATTGGTTAACCATCTAGTGATGTAAGGGTTAATCCCCAGCTGGAAAAGTTTCTTAATCATTCCTGAGTGGGGGATTGTGTCCACACCCTAAGCCAGATCAGGATAGGCAGTATGAACTGTCTTACCTTCATCTACGCCTATCACACAGAATCAATGGGCTGTGACAACATCACAGATTGCCTATAGTGTGACTCAGAACATACACCTACCTGAGATGGTTGGATAGACAATTCAATACACCCTCCAGACAGACTGTATTCTCATAGAAGAGTGTGCATCAACATGCATCCATCTGAGTGGGGGGGGGGGCAGGACCTGATGCATGCATGTATAGACACATCCTGACTCTCCTCATCTATGAGATAGACCAATATGTCATCATGGCCCTTTTCTAAGTGGACACTAGAATATCCCGAGTGTGTGCAACAGACGTGTGAATTGTTAATGCTACATTTATGTTTGTTACATCTGTTAGATGTCCTTAAAGAGATCATTGAAAGTATGCATGATAACACCACTATCATCCTGTGGAACTTGTGTGATATCTGCTATCTTATCAATTTCATATGCTACAGTCTATTCTTTATAAAACCTCCTTCTGTCCATCTCTATCTTCCTTAGTCTCCATCTACATCCCATCTCAGACTCTCCATACTTCCAACTAACAATTACTTGATGTCTACCACCCAAAAAGGTCAGTATGCAAACTAATCTACAAACAATCCCTTGCCCATGCTTGGAACAAACTTCCCCTTGACTTACGTTCAATCTCCCACACCTCACACTTTAAAAATGAACTAAAAGCTTATTTTCTCAATTTCAGGACCTGCCCTTGCCATGACCCCACCTGTCTTCCTTCCCTTTATGTACCCTCAAAAGGTCCATACTTAGTACCTCATTACACCTCTCTCTCTCTAATGTGTCTAGTATGCATTTGCATAATTTTATACAAACATTTTTTTATTGTGGACCTATTGAACTATATCAACGAAATATTATGTTACTAAGCTTCTTTTTAATGCAACTTTAACTTTATGCAAGTAACCCAACATATGTGAATCTTTTTGCTATAACTGCTATTATATCAATATTGTTTAAAATTGTACTTGTTTAAAAATGTCCTACTGGAGCTTTTCTCCTTGGGTCTCCACTGAAAATGGGCCACAAGCCCAGTTGGACAAATCCAGTTAACAAATGTCAATAAATAAATAAATAAATAAATAAATATCTGTTTCAGTGATGTACTCATAACATAAATAGCTGTTTAATGACATTGATGGCATGGCTTACATTCATGACAGTATGGATTGTGCCATATATATCTCTGCCATGCACACCAGTCAGATTGCTGACATGTCCTAATAATTGTACAATTGTGTTGGTGCAGAACCATCTATGCTCACTCAGAAACATATATGTTGTGTCAGAGACATGGGTATTACTGGTGGTATTATTCTGATATTGTCCATGATTGTTCGAGATGGTTTTACTGTTGGCCATGAACCTGTATCTGTGTCCTACTTATTGGAAGCCTGTGCTGACAATAGAGACATACTCAAGCAATCCAGCTGGCACAGCTTCACAATATGCACCCAACCCAATTGTATTTAACATCCATGTTATGTGTCCCCTCCATTGTTCATATCTGGATGCTTATATCACACAGACATCCTCCATTGTTATGTCACCTTGTGTGACAGTCACCTCATATACATTTGTGACTGTGCAGTCCGTACTGTGCCATGTGGAAATGTGATTAGTGTTTCTCCTGCAACTGTCTTCCTTTTAAATTTCCACATGTGTGGTATATTACAGTGTTTCACTTGTCCTCCTTCCCGGTGTTCATCCCTAAACTTCATCTGTGTGTCCCTATTCAATAAACACAATTCCCATGACTGTTTCTTATAAATGGCAGTCCATGTAACCTTACAGATTATTAACACAATCCATACAGACTGCCTGGAATAGGATTCCACAATACTCAGCCCTATATACACTGTCCTGTCGTGCTTCTGCAACATAATATATTAATATATTAAAAACCCTGGTGGTCCTTGTGGCATTCCACAGAATCCCGCTATCCCAGTATGCTGGAGTGTACACATGCACTGTCCTTTCTTGTTCCTGCAACATAATGTATTAATGTATGAAAAACCCTAGTGGCCCTCGTGACATTCTGTGGAATCCCATTAACCCAGTACACTGGAGTATACACATACACTGTCCTCTCCTGTCCTGTCCCTGCAACAAAATATGTTAACATATGAAAAACCCCAGTGGTTCTTGTGGAATTATGCACAATCCCGCTAACCCAGTTAGTGAACTTAGTTACAGCATAGCAATCTGTGTTGTTTTACATGGTTTCCTGGCCTCCTCAAAAACCTTGCTTGCTTATGTTTTAAGACAAGATGTTTCATGAATATTCATAAGAGCTGCTGCTCACTGCTCAAACATGTAAACTCCACGTAGGCTTCGCACGAAGCCTACACAGAGTTTATTGAATCCCAGGGATAATCTTCTGCCTCTTGAAAAGCCAAATGTGAAGTGAGTAATGGAAATGTTTCAGTGAACACATATTTGGAAAGAAATGCACATCAGTTTTGTGAATATGCATGTATTTTGGGAGCTCGCAGGAAGCAGAGATTAGGTAAGGCAGATATCATTGCTGTTTACATTAAGAAATCAATCAATACTAAACATAAGGATAAGTACTTATGATCAAATTAAAAAAAATAAATAAAAGTAGTATTGCCTTAAGTTGTGAAATTATCTGTGAAATGCATCAGTTCACCTAGAAATATAATGTAAGCTGCTCCTTTAAACATGTAACATGATTTCTTACTTAAATTTTGCTAGACAAGCATAACAAAGTGGCTGTAGTAAAGATAATATGAATGTTTCTATGACTGTTATCAGCAAAGTATTGTTTTTAAGTGTACAGAGCTAAAACCATGACATTCTACTATTTCAGCATTCCTAAACATCATTTGTATGTTTAATGTAATTCAGTCTTAATGCATGTTTATGCTGTTGTTATCTAATTGCATTTGTTTTACAATGGTGATGAAATTTATTAATGATATATTTTGCCATAGACATTTTCCTTTGCTTGGCCTCATTTAAATGTATGCATTTTAGGTTACTGTACATTAACCATCAGCATGATACAGAATGTAGTCTTGCAAATGTCACATGATCCAGCTGATAAAAATGGGTATCTGAATCTTTTTGTAAATCAGAGCTTCTAGACAAGAAAACTGATGATTCCTTAAGGAATAAATGGCAGAGATGAATCTAAATTTTCCACCACATATCTGGCTGTTCCATCTGAACAGACTTAAAGATAATGCATTTGATTATTTTGACTAAATGCAGCCAGATGCAACAAGGCTTTATTCAGAGATGAGATCTAAATCTAGAATCATAATATTCACATAAAGCCATGATGGAAATTTAGAAACACTGTTATACAGAAAAATTGTACTGAATGACATTTTTCATCTTTGTAAGCTAAACATAAGAGCTTCTTTTTTAGGAATAATGTGCACATATATTTAGTGAACCATTTTTTAAGAAGATGGTAAACAAAATGTTTCAGAATAAAATCTTACAATTGTACTGTCTGAATTTCTAGGGCAATATATTACAGGCTGCATCAAATATTATTGTTTTAAAGGAAACCACGTACATCTGTACTTAATAGCAGCTTTCTTAGTAAAACAGAATGGGTACATGTGGCATTTATACCAGATTTTCTAAAAACTGGGTACATGATATCAGAAGGCAGTATGAAGGGCTGGGTAGGTAACAGGGAGACAAAGAGAATGCTTCTAAGCAAGAAGCAAGATAGTGCCACACGTTGTACAAACTGTATGAAAAGGTGACATCATCGGGATGGAAAATTAGAAAAAAATGCATATCTGCTCAGATATACAAAAAGAAAGGACACGGAATAGAAAAAGGGCAACTCCAATGAAAAAGGACATTTCTTAGCTATAATGAGGCATTTAACAGTGAATAAAAGGTTGAAAGTAAATATGTTACAAATATGCAACATAAATAAGGTATAAAATAAAGCTTGCTTAAATGTAGAAATAGAGTTTAGCAATATGTGAATAGCATCCATACTAAATGACTGTGGCTTGAAAAATAAGGAATCTGCTTAATGGACATGTTTCCTTACAGACTCAGCAAAAATGTAACAAAAATAAGAATGTGTGCATTTCATACTGTCACCAGAAAAGCTGACTTCTTATAGACTTAAAAACAGGATGTATGCATTTCACATGGTCAGTAAAAGCAAAGATTTGAAAAACAGGATGTATGCATTTCATGTTGTCAGTAAAAGCAAAGATGTGAAAAACAGGATGTATGTAGCATCTTTAAAGAATGGACAACAGGACATGTTTCTATCATATGACACTGTTAACTAAGGAAGTGTGAATGATCAAGTCAGCATTTGTCCACAATGTGTTTCCTTAAAAGACAATATCAGCATTACAGGATGAAAACTCAGCAAAACGTGCCTCAAAAATATGTTTTTTCAAATATCAGCAGCAGAACAGATGTTTCCTTTCAGGCTTCTGATTGCATGCATTCTCACATCAGCAGAAGTGCTTACAAGTAAATCACAAAAGGACAATAGGAAAGTCTATTTCCCACAGAAGGCCAACAAAGATACCAAGAGGAAAACACAAAATCTATGTGCATGACTAGAACTGTATATAAGAACTGTATTAATTCAGCTATGTGAGAGGTATTATGTAGAAACTTAGGTTTCGAGGTAAATGGAAAATGGAAAGTCATCATCATTCATATCTGTAATGAAGAAAAAGTTTGTAAATGTATGCTACAAACTGACAGAAGAGTACGTCTTGTTTGTTATAAAAATAAGTTATTTATATATAACTGTGCTTATAGTGAAATAGTAGCTGCAAAATACATTTCTTTATCAGTATGCAATTTGGAAGGCTTGGTGCTTTAAACAGACTACAGTTGCAGTCATGCAAAACTCTGTGTCTCTGATTCAACATTAAACAGCCAGCAAGACTTTGTATCTTAAGAAGACTTTAAGTCTAGTCCAGCAAATTCCAGCACAGCATCGAAGCAGCAAATACATAAAATAAATTTTTCAAAATTAAAATGTCTGATACACAACATTTTTGCTTTTGTCTGTACCAGTAAAATCCTCTGGCATGGAAAAATGTTCTGTATAAACTACACATAACATGGGCATTTACATTTGGCTTAAGATACCACATGGTAACCTCCCACTATACTGGATATTCCTGTTTGCCTGGGACTCCAGGCACTCAGTTCATGTCCCAAACTGCCCCTCTGGCACCCAGGATGTAAAGCTAAACTGAGTCACCAGCAGTGCAGATAGTACCTTTGTATGTACAAGCTGGCAAGCCCAGTATGTATTACCTTCTTCACCACCATTGTACTCAGAATAAAGATGTAAGCTGCACATGTACCACCGATACTTCTTTCTGTTCACCCAGACATTCCTTCAGTATCTTAAAAGAGTGCAATGAAACCAACATTGTTGTATGAAAAGCTAGAGAAATCCATGTTCTTGCTATCTTTCCATTTAACAAGGTTTTCCTTTTACCTGCCCTGTATATCCTCTGTGATTTGGTTTTAAATCTAAGTTTTTAAAATGAAACAGGGCCATACATTATTTCATTGTCATCATCATTGTGTATTTATTTTATACTTGCATAGTAAAAGAGCATTAGCATATGTATTACATTTTCATTCAGCACATGATCAAAATCATCTTAAAACAGTCACAGGCAAAAGTATACTTAAAATACTTGGTAATTTTTTCTTAAAGATAAACTTGCTTAAAATAATTGTTATGTGGTATGTAGTGCTCTGTAGTTGCACTCCAATATTGGAAAAAAATCTGTAAAAGCAATTCTGTAGAGCAAGACCTCACTGTAAGTTAACAATGATTTCAATTGTTATACACCCCCTAAACACTGTTACAGTTAGACCTCATACAAGGGTTGTTCCTTTGCTCTAAGCTGTCCTTGAATATCTTGCCTCATATTTTCTCTCTGTCTGTGGAACATTACAATCAGACAAAAATGCTAGGATTTCCTTTCTTATTTGTTAACACAATGCATATATGTTCTGTAAGTTATTTTTTAAAATAAATTAAAGCAATATTTAAAAAACTATCCCTGACTTTCCACCTTTGTCAAACCCTCCAAGAATTCTTAAACAAATGAGATAATACATAAATGCTGTCTGTGAGACAGCACTCGCTAAGTGATTTACTGTCCTGTCCCTGCAACATAATACATTAACATATGAAAAACTCTGGTGGTCCTTGTGGAATTACGTGCAATCCCGCTAACCCAGTTAATGAACTTAGTTACAGCATAGCAGTCTGTGTTGCTTTACATGGTTTCCTGGCCTCCACGAAACCTTCCTTGCTTATGTTTTAAGACAGATGCGGCATGAATATTCATTAAGAGCTGTGTTCACTGTGCAAACACGTAATAAAGCTCCATACACTACACAGAAGTATGATCAGGTCACTGAGCATAACCATTTATTATGTGCTGTCAACATGGAGGCTAAGATTTACCTCACAAATGAATTTCTTGTCATCCATGTCTCAAACACATAATAATATAGTTACTCTTGGAGACCTGATCATAATCCTCTCTCTGTGTAGAGAGATGAATCCCTGCCTATTATCAAGATGACCGAAGTACAATTGATGACCTGGGCACTGGAGCATCCAGGTGGGAAGGGAAAAAGGTAATAAGATGAAGTCTTCTCATCTGTCCTGGGGAGATGAGCTGGGACATATGTTATAAGATACAAGTAAACAGAAAGAAGTGTACTTTACATACAATCCCCTGTGGTGATAGAAAATGGACAGAGGTGTTGTCCTTAAAGGGAGTTTGAATTTAATGAGGTTATCATAATTCAGGAAAACGGGTGATAAACTCTTTTACCATCCTGTTGCACACTTGACCCTAAGGATCTTGTGGGCATGCCCAGGGCAAAGGTGGGGCTTCAACAAAACCCTTCTGATGGCTACCCATGTTACAGCCATGCCACAGCTATGTTCTTACCCCATAAAAATGAAAATAATGGTTTATAGTGGTACTGAAGTAGTCTGATAGGTGGCAGGTGTCAAAGTGAAGAAATTGCTTAAAATAAGTATTCATTAAAAAAATCTGTAACAAAGATAACAGCTGTAAACATAAACTATTTATTTTCCTTACTTTAACAAGGAAAGGATCTGAACACAATGCAACATATGCACTTTTTCCGAGTAAAGCAATTTTATAAACTCATAACATTTTTAGAAAATTCAAGATGAAACATACATATACAGTAACAAAAATAGTCAATTGCATTATTTAGCAAAAGTTTTACTCCCTTATGCAGATTGCAAGGAAGGATACCATATGTTTGATAGCATGATATACGACTAATGCTTTTCTGTAAGATTTTTATAAGTATAACCAGAACAAAATGTCAAATTAGTATGAAAAACAGAAGCTAATAAATATTTCATACTTTAATTCTAATATGCTTAGTCACTCAGTGTTTGTGGAATACAATGTAGCAAGTTTATAAAAAATAGTATATGTGATCACTTTTCTGCAAGATAATTAAAGGACAACTTCCTATCAATTTCAACCCTAACATCTAGACAGTCAATTATCCACTGATTCTTATCCACCAGGTAAACTCACAGAGGGGAAAAAAAATCACCTTTGCTTAGAATATCTATAAGCCCATTCTTACAAATGTAAGAAAGCAGGGACTGATGTGTCTCACAGCAGGCTGCAAATAATATAATGTAGTTTGTATAAAATCAAAAGTTAAAGTTAAGATACATATCTTTTATTGTGTTCAGTATAATTGCAAAAGACAGAGGACACAAGCCATAACCCTTAGGAATTCCTATTTTTAAGGGTAGGGTGAAAGAATAGATTGAACCCATTTGACACCAGCAGATATTAGAGACAAACCCAGAGCTGGAGCCTGATAAAATGGGATCCTAGGCAAGGTAAAGGACCAAGCCCCAAGTAGCCATTGCAGTATCCCATTACTTGGCTCTCTTCCCCAATTACCATAAGACTTTTCAAAACCGTCAACGTGCATACTATTTTCTTCTTTACTTCTGCAATGATTAAAGAGATGTGGCTTTAATTTCAAACTTTTACTTCAAAATGTATATCACAAACACTGAAGGCCATGTGCTAAACAAAACTGTTGCACATTAAAAACAGGCTTGGCATGAGCAAAAGTAAACTTCTCTTCCCTTGAAGTTCACATTAATGGAAAATGCATGTGGCTAGTAGTGAATTAAGTGTGCATTATTCCAAGGGCTGTTTTCAGACCATGGACTCCCTGCATACATTTTTATGGCCATGCATAATTGCATGTGGTATTTGATTGTTTGTCAGATTGTTTTAAATGATATATCTTATTACAGCATCATTTATTACAGTGCATTTAAAAATTTGTAGTTTTGAAAATTTTTCTAGTAAATAGTGAAACAAACTGAACCAATAATGGCAAAAGTACCAATTTCAACAATAAAAGGCCAATCAAACTGCTTTCATTATAATCTGAACTCAACAATTATGAACACTAAATTGACTGAGTACACATTACATATCTGACTGTGATAAAAATAGCCACAGTAAAGTATTCTAGTTTGCTATACACAAGTACACACTAGCCTTGCAAAGACAGATTGACTTTTTAACTTTTATTATGTTAGAAGGTAATTAATTTTATCCTGACATCCCTCAAAATCAGCAATTATAAGTATATTAAAAAAAAGACTTCAAAATATGAAAAAAATAATAAATATAACAAAATGCAGTGCCTGGAAATACTGTGAAAAAGTTTATTAAAACACCTCTAGTGCCTCAGCAAAAATGCCTTCAATGGAATTAAAATCGCACAAAAATGCAAACTTTTTATACACCTTTCTTAAACTTCTAATTACTCTCATTAAGTAATTATTCCAAACATAATTAAATTAAAATCTTCCAATTACACTCTACATTTATACAAGCAGGGGTCATATTTAAGAATAAATAAGGTTTCTTTATATAACAACTTTTTCTTAATTTCTGTATAATTAACTTGTCCAATTATTTCTAAAATAGTACCCTGAAGACCCTCTGGATTCCCATTGTGATGCTGCTTAAAGTGCATTGCAAGAGAGCTTTCAAGTTTCCCATTTTTTAATATCCCTTGCATGCTCTTTCAACCTCAACTTGAAAGCCCTTTTTCCCCAGTATAAAACATATTACAAGAACATTTCAAAGCATACACGATGCACTCTGTTTCACAACAAAATATGCCATTTACTCTAAAAGATAACCCATTAATTCTATCAAAAGCCCTAACTATAAATTTTGCATATAATACGTTTACCACACAGAAATGTTCCCATATGGGCAGGGTGTCTATTTATCTTACTAGTAGGAGTTACAAATTTGCTATGCACTATCATTTCTTTTATACTACCTCCTCTATGGAAGGAGAACATGAGAATCCTACTTAAATTATTAATAAATTCTTCACATTTATATAAGAAGCCCAATAATATTTTATAGCCTTTCACTGTTCACTTAATATATAATAGGTAGTAGCTACATACATTTTTTGTTGTTTTTTTCTTGCACCTTTCCCTACTCACTTTTATATCTCTGTAGTCATTCCTACATTATTCATTGAAAATGCATGTGGCCAGTGGTGAATAAGTGTGCATTGTTCCAAGGGCTGTTTTCAGACCATGGACTCCCTGCATACATTTTATGACCATGCATAAATGGATGTGTTGTTTGATTCTTATGTTGGTTATGGATACTAAACTGACTTGAGTACACATTACATATCTGACTGTGATAAAAAAAATCAATTTGCTATACACAAATACACACTAGCACTGCAAAGACAGATTTTTTTTAAC
The DNA here is from genome assembly GCF_019279795.1 of Protopterus annectens. NCBI lineage: Eukaryota > Metazoa > Chordata > Ceratodontiformes > Protopteridae > Protopterus > Protopterus annectens. The sequence continues at coordinate 1,654,750,028 of NC_056741.1, read as the reverse complement.
TTTTATCATCTTAGAAGTTAATTCATTTTATCTGTAGACATCCCTAAAAATCAGCAATTATAAGTATATTGTTAAATGCATCTTTGTTGAAAGTCTATGTGAAAAGATTAATAGCAATAATAATAACAATTACCAAAATCAGATATTTCAAATTTGTTTCACATTAATACACAGTAGACAAACTATTCCTACTCAGCTCATACACACACACACACACACACACACACACACACATGCATATATATATATATATATATATATATATATATATATATATATATATATTTATATATATATATATATATATATATATATATATATATATATATATATATATATATATATGTGTGTGTGTGTGTGTATATTTATATACATTAGTCCTACAAAGCCAGATTAAAAAAAAAACTGTTTAAAAATGGCCAGATAAGAGCATAAGGTACTTTCATGCAGAGAGAGCCCCCCAACAACATCCAGCAGTTATAGCCACTTTGCCGACTGTGTGTACCCTTTATTGTTATGAAGAAATACATTACATGTACTGTATTCATTGCATTGGATGAACTACATTAAACTGTATATAGATCAGTAGCATTATACCGTAAGATCCAGCCAGGTGAAGGACAGAATAAATAGAAGAGTATTTCTGATAGCATAAGAAATATTAACCACATGATAACATATGCTGGCAATATGCACAATCTCTGAAGGAGAAAAAAGCCACCTGAATAATATTACATTAAAGAGAACTATTACTAATGCAGAAGTTACATATGCAGTGCTTGTGCGGCTTATTGAAGAATAAATTACCTGTGTTGCATTAAAAATGGTATGCAGGTCATATTGCTATAACATTTTCTGAACTAGATCAGCTATGCAATAAGGGATGACTGGCAAACAATGACAACAGGCTCATAGCTACTAGGCATGCAGTCCTGCAGACCATTAAGGAGACTAGCCAAAATTCCCAGTTACTCCAAAGCACTGTCTGGCTATGTGACTTCCTCAGTGTTACACAGTATAGGTTGATAGGATCACAGGTACATACTAGGCTAACAACCACTAGGATTCTTTAGGGCTAGACATGAATCTCAAATTTCTGAATGTTCTGGTACCCTTGGTAAGTGTCAGCAGGGACTTGGGAGATGAAACATTTCCAAGCAGGGCCCTAGGAGATGAAACATTTACTGTGTCCATTAGATACATAGGTGCCATGGTAGGGATAAATTTCCTGCTCCCCATCCAGTTGTCCAAGTTTCACTTGAATTGGGTTAGGGAAGAACTGTACTTCACATGGATGGGGAACCTGTTCCAGAGAAGGGGTAGTTGCTGTACCTGTCTAACCAGCAGGTTCTATTTATATCAGAGGCAAGTTTAAGTCTATAGAATGGGCAATTTATGCTTTGTGGATATGCAGGAGGTTCATCAGGTTGGGATATGACAATGCCTTGTATGCCAGGCATAGATCTCCTTTTATCACCCTCTGGGAGACAGAATACAGGGATATGGCTTTGACGTGGTCTGCAAAGGACATGTTACTTATGGCCTGTATTTTTTTAGTAGGGAATTGCTGTGGATGTTCAAATTATTGGATATAAATACAGTGGAAAAAAGGCCTCCTTGGACCTACAGGCCATATTTATGTTTATAAGTTACACAACATGGAATGATTTCCTCATTACTGTAGACACATAATCTTCAAAGTATAGATTGTCCCCAAGTCCATCACTACTGGGTCAACTCTTAGAGGTATGTTGCCAGTATGATAGTTACCAGGGGTAGATGACTTCTCAAAGGATACTGTTATTCATTTCTTGGCATTTAGTTTTAGTCCATGACTCTGACACAAGTTATTTGTGTCAGCCCTTCATGGAGAACCTTGCTGCCAGTGTTTGATTTTATAACCGATACTAATTTGCAATCAAATGCAAATTTGGTAAGCAAGAAACCCATGTCATTTGCTTTGACTTCAAAAATCTAAAAGCAAAAAAGGAGCACTCCTAGGACTGATTCCTGAGGGACCCAACTTTTGATTGGCCTCTTTGTAGAGGTGGACTGCACAGTGCTAAATTCCTGGGTTCTGTCTGGGAGCCAGCTGGCTATCCAATGGGTGACAGCAAGTAAATGAAGGTAGAAAGATTCAAATGTGGCACTCTTGACACAAGAAACAGCTCATTAACAAGTTGGAGCTGTAGTCCTCTGCTCTAATTGCTAGAGGAACAGTTTTTTAACTAAACACAGAAATCTTTTTATCTTGAAGAGATGTCTGTTTCATAGTAATATACATCAATGACTACAATATGCATTAGGGACTACATATTAGACATTGAAGATCAGACTATTCTGATCATCATTCCAAATAATGTAGGCTATATGGCCTGACAAATGTCAACCCCTTTGCATTTGCAATTACAGACTATATAAATGCTGCAGCAACTTTTGTTTAACAGCCCACAAGTCATACAAAATCAGAAATATTGATGCATATACAATACTGTTTTTGGGGATATAGTCTTAGATGTTTGCAGGACACATACATTTAATTTCTGACCTCCTTATGTCTTCTATATCAATAGGAATTGCTTTCCCTTCTGACATCACTCAGTACGTCTGACCTACTTGAATGGCTAAAATGCTGTATTTTTGCAGCATATTTGTCCAGAGTCATCTGAGCTGGACTGTGGATAAATTTGGCTCTATGCAGGGTAATTAATTAGGCCACCACCAGCTATACTAATATCCCACTACTTTGCTGTCTGTTCCTAGTTGTTGCAAGCATTGTTCAAACCTGTCAGTGTCTTCTTTACTTTTGCACTTTTCATGGAGATTTGAATTTCATTTACAAGTACTATTTCAAACTTTTACAGGAAAAAAAAGACTGACAGCCAATTTATAAACAAAGCAAAACATTCTCACATTGAAAAGAAACTTAGCATGGGGAACAGTAAACTTCCCTTCCCTTGAAAATCACATTTAGGGAAAATGTATCTGGAAATCCATTAAGCTTCAAGAGACATGTTGAGATTTATACTGAAATAGCATATCATGACATACTAATTAATGTCTATGTGAAAGGAGCAGGAAGTCAAAAGACATGTTCATAGGTTTGTACTTGGCTATTGGCCTAAGGGCCTATATAAGCCTAGCCAAAAAGGTACCCTGACTTTCGCCACCCAAGAAAATTATTTTCCTGTGCCCCTGTCGAGCAGAGCCACAGAGGTGATCCCCAGGGTGAATTTCCTATTTCCCATCCAATCATCAAGATTTTTCTTGAAGAGTGCTAATGAGGAGCTTTGTTTTGATATAGATAGGTAGTTTGTTCCAGAGTATGGGAAGTCTCTGGGACAGGAATCTATCCCTCCAGCATGTCCTGTTTATTGTGGTGACAAGGTTTAGGTCCCTAGAGCATGTAGCTCAGGCGGACTGGGATTTCTTTAAGTGGAGCATGTCCAACAGCTCTGGGCTTGACATAGCTTTGTATGTTAGGCAGAGATCATCTCTGAGTAGGCCGGAGTAAAGCTGGAGTTTTTTGAGACGGTCTACGTAGGGCATCTGTTTGAGGCCGGTAATCCTCTTTGTGAGGTATTTCTGCGTCCTTTCCAGTTGTTGTAGATTTCTTGTGAGGTACATACCAAAAGGGGCATTGTACTCTATAATGGGTCTAATGAGTGACAAGTAGAGAGGAACAATGACCTCTTTTTTCTTGGATGAGAAACCTTTTGTGATGAGGTGTGCCATGTAGAAGGATTTCCTGACTACTGTGGTGATGCGATTATCAAAGGAGAGACTACTGTCCACCTGTGTCCCAAGGTCTCTTATCACACTTTCGGTGTTAAGTAGACTACCACCTATGTAGCAGCTCATGGGTACAGAGTTTTTACCAAAGAGGATGACAATGCACTTTTTGGCATTGAGCTTGAGGCCATGGCTTTGACACCAGGCATCTGTCTCAGTGAGGCCCTTTTGTAGGATGTCCACATCGTTAGGAGTTTCAATTATGGCTCCTAGTTTGCAGTCATCTGCGATCTTTGTTAGCCAAAGACCTTCAGTGTTAGCCTGTACTTCATAAATGTAGATACCAAACAGAAGAAGTCCCAGGACTGAACCCTGTGTACTCCACTTGTCACTGGTCTGAAGTCAGATTTAGAGTCTGCTACTTTCACAGTGTGGGTTCTGTCAGTGAGCCAGTTGGCAACCTATCTTCTGACATAGGAATTTTTACCTAGTTTAGTGAGTTTATCAATAATTTCAGAGTGGGGGGTGGCATCAAAAGCTTTGGCGAGATCTAGATAGGCTGTGTGAACCACCTTACCCTCATCTAAAACTTTGGTGACTGCTTCAAAGAAGTCTATCAGGTTTAGGAGACATGATCTGCCTTTTACAAACCTGAACTGGGTGGGGTCCAGAGGTTGGAAATTACCAATGTCTTTGTTTATAAGTTCCATGATGATACGTTCCATGGCCTTGCAGACCAGGATCATTAGGCTAATGGGGCAGTAGTTCCCGGGATCCACGGTGGCACCCCCTTTGTGGAGTGGGATAACCATTGCTGTGCGCCATTTAATGGGCACAAAGCCTGAGGTGAGGCTATGATTGAACATGGTGCTTACGTGGGGTGCCAGTTCATTCTGTAGTTCGTGTAGAACACAGCCTGTGATCTTGTCAGGTCCCATGGATGCAGTGTTCTTGGCTTTAGAGAGTGTGTTTTTTACCTGTGCAGCCCTGATTACAGGAACTTTGCATTCTTCTGGTATAGAGATGGGCCCTTTAGGGGGTGAGAGAGGAGTAAAGTTAGCACTGAACCTATCTACCAGGATGTTGGCAATATCAGTTGGTTTTGTATATTCAGTGCCACTGTGCTGTAACTCAGAGCAGATCTGAGTGTTGACATTGAGATTCTTGACATAGCTATAGAATGCTTTGTGGTTGTCTTTAGAATCAGTGGCGATTTTGCTTTCATAACTAGCTTTGGAGGATTGTATGACTAATCTCAGCTTCTTACTGAGGCTGACCAGGGAGTTCCTCCAATCATGGGATTTTACTTTTTTTTGCAACAGTTTCTTTCTTCTGTTGTAGAGTTTGTTTATGGCAGGGGACCACTAGATTGGCTTCCTTTTTTTGGAGGATAGCATCTTGGTTGTGTTAGGGATAGCACGATCCATGCACTCGTTTAAGTGCTTATAAAGTGCATTTGTGTAGGATTCAGCAGTCATACCTTTATTGTCCATCTGCATGGGTGTTGTGAAGTTTGCCACTTCTGTCTTAATAAGCGAGAAGTTGGCTTTGGAGAAATTTTTTATGGTGGTTTCCCGTGTCTTGGGTGATTAGCTTGTGGTCGGATCTGACCAATGAGGAAGTGACCTCTGGTGTGGAACAACAGTCGCCCATATTGGTAATGACCAGGTCTAGGATATTGCTGCCCCTAGTGGGGGTGTGGATAAGTTGATCCAAGGCGTCGGAATTTGTGAATTCTAGAAAACGTTGAGCAAAAGAGTTGGTACATGAGTAGTTTTCCCAGTTAATGGTGGGGTAGTTGAAATCACCCATTATGAGGGCATACATTTTTCATTTAATTTCTTTGCAGATACACAGGTGTGTAATTCACTGTTTGGGATACAAGAGTTTGTCTTATGCAGATGAGTAAGGTAATGCGGTGTTAAAGAGCGTTGCTTCCTGTAGTACATGATGTATAACCCATTTGCTAATAGCCTGAGACAGCACACTGGACATGTTCCCTTTTCAGAAGCATCCCAGAAGTGCTGTCTAGTGAAGTAATTTGGTAGATTCCCAGACGACAACAAAGGCTGAGGGAATCAAACCATGTACTACAGGAAGCAACACTCTTTAACACCTCATTACCTTACTCATCTGCACAAGACAAACTCCTGTATCCCAAACAGTGAATTACACAGTATCTGCAAAAAATTTTAATGAAAAATGTATTCATAGCTAAAATATGAACATTAAATTGATAGACTTCATATTGTACAATTCATTCACAGCTACATAATAAATACACTGTCAACAATTAGGTAACCAAGGAACAAATCAAAAGAACACATCCCACATAATAATGTTCCTGTTCACTACAATCAGTTTTCTTCCTTTACACCACAGTTACGATTGTTCAACAGGTTTTGCATCAACATGTATGCCGCAAAACACAAAGAAGTGTTAACCTCTAATAGCAGACATTGACAGTAATTTCCCAAAAGAAAGAAAACCTGATTGAGATGTGGAAGTTGGTGTATAGGATTAAGGTTCTTACCTTTTCTTGCCCAGGGATAGGGTTTGAGCCTGAGCAGACCATGTAACTAATCTGCCCTCTCTAATTAGGGCAATGCACACACACACACACATACACACACACACGCACACACACGCGCACGAGCACGCACATGCACACGCGCGCACACACGCACGCACACACACACGCGTGCACACGCACACACGCACACACGCACACGCACACGCGCACACACACACGCACACGCACACTCATAATGCACTCTCTTGTATTTATTCCTGCCCATTCCAATTCATTATGTGTGCAACTTTATTATTTTTTCATTGGCGTGTCTAAAAGTGAACAAGCAGGACGTGGATGATGGCCAAAGTAGGAAAGTTTGTTTTTTTCATTCGTACAGCAGCATATGCAGACACTGAACAAAGAAGTAAAACTGTTCTTTTTTCTAATATTGATGCTGGGCCTCACAGTCAGCATTGGGCCATAGGCAGCTGTCTAGGTCACCTAGTGCTGAATCTGGCCCTAGCTAAACCCATGTTTCCATAAAAAGTAATGAACTCACTATGATCAATAACACTGCATGCTTGAGCTCACTTCCATTGTACAGGTATATAAAGCCCAGATTTGATAGATAGAGCCCTAAATCCACCTCAGTTGGATAAAAACCTGACTGTGACTCAGATGGATAAGGCTCCGATTGTGACTTGGATGGATAAAAACCTGACTGTCTCAGATAGATAAAGACCTGACTGTGACTTGGATGTATAAAGCCCTGACTGTTACTATGTATAAAGACCTAACTATGATTTGGATGGATAAAAACCCGACTATGCAGTTTAACTCATGATTTTGCAGGCAGGTATTCTTTATTGACAAAGATTATATCCCCCAGAAAACAATAGGAAGGTGTCATGGTATATGAAGTTCCAGTTTAGATTGCTCTTATCAGTCAAATGGTTAGAGTAGCATTAACATATGTATTACATTTAGCAACTATAACATTTTTTAATAAATGTTTTGCCATCATTTTTAAACCAAAATTAAATAGCTGCACACTCTTTAGTAACCAGATAAATATAGTTTTAGTGCCTTTAATATTTCCTCATGTTAAAACTCATCCAATCCCTCTATCTTCTGTTTGTGGAACCTCTGGTTCTGTTCAATCCACTTATCGTGTTTTGTGTGTGTCTGTGAATATATCTACATAGCTAGAACTATATAGATACATAGACAGAGATAGATAGACAGACAGGTGATATAGATTAGCTTCATTTATATGTGTGTGTGTGTGTGTGTGTGTGTGTGTGTGTGTGTGTGATATATATATATATATATATATATATATATATATATATATATATATATATATATATATATATATATATATATATATATATATATATATATGGGGTCTATATTACGTTATCGAAAATGTGTTCATCAAACATGTATTCATCAATCAATAAACAGCAAAAACATTAATCTCTGAATGGCCACTTCAGCAAATTTTTTCTCATGAGGAAAAAAGTTTAGCCGTCATTGGGGATTTGCCTTTTTCCCCACTGTAGTGCAATCTCAGAGTTGGTATATTTAGTTAGGGATGTGTGGGGTATAGCCCCCCACATTGGAGGGTGTAGGTGCAAAGCCCCCCACTTTGTAGGGTTTGAAAGATTGTTTTTTTTTGTTTGGTCAAGTGATTTTTTTTCCCCTGGGAAAAAAATTGCTGAAGTGGCCATTCAGAGATTAGTGTTTTCTCTGTATATTTGGATGATTACATGTTCGATGAACACTTTTTTTTTTGATAACATAATATAGACCCTATATATGCATGCATGCGTGTGTGTGTGTGTGTGTGTGTGTGTGTGTGTGTGTATAGATAAATATATATATATATATATATATATATATATATATATATATATATATATATATATATATATATATATATATATATATATTTTAGATATACATATATATATATATATATATATATAGATACTGATATAGATATATACATCTGTGTGTGTGTGTTTACATATTTATACGCACTCACATATAGGTTCATACGTTGGTACCAAGCTATCGGCCCTAGGGCCTATACAAACCTAACCATAACAATTCCCTGGCTATTTCTTCCCACAATATTTACTTCCCAGGACCCCTGTCTAGCAGGGTGACTGACGTGATCCCTAGGGTGAATTCCCTATCTTACATCCAATTGTCAAGGTTCCTTTTGAAGAGGGCCAAAGAGGTGCTCTGCTTGACAAGTATGGGCAGTCTATTCCAGTCTCTGGGGAGTCTCTGGGTCAGGATCCTATCCCTCCAGCATGTTTTGTTCATTGTGATGACAAGGTTTAGATCCCTGGAGTGTGTGGCTCTGAGGGATTGAGATTTTTTTAAGTGTAGCATGTCCAACAGCTCTGGGTTTGACATGGCCTTGTATGTTAAGCAAAGATCGCCTCTGAGTAGATGATATGTGACAGAGTATAGCTGGAGTTTTTTTAGACGGTCAGCATAGGGCATCTGCTTTAGGCCTGTGATTCTTTTAGTGAGGTATTTCTGCGGCCTTTCCAGTTGTTGCAGATGTCTTGAGAGGTACATACCAAACGGGGGGGTTGTATTCTATAATGGGTCTAATGAGGGGTGAGTACAGAGGGACAATGACCTCCTTTTTTCTGGATGAAAAGCCCTTAGTAACACATAGAAGGATTTCCTGACTGTTGTGGCAATGTGGTTATGAAAGGTGAGACCACTGTCCACCTGTGTCCCTAAGTCTCTAATCACACTTTTGGTGTTTAGAGTATTGCCACCAATGTGGTAATTCACGGGTACATGTTTTTTCCCAAAGGGGATAACTATACATTTCTTGGCATTGAGCTTGAGCCCATGGCTCTGGTGCCAAGCATCTGTTTCTGTAAGGCCCTTTTGTAGAATATCCACATCATTTGGGGACTCAATAATGGCTCCCAGTTTGCAGTCATCTGCAAACTTTGTTAGCCAGAGTCCCTTAGTGTTGGCCTGTACTTCAGAGAAGTAGATGCCAAACATGAGTGGTCCCAGGACTGAACCCTGAGGTACTCCACTTGTCACTTGTCAGGAGGTGGATTTGGAGTTGGCTACTTTTAAAGTGTGGGTTCTGTCAGTAAGCCAGTTGGCAATCCATCGAGTGACATAGGGATTAATGCCCAGCTTAGTAAGTTTATCTATGATTCCAGAGTGGGAGATGGTGTTGTAGGGCTTGGTGAGGTCCAGATAGGCTGTGTGGACTGCATTACCCTTGTCCACAGCTCTGGAGACTGATTTGAAGAAGTCAATCAGGTTCAGGAGCCAAGAAAAGCCCTTCATGAACCCAAACTGGGTGGGGTCCAGTGTTTGAAAGTTGCGAATGTCTTTGTTTATAATTTCCATGATAATACGTTCCATGGCCTTGCAGATCAGGCTCATCAGACTGATGGGGCAGTAGTTCCCAGGATCCAAGTGGATCCTCCCTTGTGGAGTGGGATAACTGTAACTGTGCTCCAGTTAGTGTGCACGAAGCCCGAGGAGAGGCTATGATTAAACATGACACTTAGGTGAGGTGCCAGTTAATTTTGTAGCTCATTTAGTACACAGCCCGGGATGTCACTTGGTCCCATGGATGCTGTATTCTTAGCCTTGAAGAGTGTGGTTTTTACCTGTGTGGTCGTTATGACCGGAATGTGGGAATCTGTCGGTATTGAGATGGGCCCTTTAGCGGTGAGAGGGGGATGAAGTTGGCACTGAATCGATCTTCCAGGATATTGTCAATATCCTTAGGATCAGTATATTTAATGCCATTGTGTTGTAGCTCAGAGCAGATCTGAGCATTGCCATTTAGATTCTTGACATAGCTATAGAATGCCTTTTGGTTGTCTTTGGAGTCTTTGGCAATTTTATTTTTGTAAGTAGCTTTGGAGGATTTTTATGAGGGATCTCAGCTTCTTACTGAGGCTGGTAAGGGAGATGTTCTTCGTTCCCCATTGCTGCAGTCCTTACTATTGGGTATAGTCCGCATCCAGTCGGCCCGAATACCAGAGTATAAGGCTGACGTCGATCAGGGCGCATCAGGGTACTAATGCGCATGACCGACGCCATATCCTCAGTCTTTTGCCGCGTGGTCCGATGCAGAAGCAGTTTTGCGAGTGCAGGTTGGCGTTCTGAAATCTTTCAAACCGGAGTTTCAGACCGAAACAGAGTTGGCTAAGTACCCGTTGGGGAACATTTTGGTTTTTCTTGCCTCAGTATTTTACCGGATGTCAGAAAAAGTGAATAACTGTATTTCTTGTGGGAAACAGATACCTCATAGGGATTACCATACCTTGTGTATACCTTGTTTAGGGCCTGAGCACGACGTTGTTGGTTGCCGCTCTTGTGCTAGGTTTAACAAACGCACTATTAAGCGGAGGTTAGACTGTGCCAGGTTAGTGTTTGGGAAGCGTTGCAATTATAAAATGCCGTCGGATGCTCCGGCGCCCAAGCGCAAGGACAAACAGCGAAGCCTAGGGTTGATGAACCGGCAGTCCCGGACGTCGGTTCTTTAGGAGGCTCAGTGGAGCCAGAGGTTTTGCCAGGAGTTTCCATGGAGTCCCAGGCAGAATCTTTACTGTTACAGGATGTGCCTTCTCAGGAGGTAGGCCAGGCTGAGGGGCTTCTCCGGTGACTGTTCTTCCCTCTCTTCCCAAGGTAGTTAGAGCCTCTCCTTCTGTTGCCAAAACTTCTTTGAGAGGTAGGCCTAGTTTAGCTTCAGTGGGGGCTTCTCCTAGCATTTCGGGTTCTGTACCTAAGAAACATATGCTTAAAATGGCAGAAGATTTGATTACTATGATTAGAGGTTCTATGCCCCCGCCTGATAAGAGGCCTAGGATGGAACCAGAGTTTGATTGTTTTGAACAGTGTTCAGAGGCTTCAGGGTCTTCTGAAGACTTGCAGGAGTATCCTACTTATTCTGATTCTGATGTGGATGATTCCACTCCTACAGCTACTCCTCCTGAGGATTTCTCATTTTCAGAGACTCTGCATTCCATGAGGGAGCACTTTAAATGGGAAGGCCAGGATTACTCTGATTCAGGAAAAGGCTTAGGGAATTCTTGTTTTTACCCCAGCATAGGCCCTTAGCTATTCCTCCTGTGTTGAATGTGGTGGAAGATGTTTTGCAGAGGCTTCCCTGAACCCTGACTCTTTGCCTCCTGCTCCTGTTAAGCCTGATAGGTATTATAGGGTGCCCGAAGCTCATAAGTATTTGTTTAAGAGTCCTAGGGCGGACCCAGAAACTATTTCTCAAGGGCCTAAAGGTGTTAAAGCTTCTGTGGTTAAAAATCCTGTTCCCACTGATAAAGAGGCAAGGGCTTTGGATAGGTGGGGAAAGAAAGTGTATACTTCTTCCACTCTAGCCATGAGAGCGTTGAATTGTCAGTTTCACATGCTAAAATATCAAAATTACCTCCTTTCACAATTGAAATCTAAGGTGGATGCTTTGGCAGGAGGTATTGAGTGTAAAGAGTTGCTGGATTTGGTTCATGTGTCTGAACAAGTGGGTAAGCATTCTTTGCAATGTGGTTTTGATGCTGTACAGGCCTCCTCGAGGGTGGCCGCTACTAGTTCTGTTCTTCGCAGGCATGCCTGGTTGAAGGATCAGAATTTAGCTGAGCATGTTAAGACAAAGCTAAGTCTATGCAAACTGTTAAAGATTTTTTGCAGGTGCAGCCACCGAAATTTAGTAGAAATTGGCCGGCTAAGGGGTGGACATATCCTGCTTATGATTCTCAGTCTAGGGGTAGGTCTAGACGTGGTAGGGGTAGGGCTCAAGGTTCTTTTAGGCCTAGAACAGGGAGTTCGCCTGCTCAGACTTCTGGTGAGGGCAGGGGTCAGTCCTTTCGTAAACAGACCCAATGACCTGTCTTTTCAGCTGCCAGTAGATTCCCGTCTGGCAGCTCCTTTGGGAGGAAGACTGTCTCTTTTCAAAGAAAATTGGGATTTAATTACTCAAGACAAATGGGTGTTGGATATCATTCACCACGGTTACAGATTTTATTTCCATACAATGCCCCTTTCAAAGGCATGCCAGACGTTCCTCCTCCACAAAGAAAAGAGGCTCACAAACAAGTTTCTCAATTACTCCAGATAGGGGCCATTCAGCCAGTCCCTGTATCAGAAAGGCCTAGGATTTTATTCTCGCCTGTTCCTAGTACCAAAGAAGGGAACACGTGGAGACCAATTTTGGATTTATCTCTCCTCAACACTTTTCTGGACATTCCCAAGTTCAAGATGTTGACGTTACAACAGCTTTTACCTCTGCTGGGCAAAGATCACTGGATGGTAACTCTAGATCTCAAGGAAGCTTACCTTCATGTGCCTATCAGGCTAAGTTGCAGGAAGTATCTGCGGTTTCGAGCTGGAAATTCTCATTATCAGTTCTCTGCATTGCCCTTTGGCTTATCTAAGTATTCACAAAGGTTCTGGCTCCAGTGATAGCTTACTTCAGGCTTCAAGGAATTCAAATCTATCCTTACTTGGACGACTGCCTGATTCTGGCTCAAGAAAAGGAAGACCTTGTTCAGCATCTGGAACATGTTATAGCAGTGCTAAGATGCCTAGGGTATTCTGTGAACGAAATAAAGTCCAGTCTAGTACCCTCTCAAGACATGTGCTTTCTGGGTGTGAGACTGAATACAGCAGCCCAGATGGCCTTTTAACCCCGGACAAACAACAGAGTCTATCACTTTACTTCCATCAACTATCTCATCAGTCCGTGCTGACTGCAAGGACAGTCCTTCAAGCATTAGGGTTCATGGCATCTTGTATTCTGGTGCTTCCCAATGCCAAACTGCATATGAGGAAGCTACAATGGTATCTCAAAGATGGCTGGACACAGCACTGCCAGGATTTGGACACTGTCATTCAAATAATACCTTGCCTTCAAAAAGAACTTTTGTGGTGGGCTCAGGAATGTCACCTAAACAAGGGACTCTCTGTGACCCGGCCAGAGGCGAGTCAGATTTTAACGACAGATGCCTCGGACATTGCTTGGGAGCTCATCTAAATGGAAAGTGGATACAAGACAAGTGGCCTGCCAGACTACTGCATCTACATATCAACATGAAGGAGATGTTAGCAGTCCAGTTTGCATTAATGGCTTTCAAGGAGTTACTTCTTCCAGGGCAGGTGTTGATTCTAACAGACAACACAACTGTCATGTGGTACATCAACAAGCAAGGGGAACACATTCTTATCCTCTATGCAGGCAAGCAATGATTTTATGGGAGACTGCGCTAAGCTTGCAACTAACTCTTCAGGCAAGGTTTCTGCCAGGAGCACAGAACTCCTTAGCAGATGTGTTAAGCAGACAAATCATGGATCCCCACGAGTGGAAACTGGATCTTCATGTATTTCAAAAATTGACAGTGTCATGGGGAACTCCAGACATAGATCTGTTCGCTTCTCCACTAAACCACCAGCTGCCACAGTATTGCACAAAGGGGTTTCATCACACAGCTTGGAAAGTGGATGCTCTGTCTTTCAGTTGGAAAAACCTTCATGTGTATGCCTTTCCTCCTCTACCTCTTCTTCCAAAGGTACTATTAAAGGTCAGACAAGACAGGCCAAGGATGATTTTGATAGCTCCAGATTGGCCTCGGCAACACTGGTACCCACTACTACGGAGTCTGGTAAGGAAGCCTCCATGGCCTTTGCCTCTGATTCCTCATCTATTGTCTCAGCAGGATGGTCATCTGCTCAATGTCAAGCTTCACTCTCTTCATCTAACAGCCTGGCATATTCTGTGTTGAAACACAGCAGGTCTCAACTTCCTCAACAAGTTTTAAATGTGATTATGGAAGCTAGAAGACCTAGTACAAGGAAAGTGTAAAATGGAAGAGATTTTTATTTTGGAGTACAGCAAAGAATTTGCAGGTTTCTGAGCCTAATTTGAGTGCGGCTCTTCAATACCTTACTGAGTTATTGGACAAAGGTTTGTCCTTCTCTTCTATTAAGATTCATGCTGCAGCGATTTCAGCTCACTATGATTGTGACCCACCATTGTTTTCGCATCCTTTGTTCAAGCAGTTTCTTAGAGGGCAAAGAATATAAGACCCCACGTAGAGCTCCTACTCCTGCTTGGGATCTCAATTTTGTGTTGGAAAAACTTACTCTACAACCTTTTGAGCCTGCTACTGCTGAATTGAAATACTTGTCATGGAAGACTGCTTTTCTGTTGGCTATTACTTCTGCAAGAAGGGTGTCTGAGTTGCAGGCCCTTATGGCAGTAGAGCCATTTTTGATTTTCCATAAGGACAGGGTATCATTACGTACTAATCCTTCCTTTATGCCTAAGGTGGTTTCTAGTGTGGCTTTAAACCAGACTATTCATTTGCCTACTTTTTATGCAGACCCCAAGATAAAGGGGAAAAGATTTTGCACACTTTAGATGTACACAGGCAATTTATTATTTAAGCAGGACTAAGGATTTTAGGCAGTCTCAGCAGTTGTTTGTTTCTTTTGCTTTGAGTTCGCAGGGCAAGCCTGTGTCAAAACAAACTATTTCTAGGTGGATTGGCTTTTGCATTGCATTTTGTTATTCCCATCATGGCAAGGAGATTCCAGCTGGGATTAGGCCTCATTCCACTAGGGCTGCTGCCACTACAACAGCATTTCTAAGGGGGGTGGCAACTAAGGATATTTTGGAAGCAGCTACTTGGAGTTCAGTGCATACTTTCTCTAAGCATTATCACCTTCCTATCTACTCTAAGTCTAGGGCTGGTTTTGCCACAGCTGTTTTGCAAGGCATGTTGTCAGCTCCTGCTTCTTTATGATTTGCCAGCCTCCCTTACCTCTGCTTTGGGATTCTACCCAATAGTAAGGACTGCAGCAATGGGGAACGAAGAACATAGTACAGTTTTGTACCTACCATAAATGTAGATGTTCGAGGATCCCATTGCTGCACTCCTTCCCCTCTGTGTTTAGGGGTGGTTGTGTAGGTGAGGTTTCATGCTTATATTTTTTGTATATGTTCTTGTATATCTTGTACATATTTTTGGTGCAGGTATTTTGGGCCTTGTCTTTTTAGGGTCTTCTGACATCTGGGGCAAGAAAAGACTGAGGATATGACGTCGGTCATGCGCATTAGTACCCTGGCGTACTGTCGTCAGTCTAATCCTGACTCTGGTATTCGGGCCGACTGGATGCGGACTATACCCAATAGTAAGGACTGCAGCAATGGGATCCTCGAACATCTACATTTATGGTAGGTACAAAACTGTACTTTTTTGCATCCTGGGATTTTCCTCTTTTCTGCAACAGTTTCTTCCTTTTGTGGTAAAGTTTGTTTATGGCAGGGGACCACCAGATTGGCTTCATTTTTTTTGGAGGAGAGTGTCTTAGTTCTATTTGGGATGGCACGATTCATGCAAGAGTGGATGTGCTTGTACAGTGCCTTAGTGTAGGATTTATCAGTCGAACCTTCAGTTCCTTTCTGCATGGGTGTCATGACGTTTGTCACTTCTGACTTGAGTAGCATGAAGTTGGCTTTGGATAAGCTTTTTTTACAGAGGTTTCCTTACTGGTGGTGGGGTGGGGGAGAGATGTGGATGTCAAGGGTGATTAGCTTATGGTCAGACCTGACCAATGAGGGGGTGACTATAGGTGTGGAGCATCGATTTCCCATGTTGGTAATGGCCAGGTCTAGGATATTGGAGCCCCTGGTGGGACTATGAATTAGTTGATTGAGGGCATTGAAATTTATGAATTCCAAGAACCGCTGGGCAAAGGTGTTGGTACAGGAGTAGTTTTCCCAGTTAATGGCAGGGTAGTTGAAATCACCTAGTATTAGGGTGTTTGGTTATATCTTAATATTTTCCAGTATGTTTAGAAAGTTATAGTGAGAATCTGGGGGAATGGTGGGGGATCTGTAGCAAGCTACAAATGGGATTGCAGTCTTACCTAGTGTTAGTTGCACCTGGAGAATTTCAGATGCATTGTGTTGGACAACTAGTCTGGTGGTGTGAATATCCTTGGTAAATATGGACACTCCTCCACCTTTAGTGCTTCGGTCCTGTTTTGGTGGCAAAAAAGTGTGGTAAGAGTTGTAGCCTGGTATTGAAGGGGTGCTCTCTGGAGCCTTGAACCAGGTCTGAGTTACTGCACAGATATCGATGTTCTCCATTTTTAGGAGTGCCTCGAGAGAATGCATTTTGAGGTTTAGACTTCTAGCAGTGAGTAGCATTACCTTCAGATTTTGCACGCTTGTACCTGTTACCTGTTACAGTGGTGGTTTTGTCCTTTGAACTTTGTCTAAAAAAGGCACTATAGGGGTGGCAAAATCCTTAGCCAGTAACCTGAATCCCAGGGGTGAAAGATGCAGACCATCTCTGGCAAAGCATCGTGGTCTGTTGATCATGTTGTCCCAGGCAGACAGATACTGGATCCCCTTTGAATGACACCAAAAGCTTAGCCAATTGTTGAAGTCAATTATTTTGTCCTTATACTGTATCATTCTGGGCGAAGACAGGATGCTCCTCAGGGCTAGGGTCATACCTGCCTGGGCCACATGATTTGAGCGCTCTTCCATGTCTCTTTTCATGTAGTCCAGGGAAGCATGTCTCAAGTCATTCACTCCAACATGGACAATGACAGAGTCATATTTGTACTTGTTGTGGAGTGACTTCAGTGCATGCATTATGTGGCGGATCCTGGCACCCGACAGGCAGCTGACTGTAATTTTCTCCTTGTTCAGCCTGGTGAGTGGGACATCAGTGTGCCTGACTATAGAGTCACCTATGACTAAAGTGTTGGATACATTGTCTTGCCTTAGGGGCTGGTTGTTGGGTGGCACACTAGTGTTGTGAGCTATGTGACACTTTGTTTGTGATTTGTGTTTGTGTTTCAGCTTCGGAGGTCCTTGTTGCTTGGGCAGGTTACTGTTAATGGCCTCTGCATATGAGGGTTTAATGTTGCTATGTGAGGGTGTCGGTGATGTGGGTTTAGAAGGGCTATGTGTTGCTTGAGGTGTAGTGTGGGTGTTAACCTTCTCCTCTTGACTGTCTAGCACAATCTTGGGTGGAGAGAGCTTTGCTTCCAGTTTGGCTAAGTAAGTGCATCTCTCGCAGGTTGTAGTGTTGGGTGGTAGGAGGAGAGGGTTGTCTCTGTACATGAGGCAATTGCTGCATTGCCCCAGTATGCCCAGATTCACCAGGTGGACAGGAGAAATCTCTGATGGGAACAGATCAACAAAGTTGCTCTGTGCAGATGATTTGGTATTTTCTGAGCAAAAGCTTCAGCAAAGGTTGTAGAATGGAATGCAAAACTGAAGGCACATGGGATAAAACTGAGTACAGATAAGACTGCTGTAATGGCAGCAAATGGAGGAAATCAGAAGAAGCTGAGAAATGACATATAAGAGAAAATAGTGAAACAGGTTAACAGGTTCAAGTATCTGGGAGAGGTGGATGAGGTGAAGGGAAGTCTGAATAAAGAGGTCCAAACCTGATTCAAATGGGCTGTAGCCACCTGGCACAGTTTTAGGTGCTGTGTAGGATAGAAGACTGTCAAAGGAGATGAAAAGTAAGGTGTACAAAACAGTGATGTGGCCAGTACTACTTTATGGGGCAGAAACCCGAGCAGTAGACACAGAACAGTTGAGGAAGCTAATGGTGATGGAGGTAAGGTGCCTGAGATGGGTGGTCAGATGTACATTGTAGGACAGAAGAAAAATTAAGGACATAAGAGCAGAAACAAAGTAGCAGAATAACAGCAAACACCTTCAAAGGTCTTGGACTGCCTGGTTTGATGTTTTTTTCTGTAAAGAAGAAGAGCTGTTTTCCCTTACCTTAGCAAGGTACTTTGCAATTATAAGCTGTTTAGTGTGTACAATTAATTTCTCCTTATTAACAAGGAGAGTTGAGTGCTTGTATCAGTTTAAGGCTTCCTAGTGATATCCAGCAGGTTTTAGAGCAAGTGCTTGTCACAGGGATGCTTAAAGGTAAGATGAAAAAAAAATAGTTTATCCTAAACACTGCAGTGTGCACTAGAGGAGTTAGATGTAAAAGTAGGTAACTAAAAAGTGGTAATCTAAAAAGTTAAGTTTTAGTGGAGAGTCACTATTTTTAAAACAGCAAGATATATTAAAAGGGGATGGTCACTTTTGTATTCTGGTACAATGGAATAAAGTAGGATGGCCAATAAATTTAAATAGTTGAAGGGGAGCAATTTCACAAAATGATAATTCTGTGCTTACTCATACAAGCCAGTAAAAGCAGAGAGAAATCGTATATATGGTCAAATTAACATAAGGGGCAGGCAACTAGAAAGACAGTGATGTTTAAGAACACAACAGTAACTGGGTGGGAGGGTGAGGAAAAGAAATTCTGCCTGACTCACAAGAGACAGAGCTGTGGTCTCTTTTCAAGTTTTAATATGCAGTTAAAAGCAGAATACAAGTAAAACACAAGGCAAAGAAAACAAATCACAGTATTCAAAATAGAAAAGGGCAATAAAGTAATACAAATGCAACAAATAAAAAGCAAACTAACCTTTCCCTCACAGCAAAGTGTAGCAGAGTCTGGGTGAGCCTTTCTAGTAAAGTAAAGTATATATCTAGATAGATAGATAGATGTAAAGAGCCTACACAAAACATTTCTACATTAGGTTTTCTAATATAACATTATGTGATGCATGGTTATCTTTACTTAGTACATTTTATTTTGTTCTCAAATCTTTTTATTAAATTTTAAACATGTAACAGTTTAAAACAAAATCAATTTTAAAACAAAAACTATTTTAAAACAAGACTAAAATTATAATAAAAAAAGCTTCACAACAACAAAATAATAAAAAAGCATTTACAATGGTACCTACATAAAAAAAATGCAATTATCATTCATTCAGCTTATAAATTTATATCATATCATCATATATTCAGTTTTTCAAGTATCTATTTAACTTTTTCCCAAGAATTATACTATGAAGTGTCTCTATCAGTTCTCATCTTGATTGTAGTCAATTCCTGTTGAGAAACATTAATTGCAATATTCTTGAACTCTATACATGAAAGAGGAAGTCTAGTTTTTCCAGTTTATGGTTATTACTTTACCAGCAATAGCTAATAGACTCAATAAGAGGGGATATTTAGATCTGTCAACACATCTAGGTATTGGAACATTGAATAAAAGTAGAGATTTAATTAAATTAAATTTGTTATTAAAAACAGCTTGCAAGAAAAAATGTCATTTTTCCCAAAATGATTTGAGTAATATACAATCATAAAACATATCCTGCCAATCTGCTTTTAATTTTAGTTTACATTTCCTACATCCAAAATCTGTTTTAAACATAAGTTTCATTTTATGAGGGGTAATAAAGATTGTGTGAATGAATTTCCAAGAAAATAGCCTCCACTGCAATGAAAGGGTAGTTTGTTTTGAAGATATCAATATAATTTTTTTATCTTCTTCACTAGGAAGTTGATTATTAATTAGAGTAATTTGAGTAGTATAGTCAGATAGAAGTCAGTAATCCACACACGATTTATTGATTGAGCGCTTTCTTCTCAAATTAGAAACTTCATCAGAATGCCATTTATACAAGTAACCCCACCTTTTATACATTCCCTTAATAACATGGAAGAACAGGGAAGTGATGTCGTTTTATGTTATTAAAGGAATGTATAAAAGGTGGGGTTGCTTGTATAAATGGTATTCTGATGAAGTTTCTAATTTGAGACGAAAGCACTCAGTCAATAAATCGTGTGTGGGTTACTGACTTCTATCTGACTTTTTTAACAGTTTTTATGGTTGGTGTGTATTATAGTTACAGTTTGTTGCTGTGGACAATATGGAGTCAGTGGATTCACCTAGTTTATTGGACTTGGCCAGATCCTTTGGTGTATTGAACACCACAGTTGCAAACCTCACCAATATTGTGTAGAAACTATGCCAGCAGACAAGTAATAGAGCTTTAGGAGATCAAGTTAGCTTTAATGGGACTGGTATTATTATTTTGGATGACAGTAACAACTTCAGTGGGGTTACTCCAGCTCAGAGAGAATGCCCACATAACAATGAGGAATCAGAGGGCACAGATTTGCATACTACTTCATATGGAGGAAATGAGAGGGGAGTTATAATGGCTGCATTACATTAACGTAATGGCTTGAAGACAAGAAGGAATGACATTTTAGTATAAATGCTAATGAAGAAGGAGGTCATCATAATAATGGAACAATGGTGGAACAACTAAATATTTTGGAACACCTTACCCTGAGGTATCGAAAACTACAAATTGAAAACAGTTACTTAGGGGAATGTATACAGACAGAGCGAGTACCTAAGGGCCTCTAGATGTGGAAGTACCCCTCAGGACTGGTAAGAGATTCTCTCTTACACAAAGAACCATTAGAACTTCTTAATAAACAGGGCTGTGAGTTACTAAACTGTTTAACCAAGGACAATAATAGAAGAATGGCTGAGTTAGTCGTCCAGATTAAAATTGTGGATAACAATATACATAAAGATCTACTGTTTGAGTCCAAAAAAATGGACTGCTTTAAAATTTTCATCAAAATTGACTGCACTGTGAATGACATTAAGGATAGGAAGAACCGTAAATTGGCAAGAGATAAAAGGGATTATAAGCAAGAAAAAGCCTATCCTTTACCCCCCTATGACAGGCAAGAACTGTGAGAGATGTAATAGGTGCTAGTCAGGAGACATTTAGCCCCCGCAAGATGAACTGGATGAAGGTGACTATACACCAGACCCTTTAGAGTACCCTCCTCTGAGGAGGTCCAAGAGACTAAGGAACCAGAGGGGGGGTATTACCAGTACAATCAAACAAGAGGGCATGGGGGAGAACGAGAGTGAATTATACTCACAACAGGAATTGACAGATAATGTGGCACCTTACAAGATCATTTGCAACAGAAATTACGACTTTAACATATATAATTATAGTAGTATAGATATATGTGAGTCAGTGGCAGATGTATTTGAGAGAGGCCTGTCCTTTGTCCCTAATAAAAATACTACAATAGATGAAGCACTTATTGACTTAAAATTATACACCAGGAAGCTTAACTTGGATTTTTATTTTAAGGGAATTAAAATGGTATCAGAACCAAGAAATATGTGTAAAAAAAAAGTGTATTTAATCCTGCACTACATCCCACTGTCCACATTTTTGAAAAAATAAGTGAGAAAGATATCAGGAACATGGTGAATGTCAAGAGAAATGTTAGAGTAGAAATATATAACATCACAAAGGAAGAAATTAATGTATTAAAAGACATTTGTAGTAATGCTGACATTAGGGTAATGAAACCCAATAAGGGAGGGGGCTTAGTTATCATGAATCAAAATAGCTATATAAATAAGATGGTAACTATATTATATACAGATACTTATGACAAAATAAGTGTCAATGAGAAAAACATTGCTTATAGGAAAGTTGACCTTACTTTGGAAGAATTAGTGTCGAATCATGATATTACAGAAGAGGAACATTCATTTATGGTAGTAAAGCATCCAAGAATACCTACAATTTTTGGAGTCCGGAAGATACATAAAGATCTTCGGGACCCACCTCTTAGACCTATAGTGGATACAAGAGCCTCCAAAACTTACCCTATTGCTAGATTTGTGGACAGTCAATTAAAAAATGTACTTAAAGAATGTTCATGGATTTTAAAGGATTCATGGGATTGTTTAAGTAAAATTACTAATGACAAGTGTTGTGATGACTTAATTTTTGGTACGATTGATATAAGAGATTTATTCTCTACAATGCCACATGACACTGGGATTGAGTGGTTTTATAGTTTCCTTTGTCAATACACTAATATAAGGCATGAATGCATTCTTACCATTAGAACCCCGATGGAGTAGGTCTTAGATATTAGATACCAATATTATTATTTTTGAAGGACAATTATTTAGACAGTATAGGGGGTAGCTATGGGGGCAGCATGTGCCCCCATCTTTGCCAATATTGTATTGGCATTTTGGGAGAAAGAGATAGTATTCAAAAGTGCATTCACTGAATATTGGACATTTTATGGTCTTCTCTTGGACGACATAGATGTTTTTTGGAAAGGAAGTGAGGGGGAAATTAATGATTTTCTGGAATTCATAGGCAAGATTACTGACTTTTTAGAATTTACAAGTACTATAACATGGGATACCACTCACTATTTGGATATTACTATACAAAAAAAATGAACACTAAACAATTTATGCCCAATATTTTCAGAAAACCTATGTATTCCAATACCCTCCTGCACTTCGATAGCTGCCACCCATTGTCCCAAAAGAAATCTGTAGGAAAAGGGCAGGGGGTAAGGATAGCTAGAATGGTATCAGAATATGAGGAATTTTTGCGTCAGTTGAACATTTTAGAAAATATGAAGTAAAATAGATAACCAACACCGCTGTGAAATAAATGGCACTGAGCACTAGTAGAGCAAACAAAGTCAAACAACAATAAAACAGGCTCAGTGACAACCTCTGGCAGTGAATATCAGTTACCATAAAGATGTCTATTCAGACCAACTTCTATTCTTGTATAGTGTTAACCGTGGACACATGTTTTTGAGCATCACTTTCACTAACTGGCATGTAGAAAGCAGTGTCTTGTAACATCTCACGCACATAGTATTTATAATCTTTTTTATCCAGAATAACTACTGGGCCACCTTTATCTGCTGGTCTAATTGATATGTTATTGTCTCTCCTTAAGTTATCTAAGGCCCTCTTCTGTTGGAAAGATAAGTTATGTTTCTTTTTATTTTTAATAGGTCGTATATCTTTATGATGGGTATACAAGTCCTCTTCAACAATCTTATAAAAAGCATCCACTAAAGGATGCAAATTAGGGACAAATACACTAGGTTTCCATTGTTGTGAAACATAGGTGTTACTTTCAACATTATCAAATAACAGTTTCAATTGAACATTACGCGCAAATAATTTGACATCTAGAATGGTATCTGAAAGACTACTATAGGTGGCTGGTATAAAAGATAGCCCTTTGTTTAGGACCTTCAACTCATACTTATCTTACTTAACTGAGGTGATGTTTTCACTCCCTAATTAAGATGTTAATTAGTGAGTTAATTGATTCATATACAAATAGAGAGGATTTTCATTTTTGTAACACTATTGAGGTCTGAAAAAGCCATCTTGGTGAAAGTGCTTACCTGTTCTGGAATTGTTGAATAAAAAAACCTTATTTTACCTAAGGGTCCAGCAAATCATTTTTTCCTAAACAGCTTTACAAGAATAGAAGTTGGTCTGAATAGACATCTTTATGGTAACTGACATTCACTGCCAGAGGTTGTCACTGAGCCTGTTTTATTGTTGTTTGATTTTTAGAAAATATGTTGATAAAAAGAGGATACCCTGGAATATTTGTGAAATGAATATTTGAGGAAGTAGGGATGAAAAGAGAGAATGGACACTTTATTCCTTTGTTAGGAAAAGGACATGGCAGTGATGTAGTGGGTATACAAAAAGGGAACTGCTATAATAAGTCAGGTATATTTAGATTTAATAACCAGTTCTATGATATCAGAAGTATTTTAACACACCATTGGAACAGTTTTAGTGTGAACCAAGAATATTTAGATTTGGTGGGTACATCTCCTAAAATAGTTTACAAGAAGGATACCAGCATAAAAATATGAATGAAACTTATAAGAAGATTAATACAAAAATAGGGGGTATGGTAAAATGCAGATTCTGCATGCAATGTAAACATATTTTGGAGGGTAAGGAGGTATGTATACCCAATTACGGAAGATATGTAATACGGAACAAGTTCATTTGTAGTAGTAAGGGAGTCATATATTTAGCAAAGTGCTCCATGTGTTCATGTTTCTATATAGGGAAAACTATTAATGCACTAAGAACTAGAATTTACCAACTCAATTATGATATCAGTAGGAATGAATTAAAAAATGCCTTAGCTGCCCATATTGTTATGTATCCAGGACATAGCTTTAGGTTTACCATTGTAGAAAAAGTTACCTTAAGGGAGGGGGGGGGACCCTTGAATGAATATTTAGAATTGAAGGAACTCAGGTGGCAAATGAGAACCAATGCCTCTGAGGCCCCAGTTCTTAACAGTGCAATTTCTATTAGCTCTTTTAAAGTTAAAAGCAGATTTTTATATGTAGGATTTTTATATGTTTTCATATAGAATCGTTGGTTTTAGGTTGTTGGGGTTCATGATGTTATGTAATGCAATAATTTTATAGGATCTTGTATGTATTTATTTATTGCTTTCATCTTTTCATAGTTGTATAAAGAGGAAGTGATGTCATTTAATGTTATTAAGGGAATGGATAAAAGGCGGGGTTGCTTGTATAAATGATACTCTGATAAAGTTTCTAATTTGAGACAAATGCACTCAATCAATAAATCATGTGTGGATTATTGACTTCTATCTGACATTTTTAACAGTTTTTGTGGTTGGTGTGTGTTATAGTTATAATTTGAGTAGTATGCAATCATAAAACTTATGCTGCCAATCTGCTTTTAATTTTAGTTTGCATTTCCAACATCTAAAATCTTTTTTAAACATAAGTTCCATTTTATGAAGGGTAATAAAGATTCTGTGAAGGAATTTCCAAGAAAAGAAACCCCCCTGCAGTGAAAGGGTAGTTTGTTTGAAGATATCAGCATTCATTTTTTTATCTTCTTTGCTAGGAAGTTGATTATTAATTAATCTATAATAATCACAAAATGTATAGTATAATTTTGTATTTTTGACTACTTTGTATGTTTTAGATATGTACCCTTTTCCTACAAGTATTTGATTTCCTAAAATAATCATGAGTTCTATAACTTTCAGGGCAGAGTCTTTAATACTTGAGTGTATTGGCTGTAATCGGTTAATAATACATTGTCAATGATTTGTATTTCTAACCACATTTTGCTAATTATATAATATTTATTCATGATATATTCTGTAGAAAAAAATTCTCAGTATTCATTAACTGATGCCAATATATTAAGTTTTTTCTTTAAATTTAGTCATTTCTGAGATGTCAAAAATGATACTATTTTGTGTACAAGCTATAGGAAATAATAAGACTGACCATATTCTAACTCTTGGATTTTTAATATACTTAGTATATTTGTTATGTATCTGGAACATATAAGTTTGTTTTTACTCTCAAAAATATAGTCCCTTATCAACCAGAGAAACGTATTAGATATTATTTTAGTGTATTGATTTGGTATTGAATAATATGACTTTAACCAAATTATTTCTTGTATTTTGTTCCACTTGGCAGAATAATTAGAGTTTAACCATAACATTATTGTCTTATTAATTGATGCTAGTACATATATTTCTATATCTGTAAGTCCAATACCACCTAATGTCCAATCCTTTAGATGATGACTTACTACTAGTCTAGGATTATTAGAAAACCATAAAAAAATTTAACATCAATTTGTTTAATTGTCTCATACATTCAATAAGAAAGGGAAATGAAATTGTTTGAATAAGATATAGTAACTTTGGAAGAATAATCATTTTAATTAAAGGCAATCTCTTTTCCAGTGTACAAAAAAGTTCGTTCCATATATCTATATGAAGTCTTATTTTTTAGAATGTTAGTGTAATTAGTTATTGATATATAATTTATATTATCTGATAAAATAACCCACAAATACTCAATCCTATTATCTAGAACTATATATTTGGAGAATCCTTCATCAAAATCCAGTGTTTTAGAAGTTAAAAATAATAACTTAGTTTTATTTTCATTTAACTTAAATCCAGATATCCTTTTGGAATACTTCCATTGTCTCAAATAAGTTGATAATGAACAATTAAAATCATTCAGATAATTATTTTTTTGCAATTTAACTGTATATTGAATTGAATACCTTTGGTATAAAGATTGGATCTAATGCAATTAACAAATGGTTATTTTACTAAATCAAACAATGGTGACAGAGGACATCCTTACTTGGTGTACCTTTAGTAATTGTGATTGCTTCTGAAGTATATGATCTAATTTTTATATAAGTGGAAGATGTTTCATGTAGCATCTTAATCATATAAAACTATCCAAAATATTGCATTAATCTAAAGCTAATAGCAAATAATCCCAATGAATTGATTGAAAAGCACTATTGATGTGCAAACTCACTAAAGTCAACCTTTCTTTTGCAGTATTAATGTAATCAATTATTGTAATTATTCTTTTAATATTGTCATATGAATTCCTATTTATAATGAATCCAGTTTGATCCTCATTTATCAATAAATGTAGCAAATGTTTAATTCTATTAGCATATATTGCCATAAAATCCTATAAGCAATGTTTAATAAGGAGAATTGCCTATTAGAAGAACATTCTCTATCATCTTTTCCTGATTTTATAATATGTGTAATTAGTGTATACCTCCAAGATGGAGGAACATTTTTTTTAATTCCTTAACTAATATAAATACCCTTAATAATAATGTCAGAGCTTCTTTAGGTAAGAGTTTATATAACTCTGGAATAATACCATTGTTCCTGTAATTTTATTTACTTTTAGTTTTTTTTTTAATTTGAAATAAGTTCAGACATTAACCCTAACCGGGAAAAGGCCGAAAGACACAAACAAACAAATATACTGTCTTGGAGATTGTTTTCTTAGTCTTAACCCACAGCTGTTGGGATTTGGCGCAAGTCCCTACACTTTATTATCTAAACATTCCATCTTCCCATAACTGTCCCATCCCCCTCTTCATGTCCTATACCTGTGTTCCCAACGGAGCTTAGGTAGCCTCTCCCCTCCACCAAACAAAGTTTATTTATTCTGAGCGAACATTTGGGCACCATTTTTAAATTCCCTTCACCTATTCCAAGTGTCTCCATGCAGCATGCTCACAATTTGAGGAGATATCTTAGAGAACATCTTCCACTATCAGAGACGAATGAAACGGCTCCCCAGATGAATGGGAATAACTACTTTGGTACCCTTCATTATGTATGGGCTGTCTGAAAGTCAGCTGAGAGCTGGTGGATCTCTAAGCCGCGCTGTTACAGTAACAGAATGGAGGATTAAAGTCATACTGTTAAAGAATGGCAGGCCATCTGCAGAACTGAATCAATAGCCTGTTATCTTGAGACCAGGCCTATTTCTTACCACAATCTGCAAGGAGGGACAGAGCTACAATTTGAGTGAAAGTCGTGGACATCTAAGGAAATCGGGGACAATTGAGAGGAGTTCTGCTTTCAAATGTTTTTGGAATTTAAACCATACTGGCTGATTTCCAGATACCATTTTTTGGATTATTGAGATGCAAGACAAGGGGCTCAAGGTGAACTTTCAATTTTGGATGATCGTATATTTTTTGCATTAACTTTGGGTCCATTTGCTGGCAGTCTGCGTTTGGGATCATTCCTTATAATTTTCGGGAAGGATTACTGCCTTATACCAAGAAGGTGTTTTATGTCGCCAAGACTTGTCTGCTACTTTAATACGAGAAAGGTGTTTTTTCGCCCTTGGAACCGGGTTGGTACTTCCATTTGACTTAATAGGCTTTTTGATCCTGATCTACACAGTACTATTTATTATTTGGTAACTATAAGGACATGTGGGGGGTTATGTGCTTACATACTATGTGTTCTTTCGACTGTTGGGAAGATCTGAGCCTGCGGTGTGCAACTGCCATTTTATGGTGAATGCCAGCACAAAACAAACCTAGTGTGATCACTTGAATACGGAGCTTCATCTTTTGTGACTCATATACATGTGTTTTGTTTTGTGGGGTCATCAACCTGATTGTGGGCTTCTTTTGGAACTACACGTTAAGACGTTTTGAAGGAAAGTCCATTAAGGAATACGAAGAAGGATTGTTTGAAGCAGGTGGACACTATTCTCCGGATATAAACCTTTTTTGTTTATGTATAGGGTGCTTTTTGTGTGACGACCAACTATTAGGTTACCACTGACAATTTTGTGGACAATTTTTGCCTGCATTTTGGATTCTTGTTAACGGAATAGGTAAAGCTATGCTAACAGTTATTTTCTATGAGGCATGACATGTATACTGATGTTATAACTTTATTAGATGAGTTATTAGGAATGGTTTTTCCATCTTGTTATTGAATATCTATCTAAAATATTTTTGTGAAGGGAATGCAGTGTGCAACCGCCATTTTATGGTGAATGCCACAACAAAAAGAACTTAGTGTGAATACTTGATTACGTAACTTCATGTTTTGGGACTCATATACACGTGTTTTGTTTTATGGGGTCATTTACCTGATTGTGGGCGTTTTTGTGACTACCTGTTAACACTTTTTGAAGGCGAGTCCATCAAGGAGTACAAGGAAGAATTGTTTGAAGCAGGGGGACACTATTCTCCCGATGTAAACGTATTTATGTTTTATGTATAGGGTGCTTTTTGTATAACGACCAGCTATCAGGTTACTACAGATAGTTTTGTGAATAATTTCTGCCTGCATTTTGGATTTCTGTTAACAGAATGGGTATAGCTGTGCTTACAGTCATTTTCTATGAGGCTTGACATGTACACTGATGTTTTAATTTTATGCTTAGATGAGCTATTGGGAACGGTCTTCCGTCTTGTTATTGAATGTTTATCTAAAATATTTTTTGGAAGGGAATGCCCACTATTAGCTTGAACTGTATACAGCTTTACATTTCTGATAGATAAGGGGGCACAGTTTGATTTATGTCCATAAGCAATTAACTTGCCCCTGTGCCCATAACGTACACTATCAAGAGGCAGCGACTTATCTTGTGAATATAAGTATGTTATGTTTCCTTGCTAGAGCAGACTTAATCTATTTGTGTACCTCGGGTTAAGCAACCCTCCAGTACCTCCTGCAGCCTACTTATTTCCCCCTTCTACATTAGATACCTCCATCTTAATTCTATCTTTATCTACCTCTACTATCCTTAATTGTTAGCATACTACTCTCCTTCCCCCCCCCTTTCATACCTAGTCCTCTGCTATACTGCCTGTTCCTGTATTCATACTTCCTCCACATAGGGGCACCTCTATCATAGTTCTCCTGTGTTCTCCTTTTCTTCCACCCTGCTTATCTTCTGCCTCCATTACACTTTCTTATCGAAAGCATTCTTCCTGACCTGCTTTTTTTTAACATAAGCTCTTTTACCTTACCTGTCTATATCCTCTACATTCTTACCTCTACTCATTACAGAAATTACTTATAATTTTCTTTCTCTAACTCACTGTCTTACCTGTTTTTCTCCCTTTCTCTGATTGTTTCCTGCTGAACTTCTCTCTCTTCACTCCGCTCCCCACCCTACCCCCAATTC
The DNA here is from genome assembly GCF_019279795.1 of Protopterus annectens. Taxonomy (NCBI): domain Eukaryota; kingdom Metazoa; phylum Chordata; order Ceratodontiformes; family Protopteridae; genus Protopterus; species Protopterus annectens. Next base: position 1,654,720,467 of record NC_056741.1, on the reverse strand, counting down.
CCACCCACCCCAGGGGCCCTACCTTTATACTTGCTTAGACACTCCCCCTACTAATTAACCACCTATCTCATTTCCTGCACACACCACCTATCCACACCATACTCCAAATCCTACAACCACCCCCTCTCCACACATTTAACTAACTGCCTCACCTCACTCTACTGTTCTCACCACACAGTCCTATACTTGCTAAGCTCATCTCAATAGGAGCATGCCTTCAAACCTTAACTCAATCTTTTCACTTCTTCTTCTTAACATCCTTCTCTACTACTATACTTACCTCCTATGAATATCTTATCCTTAGCCAACCTCCTGTAATAGCCAAACACACCACATCTACACTTCCTCTACCTGACCAAACACATATTAATATACTATCAACCTGTCCCTACCTTCCCCCTCTCTACCACAAAATACACCACTATAGATTCCAAACCTCTAAACAATTTTATCTAATACCCTGCAAAAACCTAAAAGTATTTCAAGTCCCACAAACACTTTTATTGATATATGGTGACATCCACCCCAACCCTGGCCCCAATACTCTCATAAGCCATACCCCATCAAACCTAACTGCTAACTGTTCTAGGTCACCTTTCTCCTCTGACTCCCTCTGTATTGCTCACCTAAATATTCGTAGCATCAACAATAAAATTACACAACTCCATGCCTTAATTGATTTCTATGCCTTTGATATTCTCTGTCTCACTGAAACTTGGCTTAAACCTAGTACCAAAGACAACGAACTTACTCCCCCAGGTTATAGCACCTTAAGGCAAGATCGTCTTAGAAAAAAGGGCGGGGGAGTGGCCCTCTTATACAAATCCCAACTACAGGTAGCCTTAATTGGCTCCTTGCCCCCCTCCCCAGCTAATGCTGAAATACTCTGTGCCAAACTCCAAGTTAATAAAACCAAGGCTATTTATATCATATGTTCCTACATCCCTCCAGGCAAGAACATTAACACACTAGAAAATATCCTAGGCTGGGTCTCCAGTAGCTTTCCCCAGGAAACCATAATCTTAGGAGACTTCAATATTGACTGGAACTCCTACATATCTCCCAAACCCTCCATTCACCTTAATCTCTTTAACTTTCATCAAACCATTAACTCCCCTACTAGAATACACAAATCAACCAACAAACAAACCACTCTAGATTGGATACTAGTTAACAACAATCCCCTCTCCTATAAAACAGGAATACTCCCTGACAATATCAGTGACCATCTCCTGACCTTTATCACTAAACAAAAATACTACAATCCCAAGCAAGCTACCTATCGTACCATACACAACAAAACGCTAGCATCCTTTCAAAATGAACTCAAAGAATATGACTGGTCAACTCTAAAATACCTCCCAATAGACGAAGCAGCAACCCATTTCAACAATTACCTTCCTACAAATTCTTGACCATCATGCCCCACCCCGCTTAATTAGACTAAGCTCCAAGGCAGCCCCATGGCTCTCCAAAAATACTAAACAAAATATGCGAGCTAGAAATAAATTATGGACTAAATGGAGGTCCACAAAAAACCCTACCGACCACCAAAACTTCAAACACCTCAGAAACACAACAAAGAAACTTATCTATCTGGATAAAAAAAACTATCACTTTAAATATCAACAAAATCAAAACCCCAAACAATTTTGGTCAGGAATAAACAAACTACTCCATCCAGGGAACACCAAAACACCTACCCCAGCTAGCCTAGCTCAAAACCAACCTGACATAATAGCCAACACCTTCAATGACTTCTTCTCTCAAACAGTCGCCTCTCTGGCAAACACCATGACTCCCCCCCTATCCCTCCAAATAACCCCTACCCAAAACAGCACCCCCATGCTAAAGTTTAATACTGTCTCCACGACCTATATAATTACTATCTAAACTCAAACCTTGCACCCCTTCTGCCGACAAGCTACCAGCTGAATATCTTCAACTAGCTGCAACCGAACTAGCCTACCCAGTCTCCATCTTAATAAACAGAACTATAACTGAGTCCAAAATCCCATCCTGTTGGAAAATCTCCCATATCATTCCACTCCATAAAGGAGGTAACTCTAACGAACTCTCCAATTTTTATTGCCCTTCTATCTCCTCTATCCAAAATAATGGAACGCTGCATACACCATCAACTCTTACATCATCTCTTGAATAACAACTTGCTTGTAGATTCACAACATGGTTTCAGGCCCTACCACAGTACCTCTACTGCCCTTCTCTCCTTCACTGACATAATCAACAAAATCGGAACAACAACCTGTTCTCCTCTGCACTTTTCTTAGACCTCTCGAAAGCATTCAATATGGTCAACCATCAACTTCTCCTCCACACTTTAGAATCCCTGTCACTTGACTCACTAGCACTACAGTGGTTTGACTCCTATTTGACAAACAGAAAACAAGCAGTCCTTTGGGACAGCCATCTATCCTCTCAACTCCCAGTGACTATCGGCGTCCCACAAGGGTCCATCTTAGGTCCCCTACTTTTCTCTATATTCATAAATAACCTGCCTACTTCCCTCCCTACATCCACTTGTATACAGTATGCTGACGATTCTACTCTCATCTGCTCTACTCCATCCCCAGTAGAACTCCACTCCTCTACCCAATTGGTTTTCACAGCTGCAGAAAAATGGTTTCAACATATCTGTCTCCTCCTAAATCCCAAAAAAACCAAACTTCTACTTTTCACCCCAACCCTTAAATCCACCCTATCACTTTTCCATTGGGTCCTGCAATGGCACTATCATTAAACCTGACGATTCCACAAAACTGCTAGGTGTTACCATAGACAATCAGCTAAACTTTGACTATCACATTGATTTAACTATCAAGACAGTAAATAAAAAGATAGGTGCCCTCTACAGACTCAAACCCTTTCTTACTGCCACATCCCGAGTATCCCTTGCCCAAACTCACCTCATCTCTACACTACTGTATGCCTCTCCTTCCTTTATCAACACTTCTAAAGCTAACCTTCAGAAACTTAATTTAGCCTACCATAGCATTGCCAGATTTGCAACTGGGTCTCCTTTCCATACTCATCACTGTCTTAACTTAAAGAAACTCAACTGGCTAGAACTTCCAAACCTAATACTCCTACAGCAACTAGTCATGACTTTTAAAATTCTACATTACCCCTCCAACACACCCATACTGAACAACCTAATCACACCTTATAAAAATCTTAGTACACTTCGCTCAGTCAACAAGCTCCTAGTAACTACTCTCAAATCTCATAATAAAGCAGGTGACTCCTTATTTGCAAATACTGTCGGATCATATTGGAATAAACTTCCCACTGAACTGACCTCCCTAAGCTCATGTCACCTTTTCAAAAAACAGATTAGAAATCATTTACAAAATCACTGGCTATGCCCATGCTCCAATCCTGACTGATAACTGCTACACTACCTGCTTTCATAGCTAACACTGTATATTAAATAGTATTTTTCTCTTTGACAATGTTTGTTTCTTTCTTTTTCGTATAGTGATATTTAATCTGTAATGTTTATAGTATGATAGTGGAGCTTTCCTCCTCAAACCTTTGCAGAAAATAGACACTTATCTGGCCAGACTAGACCAGTAATACTGTATATTCATTTGTACTTTGCTTTTTTTTTTTTAGTCATTGTTTTCATTGTTTTATTGTTTGATTGTTTTCTTGATTTAGTGTTTTATTTCTTTAAACTGTAAAATTAGTGTGATAGTGGAGCTTTTCTCCTCGGGCCTCTGCTGAAAATGGACATGTATCCAGCCAGACTAGCCCGGTTAACAAATGTAAAATAATAAATAAATAAAAAAATTAAAACATGTTTACCATTTCATTGTATCTGATCTTTATTAATCTAGTTTGATATGCTTTTTAAAGAATGGCTTTATTGTATTTTGTGGTTCTACTACTGAACCAAATGAATTAATTGAACTTAAATGAGCTCTGAGTGCCTCTAGTGTGTCTTCTAAATCCGTAACTTTCTTTTTAGTTCCAGGAATATAAATTTATTTTATTTGATTAGACTTAATAATTCTCTTTATTCTATTCACTAGTTTGTGCTGCCTTTTAGGATTCAGGGAATAAGAATTCATCTTAATCTTCTCCAAATGAATCACAGTTTTATGATTTAAAATCTCAAAATATTTTTTGTTTGTCTTATTAAGTTTCTCCTCTAGTTCTTTTTTACCTTTTTGAATATCTAATTTAAGTTTATCCATTTTCTCTTGCAGTTCTATTAAGTTTTAATCCCATTGTTTTTTTTCTTATTAATGTACCAAGATAAAATTTTACCATATAAATAGGATTTTAGAGAATTCCTCACATAAATGTCAGATGTATCATCAATGGAATTTATTGGTATAAAGTCTTAAATTTCAGTATTAAAGAATTCCTTAAGTTATTTTAAATTAGTTATATATGATGGAATTCTACTAATAGATATATGATTTTTAGCATTTATCTCTATTTCAATGGTAATAGCATCATGGTCAGATAATGGACATGAGACAACTTTAACTTTGCCTAGTTTTGTTGTCATATCACTATAAACATATAGGTTCATAGGTTCATAGGTTCATAGGTTTATACTAGGCTATCTGCCCTAAGGCATTTATAAGCCTAGCCCAAAGTTTTGTGGCTTATGCCACCCCTTATATGAAAAATACTGTGCCCATTAGTTTGTTGTGCCTCTGTCCAGCAGTGACACAGAGATGATTCCTGGGGTAAACCTACGATCTCCCATCCACAGGTCAAGATTTCTCTTGAAGAGAGCCAGCGAGGTGCTCTGCCTCACATGGACCGGGATTTTATTCCACAGCATAGGGAGTATCTGAGTGATAAATCTATCTCTCCAGCACATCCTATTTATATCCGTGCTAAGGTGTAAGTCGCTTGCTCTAGTGGTTTTGGTGGATTTGGATTTTTTGAGGTGGAGCATGTCCATTAATTCCGGGTTGGACATGGCCTTGTATGTCAGGCACATGTCACCTCTGAGCAGATGGTATGCGACTGAATAGAGCTGGAGTTTCTTCAATATGGCAGCATATGACAGATGTTGGAGTCCCTTTATCCTTTTGGTGAGGAACTTTTGGGGTCTCTCCAATTGCTGCAGATGTCGGGTGAGATACATCCCGAATGGGGCATTGTACTCGATCATTGGTCTGATAAGTGAAGAGTACAGGGAACAATGACCTCACTAGATCTGGATGTGAATCCCTTCATGATCAGGTGGGCAATGTAGAAGGTCTTTCTAACCACTTTAGCAATGTGAGTGTCAAAAGAAAGGCCACTGTCAACCTGGGTCCCCAGGTCCCTGATAACCTCTTCTGTGCTTAGTGGATTGCCGCCTATATGGTAGCTTGGGGTTACCTTGTTTTTCCCGAAGGGTATGACTATACATTTTTTGGCGTTTAACTTCAGGCCATGGCTCTGGCACCAGCTATCTGTTTCCGTGAGTCCATTCTGAAGGATATCTGTGTCCAATGCACTTTCCACTATGGCGCCCAGTTTGCAGTCATCTGCAAACTTTGTCAGCCAAAGTCCTCCCATGTTGGCCTGTACTTCTGAGAAGTAGATGCCGAACAATAGGGGCCAAGGACTGAGCCCTGTGGGACACCACTTGTGACCGGCTTGGAGTCTGACATAGCGCCAGCAACTCTAACCCTGTGGGTTCTGTCCTTAAGCCAGTTTGCAACCCATCTTGTGACATATGGGTTTACATTTAAGCTGGTAAGTTTTTCTACAATACCCGAGTGGGGTATTGTGTCGAAAGCCTTTGCAAGGTCAAGGTAGGCTGTATGGACTGCCTTTCCCTCATCAATGGCCTTGATGACTGTTTCAAAGAAGTCGACCAAGTTCAAAAGGCATGATCTGCCCTTGACGAAGCCAAACTGGGTCGGGTCCAATGTCTGCAAGTCCCCTATATCTTTGTTTATGAGCTCCATTCAATCATAGATTGAGTACCATATCTCTATGAAAATGTGTGATGAATAATGAATTTGCTTCTGAAAATTCATTTATACCTTTAATATTAAACATATCTGTGATATATTTTAGTGCTTTAGCTGATGCTGTCTTTCTATGCTTCTTAGGTGCATTAGCATCACTATTATCTTAGGACCACTACCATTCACAATTTTCACAAATGACCTCCATACCTCCACACAGCATGCATCTGTCATTCAGTATGTAGATAATACTACTTTAATCTGTGCTGCACAAAATATTCCCATCCATCTGCAAACAACTCAACTAGCATTCTCTGACATTAAAAACTAGCTTACCAAAGCCCAACTTAGCCTTAATCCAAAGAAAACTCAGCTTATGATTATAGTCAGTTCTAACAAAAACACTGATAACAGTCAATTCACTATCTACTCCGCAAATGCTACTCCAGTCACTCCAGTGACACAGGCTAAGCTATTGGGAATAACTATAAACTCCCAACTAAATTTTGATAGTCATCTCAACTTAACTATTAAAAAAGTACATGCCAAACTGGGATCACTCTACCGTGTCAAACCGTTTCTTGCCAACAACAAAAGATTAGCCATTGCTCACTCCCAGCTTCTATCCACACTGCTCTATGCATCTCCCATTCTGACTAATCTCAACAAAACTAAACTAAACAAAATGGAAGCCTGCTATAACAGAATTACCCGCTTTGCTGCAAATTGCTCATATAGAACTCATCACTGTACTGCTTTGAGCCAGCTCCACTGGCTTGCACTGCCCACCTCCTAACCTACAATCAGCTCAGCCTCTGTCACTCTATCTATTACCTCCCCAATAAGTGTCCTGTCCTCAAAAACCTAGTACATCACACAGCCAAAATGCCTCTTAGATCATCAAACTATTACTAGAAGTCACCAACAGGTATAATAGCATTGGAGACACACTATATAGTAGTTCAGTGTGGAACTCTCTCCCCACTAGCATACAAAACACATCACCCATAGCCTCCTTTAAAAACCTCATTAGGCAACATCTCAAGCAAAGTTGACAGTGCAATGACTGCTCCCCAGGCTAGTGAAAGCGGATAAGGTACACATATTAAGCCTAGAGTACTTGATAACAGTTCTCACTCTTACTCACAAACTCTGGCTAATGTACAATGTATGTACTGTACCTATGTATGTATTCTACCTATGTTACAAATTTCAGCTGTACACCACAAATCTATTAATTACCTTTATTTTTAAATTAATGTTTTCTTGTTTCTTCTCTCCACTGAAACTGTTGATGTGCTGCATACCACTGTAAAAACATGTCTATTGTAATGTGTGTGTATACTGATCATGTCTAAATATCTAAATGTATCTGTAATTATTTTTCTGTGTGGAGCTTTTCTCCCCGGACCTTGGCTGAAAAAGGGCCTTTTTGGCTCAGTCAGACACCCCCAGTTATCAAATGTAAAATAAAATAAATAAAATAAAAATAAATATTATTTAAAATACAATTAAAGTCCCCAGCTAATATAATACTCCCCTTAGAGCGCTGTATTATCTCCTCAAATTTTTGTTTAACTACTTTAACATCTAATCCTGGAATCCAGTAAACATTAATTAAAGGGTCCTATATTAGCATTTCAAAAATGTCGAATCACTAAATGTCAAACTGAAATGATTGACCTATTACATTTTCGAATGCCGATAAAAAAAAAAAAAATACTAAAGGGTGTAGGCAGGGGGACAAGCCCCCAACCCCCTGCTACTTAAATATACCAACTCCGATACCATACTACATTGAAGTAAATGGTAAATGGAAATCTCCCCTTACGGAGATTTCCATTTACCCATTTGATGTTCTGCCCTTTCGGCATTCTCGATGCAACAATATCAAATTCAATATTGTCAGCATTTGAGATGCTGATAGGGACCCTAATTAAAGTGTATAATCTCCCTTTTATTTCCAATGTTACCAGAAAACATGCTAGTTTTATCGTTATATGTGTTTAAAATTATTGGCATTAAAACAGTATTTCTCCATAAAATTGCTACACCCCTTTTCTTTTGTTTGTAATGTGAACTAGCAAGAACAGTGTAATAGCTTGTATTAAGTCTATTGATGTCTTCTTTTAATAGATGTGTTTCTTGTAGGAATATGACTTTAAAGATATTTAAATATTTATTTAGACTACTCCTCTTACAACTGTTGTTTAAACCATTTACATCGATTGAAACACACTTCATATACAGCTTATCAGTAGAAGTATTCTTAGTCATGTATTCACAGAGAAAAAAAAATATCACTGGAATTAAGACATGATTTTTTTATAAATAAAATTGAGTACAAATTTGTACAGTTAGTTGAACATGAATTATTAATAATTATATATTATACACTGATCTATAAATAATTATAAAATGAAGTATTAAACTTTGAAATGTAAAATAACACACATTCCTTGGGGGTCTCCTCTTTCTCTGTTTGAATGCTTAGTTCAATTAAAGACTGTTTATTAAATTAGATTGAATAATGAGTTTTAATTATTAGTTATTTTATGATTAAGTTTCAAAAATTAAATAACAATAGCATAAATTACTAGTCTTACCCTTTTGAACAATTTGCATTTATTACAGATACGAATGGACATCTAGAATTCTAGATTTCATTATTACATAATAGTTAATCCTTAAATGATATGTACGTAACTTATTATTCTACATTAAAATGTAACATATAATGTCCTTTCTTTTATGCCCCCACTATTTAACATGAAGGAAAACAATATGTCATTTCCATCGTTAGCTAAACTTACTTATATCTTCCCCCACAACTCTTCTTTTTGCTCTCACACAACAAATTTGGATTTTATAATAAAGTATTTCTTATTCAATTTTATATTAGATTCTCTATGCACATTAAGACATATAATGTAGAAGAATGCATAATGCAATATTAAGAAACCACAGAACTAATCTAATTCACAATGTTAATATTAAAAGGGATCAGCCTTTTCACTTAATACATATTTCCATACTGTGGCTATTAAAGGTTGCATATTAAATTAGATTAACTAATGAAGTTTGATTACTGCTTATTATTTTATGATTATGTTTCAAAAATGAAATGATAAAGGAATAAAGCAACATAATATTACCCACTCAGACCAGGAATAGATCAACAAAAATACTAAGAAAGATAGATGTGATTAAAGCAATTCACAGTATTAGAACAGAGCAGGATCTATCATGGGTTCCCTATTACGTCATCGCAGATGCAGGTTGTCAAATGCATCTTTGTCGAACAGTAAAGCGTGAAAAGGCAAAATAGTGAAGCGGCATTTCAACAAATTCTTTCCCTGGGAAAGAATTTGTATGGTCACTTTCGCTACTTTGCCTTTTCAGCACTGTAGTGCGATCTCGGAGTTGGAATATTTAAGTAGGGGTGTGTGGGTGGCACAGCCCCCCACATCCGGGGGTGTGCGGGGCAAAGCCTCCATGTTAAGTAATGTTTTACTGTTTTTATTTTATTTTTTTTTTTGTTTCAGAACAGCAATTGTTTTCCATTGAAAAATAATTGCTGTTCTGAAGTTTCGACATTGTCAGCTTTCGCTTACATGGAGTTGATTATCTGTTGTTCGCTCTTCTGAGCGTGCAATATGGTAATATAGACCCTCTATCATGCACTATTGCAAATAACAAACTAAAGATTTCAGCACAGGTGGAAAAACGTAGAAGATACACAGATAAATATATGGGAAAAGTACAAAATAAGCAATTTATTGATGACCCAAAAAAGTTTTAAAGAGAATTGGGAAATAATGTAAAAGGAATTGAAAGACCTCCAAAAAAAGAGGTAGTAGATACATTTTGGAGAAGTATCTATGAAGATCCTATGGAACATAACAAATATGCTAAATGGACAGAAGAAGTAAAAAAAAGAATAAGAAGTTTAAAGGTACAGGATATAAAATGGGATGAAATACCATCCAGAAAGACTGAAACAAAGTTAAGAAAAGCCTCTAACTGGAGAACCCCAGGCCCAGATGCAGTACCTAACTTTTGGTTAAAAGTATTAACATCTTTGCATGAGGATTTAACCGTGAGTAAGAACTATTTATATGCGCACCTCAAACAGACACCACACTGGCTTACAACAGGGAAAACAATGCTCTTACTTAAGAGCAAATCTGCAAGCTACCCTAAAAATTATAAACCAATAACTTGCCTTGAGACGACATATAAACTATATATGGGAATTGATGCCGACATAGTTTATAGTCATTTAAAAGAAAACTCAATTATGGCAGTAGAATAAAAGGGCAATAAAAGAAAGTCATATGGAACAAAGGCTCATTTGTTGTTAAACCTATAATGGAGAACTGTAAAAAGGGGAAGAACCTAAGTATGGCATGGATTGACTACAAAAAATCATTTGATAGTATCTCACATTCATGGAAAAAAGAGTGCTTAAAAATGTATAAGATACACCCTACACTGATTGACTACATTAAGGTAAACCATGAAACAATGGCAAACCACTTTGCAATTAAGCCACGATAAACGACAGATTATTATCTCAGGGATAAAAATTCAAAGGGGGATATTCCAGGGTGACTCTCTGTCACCGTTGCTATTCTGTCTTGCCATTAATCCATTAAGATGTTTACTTACCAGCTTAGGCCATGGCTACAGTTTGGCTCCTAGAAAACAACAAAGTCTAATGACTTCTCATCTTCTTTTTATCGATGATTTAAAACTGTATAACTCATCATATGAGGAAATGAAAGCACAGCTGCAGGTTGTCAAAACTTTCAGATGATATTAGAATGCCATTTGGTCTTGATAAATGTGCAAAAGCAACCTTTAAAAAGGAAAACTGCAGCACCAGAAAAACATCAGTTTGGGACAAGAATGTGATATAAAAGAAGTTGAGCAAGAGGGAATGTATAAATATTTGGGAATTAATGAAGGATCAGCAATACAACATGAACAAATGCGAATAAACCTCAGTAAGGAATACTTTAGAAGACTTACATTAATCCTGAGAACAGCATTGACATCTAGGAATAGGATCCAAGCTATAAATCAATTTTCTCTTCCTGTCCTAACGAACAGTTTTGGACTGATTGACTGTCCCCAAAAAGTGTTGGATAGATTAGATATTAAAACAAGAAGGATGCTTCATGCTCAACAAATGATTTATAAAAAATCAATGCATACCAAGATTATATATTCCCTGTTCCGAAGGAGGAATGGGCCTCCTTGAAATTGATTACATGTATAGATCTGCAATCATGGGACTCCACACATATCTACTGACCTCACAAGATCCAAATGTAGTGAAAGTTTTGAAACATGAGGAGAATAAATCTAAGATGCATATCAACATCAAGCAGGAATGGAAATCAAACCAGAAGTAGATAAAAATCAGGCAACAACTGAATGTGCCAAAAAACAAAAGAAAGAATATAAGGTGAAGGATCAGATGAGAAGGTAAGAAATGTGAAAAAAACATAAATATAGTTGCAAGTATAGAAAACTTCTGGAAGAGCCTCATGTTGCTCAAGAATGAATGCAGGAATGGTTAAGCAGAGGTGAATTTAAACCAAGAAATGAAAGGTTTATATTGGCAGCCCAAGATAGTGGGATACATACACACTGGTTTACAAAGTCATGTAGGTTTTGTAAAACTGAATTGGAAATAGTCACACACCTTTTTGCTGGTTGTGACACACTAATGGCAGAAGGACTATATACTGAAAGGCATAATAATGTGGCAAGATTGTTGCACTGGGGATTGTGCAAACATTATGGTATTGAAGTGGCTGAAAAACACTGGAAACATGAGCCACAAAGCATCATAGAAAATGATGAAGTTTATATCACATGAGATCATCCATTACCAACAATTCAAAAGATAGATCCTAGAAAACCAGATATAGTGGTCCAAGAAAAGAAGACAAAAGTAGCATTGAGCATTGAAATCACCACTATAGTGCCTTATGTACACAAAGTAATAAAATACCAGGATCTGCAGGCAGAAATGAGAGCAATGTGGAAGAAAGATACCCAGACAGTTCCAATAGTAGTAGGAGCAATGGGTCTTATAAAAAAGAATTTGCAATCATATTTAGATATGTTACCAATCCATGTAACCCCATATGAATTGCAGAAGGAGTCATTACTGTTCACATTGCGGGTGCTGCGAAGAGCACTTTTGACTGACATCAAAGATTGAAACAATGCTAATTTCATAATCTTTAATCATAGTTTGACTTAGGAATGGGGTCCCTTCCATCATGGTATTAGAAATCCAAAAGATTTGGAGAAATTAGAATGCAGAAACCATTTACATTCATTACATATGTAAATGAAATTCTAAAATTCTAGATTTCTTATTATATGTTAGTTGATCATTAAATGCCATGTATGTTGCTCATCATTTCTACACTAAAAATAGAACGTATAACTTCCCTTCTTTTATTTTCCCTACCCATAACATAAAGGAAAACCAGTCTCTTATTTCTATCATTAACTAAACTTTCTTATCCTTTCCTTCTCATCTCACTTCTTCATCTCAAATAATATATTCAGGTTTATAAGAAAATTATTTCTTATTCAATTTTATGTTAGATTCTTTATGTGCAGTAAGTCATGTAATGTGAAGTGATGTGCAATGCAATACTAAAAAGACTCAAAATCAATGTTTCATAAATAAGTTATAATACTTATATGGAAAGGCAGCTTTCAAAAAGCAGGAGCAAACAGCAGGAAACAACAAAAAACAATATAACCATTGAAATTTTTCACTTAACATTCAACATAGGTTCATAGGTAGGTACCAGGTTATTGGCCCTAGGGCCTATATAAGCCTAGCCAAAAAGGTACCCTGGCTTTTTCCACCCAAGAAAATTATTTTCCTGTGCCCCTGTCAAGCAGAGTCACATAGGTGATCCCTGGGGTGAATTTCCTATTTCCCAAGCAATCATCAGGATTTTTCTTGAAGAGTGATAATGAGGAGCTTTGTTTGATATAGATAGGTAGTTTGTTCCCGAGTATGGAAAGTCTCTGGGACAGGAATGTATCCCTCCAGCATGTTCTGTTTATTGTGGTGACAAGGTTTAGGTCCCAAGGGCATGTATCTCAGAGGGATTGGGATTTCCTTAAGTGGAGCATGTCCAACAGCTCTGGGTTTGACATAGCTTTGTGTGTTAGGCAGAGATCGCCTCTGAGTAGGCGATATGCAACGGAGTAAAGCTGGAGTTTTTTGAGACGGTCAGCATAGGGCATCTCTTTGAGGCCGGTAATCCTCTTTGTGAGGTATTTCTGTGGCCTTTCCAGTTGTTGTAGATGTCTTGTGAGGTACATACCAAAAGGGGCATTGTACTCTATAATGGGTCTAATGAGTGACAAGTAGAGGGGAACAATGACCTCTTTTTTCCTGGATGAGAAACCTTTTGTGATGAGGTGTGCCACATAGAAGGATTTCCTGACTACTGTGGCAATGTGATTATCAAAGGAGAGACTACTGTCCACCTGTGTCCCAAGGTCTCATCACACTTTCATTGTAAAGTAGACTACCACCTATGTGGTAGTTCATGGGTACTGATTTTTTACCAAAAGGAATGACAATGCACTTTTTGGCATTGAGCTTGAGGCAATGGGTTTGACTCCAGGCATCTGTCTCAGTAAGGCCCTTTTGTAGGATGCCCACATCTTTTGGAGTTTTGATTATGGCTCCTAGTTTGCAGTCATCTGTGAACTTCATAAGCCAAAGACCTTCTGTGTTGGCCTGTACTTCAGAGAAGTAGATACCAAACAGGAGAGGACCCAGGACTGAACCCTGTGGTACTCCACTTGTCACTGGTCTGAAGCTGGATTTGGAGTCTGCTACTTTCACAGTGTGGGTTCTGTCAGTGAGCCAGTTGGCAACCCATCTTGTGACATAGGGATTTATACCTAGTTTAGTGAGTTTATCTATAATTCCAGAGTGGGGGATGGTGTCAAAAGCCTTGGCGAGATCTAGATAGGCTGTGTGAACCACTTTACCCTCATCTATGGCTTTGGTGACTGCTTCAAAGAAGTCTATCAGGTTTAGAAGACATGATCTGCCTTTTACAAACCCCAATGGGGTCCTGAGTTTGGAGATTACCAATGTCATTGTTTATAAGTTCCATGATGATATGCTCCATAGCCTTGCAGACCAGGCTCGTTAGACTAATGGGGCGGTAGTTTCTAGGGTCTGTGGTGGCTCCCTCTTTGTGGAGTGGGATAACTTTCACTGTGCGCCATTCAGTGGGCACATAGCCTGAGGTGAGGCTATGATTGAACATGGTACTTTAGGTGGGGTGCCAGTTCATTCTGTAGTTCATGTAGAACACAGCCTGGGATGTCGTCAGGTCCCATGGATGCTGTGTTCTTGGCTTTGGATAGTGTGTTTTTTACCTGTGCAGCCATGATTACAGGAACTTTGCATTCTTCTGGTATAGAGATGGGCCCTTTAGGGGATGACAGAGGGGTAAAGTTAGCACTGAACCTATCTGCCAGGATGTTGGCAATATCCATTGGTTCTGTACATTTAGTGCCATTGTGCTGTAACTCAGAGCAGATCTGAGTGTTGCCATTGAGATTCTTGACATAGCTATAGAATGCTTTGTGGTTGCCTTTAGAGTCAGTGGCGATTTTGTTTTCATAACTAGCTTTGGAGGATTTTATGAGGGATCTCAGCTTCTTACTGAAGCTGACCAGAGAGTTTCCCCAATCATGGGATTTTACTCTTTTTTGCAACAGTTTCTTTCTTCTGTTGTAGAGTTTGTTTATGGCAGGGAACCACCAGATTGGCTTCCTTTTTTTAGAGGATAGCATCTTGGTTCTGTTAGGGATTGCACGATCCATGCACTCATGTAAGTGCTTATGAAGTGCATTTGTGTAGGATTCAGCAGTCATAGATCTATTGTCTGTCAGCATGGGTGTCATGAAGTTTGCCACTTCTGTCTTAGGAAGAGTGAAGTTGGCTTTGGAGAAATTTTTTACTGTGGTTTTCCTAATGGGGGGTGGGAGTGGGATGTGGATGTCTAGGGTGATTAGCTTATGGTCGGATCTGACCAATGAGGAATTGACCTCTGGTGTGGAACACCAGTTGCCCATGTTGGTAATAACCAGGTCTAGGATATTGCTGTCCCTAGTGGGGGTGTGGATAAGTTGATCCATTGCATTAGAATTTATGAATTCCAGAAAACGTTGAGCACAAGAGTTGGTACATGAGTAGTTTTCCCAGTTAATGGTAGGGTAGTTGAAATCACCCTTTATTAGGGTGTTAGGTTGTACCCTAATATTTTCCAGTGTATTAAGAAATGAGGAGTGGGAATCCTGGGACATGGTGGGGGATCTGTAGCAAGCTACAATTTGGATTGTGGTCTTACCCAGAGTTAGTTGCACTTGGATAATCTCGGATGCATTATGCTGAGCAGCTAGTCTGGAGGTGTGGATATCCTTAATGAATATGGACATGCCTCCACCTTTAGTGTTTCAGTCCAGGTTAGGTGGCCGAAAGGTGTGGTATGAATTATAGCCAGTAACCATTATAGTATGAATAATGCAGGGGTGCTCTCTGGAGCCTTGAACCAGGTCTCTGTCACTGCACATCACTTCTTTCCATCTAATTTCCTTCTCAGGATTTCTCACAACAGTAACACACCTGAGAGAAAAAGAAAGAAAGAAGAAATTAATCAGCTCGCGACCTCAGCAGGAAAATGGCAGTGCAACTTTTGATAATGATAAAGTAAAAAAAGCATTGTGTAAGAGCTCGTGAACAACAGGCAAATCCCAGGTCACTTAAGGAATCTGAGATGAGCAGGGCCGAGAAATATGTCAAGACACTGAGGCTCCCTCTTCCAGAAATAGAAAATCATGTCAAACAGCTTCCCACACAAAGAGATACACCACAGAAAATAAAAAAACAGCACATCATCTCCAGCTCTGCATAGGTCGTAAACACAAATCTCCAAGTGACTAGTACTCTGAAAAGGATACATTGGTAAAATAAACACCATCACCCTTAGTACAACCCTGAATCAAGTACATATCAAACAGTGCACAACATCCACAGAAGAACAATAAAAGGCCAAGGAAGTAGTGAGAGAGAGAGAGAGAAAGATAGAAAGAAGAAGAAAAAAAACTGTATAACATTACATTCAAGAAAGTATTAGTTTAAGGGTGCACACACTTATGAAAACAGCTTATTGTACGTTTTTATTTTTTATATTTTTTCCACTAGCAGATTTGTTTGCTTTTCATTTGAATTGTACAGGTTATAGGACTCATTAAAGGTTGGAAAGTTTTGAAATGATTTATTGTGGTTTCATTTTTTATATCACAAAAATCTGACATTTTAACAGGGGTGTGTACACTTTTTATATCCACTGTATGTATGTATATATATATATATATATATATATATATATATATATATATATATATATATATATAGTCAATGTCTGTTTATATAAATAAAGTAGCTACAGAAGAAAAAGAAAAAAATGAACAAAAGAGAAAGAAATAAAGGGGAGAGAAAAGAAGAAAAAACATACAGTTATTAAAGAGTATATTTATATTCAATCCAGTATATAAGATGTTGTCAAAAGGTGAAGTGTTTGTTTACACTAAGTAACATAGGATGTAAGAAATTATAAAATAATAAGTACATATATTTATTTGTCCTTTAATTTCTTTTTCTTCTCCATCCATTTTTTCTGCATGTCTCTTCAAAGAACTGTTGTTCCAGTGCTTATCTTTTATTTGATCCAGAATATTTTTTTTTGTTTTGTTTTTTAGGAAATACATAGCCGATTGCAGAGTTTCATATGTTTTGATATCTTATGTAAAAATAGTTTAAGTCTTGCAGGTAATAATAAATGCACTTTGATATGTTTCTTTTTCAGTTATTTTATCAAAGGAATGATTTTTTTTTCTTTTTGATATTACTGCATCTGAGCAGTCATTATCAAACCTTATTATATTTCCATCTATTTTAATTGGAGAATTTGACCAAGCAGCTTTTAATATCAGTTCCTTTTCTTGGCAAGAAAAAAAATCTTACAATTATGGATCTCAGACTGGTGTTCTTCTATGATAAAGGAGCCATAAGTAGCCTGTGTGCCCTTTCAATACCAAACAACAAGGATTCAGGTAAGTTCAAATTCTTTAAAAGCCAAGATGTTAGGAAATTAACCATGTTGTCACCTTCTGTTTTTTCAGGTAAATCATAAATGCAGATGTTTTGTTTTTTATATCTATTTTCAAGGTCATATATTTCATTTAGCAAAGTAGTATTTTGTTTTAATAGAAATTCAATATTATGTTCTTCTTCTGATACTCTTCCTTCTATATCATTTAGAACATCTTCCATACAAGAAATCTGAGCTTTATTTTTGTTGTTTTATTATTTCATATAACTGCTCCATTTGTTTTGTGCATTTTTCTTTAAATTTATCTTGTTTATTGTCCATTTTACCCAATTTTATTGAAAGTTCTTATATATTTGTACAATTGATTGTAGTTCCTTCTTTAATGACAAATCATGAGAGTTAGATTTTGAGCAACTCATTTTGAAGAAGTAAGCAGATACCTTTTTGTTTAAATAATGACAAGAATTAAGATAGCTGAAAGTGTAAAATTCAGATAAAACCTTCCAGAATCACAAAAAGTGAATAATCTCACAAAAATGAGAAGTTTAAAATATCATAAACTTTATAAATCCTGTCAGAAATATAATTCAAGTAACAGAGCAGAGGAACTAAGCCATTAACTTGTTACCATCTTGGCCACTGACTTAGTACAGTTTATAATACAACCCATTGCCTTTGAGGCTTCCTTAACTGTCTTATTGGTGTGTGTAACAAATGCATCTACTTTAATACCCAAATAATGTTATATTTTAGCTTCTTCTATCTCTGCATCTCCCACTGTGTGCATATAATATTTACTCTGCTATGTGTTACAAGCCTGTCTTTAGGGTCTATATCAGAACATCAAAGTATTAAAACTTTGAAAGTTCTGATATTGAACACTATTTAGTGAACGCTAAGAATAGCGAAGCTGCAGAACAACGAATTCTTTCCTCAGGAAAGAATTCTGTTGACTGTTTCTGTGGCTTCGTTATTCTTAGTGCTGTGGTGGAAAGTTACGGATTGGGTTCAGGTAAGTGTGAGATTGTTTGTATGTTAGGGTTAGGGGCAGGTTAAGTGAGTTAGGGTTAGGGTGCGGGTTAGGTGTGTGTGCGATAGTGACAGACTTTAGGGTTAGGGGCGGTTTAAGTGAGTTAGGGTTAGGGCGCGGGTTAGGTGAGTGTACGATAGTGACAGACCTTAGGGTTAGAGTTTGGGTTAAGGTAAGTGGGTAGATAGTAGTGTATGTTTAGTTTAGTGTAGCGTTAGATGTAGGAATTTAAGTGTATGTGTGTGGTTGCTGTTTGTTTGATGTGCTTGTGTTGTGTGTATGTGTTTTGGAGCAGTGAATTTTTTCCATGGGAAAAAATTCGCTGTTCTGAATGTTCAATATTTTCATGTTTAGATGTTTTGGGGCCGATGAAATAGCGTTCGCTATTTTCATCTTTCGATAACTTGATATAAACGCTGTCTTTAGTCACATTTGTCCTTGTTATCTGTGTCACAGTTATGAATTTTAAGGGGAAACTTCAAAATGTCCACATATTGTGAAGCCCTAGTTGTACCTTATATTTTCATATCATTAATGTTATTTTTCTGCTGTTGCCTTTGAGTGTCTTCATGTCCATCATGTAAATTGAAATCATGCAGGGTTCTCAGACATGTCCTCTGACATGTTTGTCTTACCAGAAAATGTTCCTTGCCATAGTTATTTGTTACTATGTGTCAACTTGTTCCTGCCACACAATATTGTAGCTGCACCACTATATAATTCTTGGTTCCCTTCATCCATACGTTAGTTGTTCATTTCTTAGAGTGTACTATTTCATACACTTTTTTAAAGTTGATGTTGATTGCCCCTCATCTTCCTCCTTGTGGTACTAATAAACTGATGATGACTGCAATGAATATCAGTTTTCCTGTATGGTTGACCTGCTGAGAAGACACTGTGTATTCTGGTCAGATAACTCTCTCTGCTGTGATTCTTCATTATACTGCATCTGAAAAATACAGCTCAGAGTCTGCCATGGAAGGCCTCCTCTAGATAGAAATGTTTACTCTTAAACAGTTGCATCTGAAATGCCTCATACAGATTTAAAGCTGTAGTATTTCTTAGGCCATAAACACAGTTTTGATATGAAAGGAGTTTTAAGGGTGAGTTTGTGAAATCATAATTCAAAATAACAGTGCAAAGATTCACAGTATGGGTACGCCTAGTACAAGGCTGAAAATTTAGTTGAAACAAAAAATGCCTGGCCTAGCAACATATAATGATGAAACACTGGCTACACCCCAGGTGACCCAAGTTCATTTATTGTCTCAGGAACTGAAAAGGTCAGCTACAGAGTCTGAGAGTAAGTGGCAATGTTATCTCTTACATCTTAGAAGGAGTGGAGGCAACTAATCCATTGCACTGCACTGCTGGCCCCCTCCTGATGGAACATCAGGGTACAGTCGTAGGATGTGTGGGAAGCCCACATATCTTAAGGCAGGGTGTGGTTTAGGGACAGGAGAAGGAATCCCCCTCAGATGGTGGCAATATACACATCTTTCTAGCTTTTGTGGGAATGGGGGTTGGGCTAACCTGCATGGTTTCCACACTGCCTGCTCACTAACACCCAGCTCTCACTCCAATCATAAACTGATTATGGCTCTGTTGAGCCTGGGAACAAATGACCAATAGGACTCTCACTCAACATATGAATGATCTTTGATCTTGACCTCACAGAGGAAGGAAATAAGCTATTGGAGTGCAGCTGGTGAGCTTGGGAGGTCATCTAGTCAAACATAAAAGTGTTGAAAACAGGCAGATTTATTAAGAAACATTTCTGAGAAAAAATACTCTTTCATAGGTTCGCAGATGTTTACTAGGCTAACGACCACAAGGGCCTTTTTAAGCCTAGCCATGCATCCCAAATCTCTAACATGTTCTGCTATCCTTTATAAGTTTAAGCAGGAGCTTGGGAGATGAAACATTTACAGGTTACCTGTGTCTATTAGAGATGTAGGAGCCAAGCTAGGGATGATTTTCCTGTTCCTCATCCAATTGTCCAAGTTACACTTGAATTGGGTTAGGGAGGAACTCTGCTTCACATGGATGGGGACCCTGTTCCAGAGATGGGGTAGCCTTTGGAATACATGTTTGTCTCTCCAGCAGGTCTTATTTATATAACAGGCAAGGTTTAATTCTTTAGAATGGATAATTCTGGTGCTGTTTGTTTTGCTGATATGCAGGAGGTCCATCATAGTGGGGTCTGACAATGCCCTGTATGCCAGGCATAGATTTCTCCTCAACAGCTTGTAGGAGACAGAGTACAGGGATAGGACCTTGAGGCTGTCTGCATAGGGAGTTTTACTTACACCCTGTATTCTTTTAGGGAGGAACCTCTGTGGACATTCCATTTGTTGGATATGCCTGGTTAGATACATACCAAAGGGGGCATTGTACTCAATGATAGGTCTGATGAAAGAGGAATTCAGTGGAAGAATGACTTCCTTGGACCTAGATACCATAAAATATGATTCAAGAATTATTCCTAGTATTAAGTATTGTGGGCCATTTCAAGCCTAGCCAATTACTCCATGTGCAAATCAAACCCTGCATCTAGTGTCTGTAACCATTATGCCAACCCCCACCCTTTTCTATATATATATATATATATATATATATATATATATATATATATATATATATATATATATATATATATACTGTTAAGAAGTACAATCTTAGGGTTCCACCTGTTGAAACCTGACAGCATTATTGCATATCTACAGTTTGAAGTGTCATTTCACTTTTCCTGTCTGAAATTAACATTCAGAAAAGACACTGCACTTTTGGTATTTATAGGCAGTGAGAAGAATGCATTCATGCAGCTGCTTATTTCAGGATGCTTCCTCACACCTGATATGATATTTTAATTTTTGTATAAAAGTTTGCATTAATGCCAGTAATGCATGTGTGTATAGAAAGCTAAGTTTTGTTTCTCCTCATGGCATCTGTACCATTTTCTAGCTACTAATATGGCAATTTATTTTTGTTTTTTTTGTTTTATGTAACAACTTCATTTATGTAATGCTTGATTTACAGAATGCATACAGAGATGAACAACCAAAGGTTGTTTGCCTTTTTGCAAACAAATCTTCTTTCATTACATAATTCAGTTCATACACTGGCATGATTCCAGAATGTTTATTGATCTCAAATCACTTTACTTGCTTCTTTATTCATATCTCATAGTGCACTATCCTATTGTAGCATTTGTTAAAATTCTTAGTTCAGTGATCAACATGGAGCTGTAATGCAGACTACTGAGTATCTGATTTCAGCAGAATGCTGATGTTACTGGGCTCTAATCAGTTTCATCTTACAGATGAAACTTTATGATTTTGGTGACAACTGTCAGATGATCAATTTTTGCATCTAGAAGTTGCACATGGAAGTTGTAAACCTCTGGTTCTGTAAAGTGAGATCACTATAATCTAATTCAAGGATTGTAATGTGTTCCTGACTTGGGTGAGATGTTTCAGTGTTAGGGCTAGACATTAGCACTGTGCATTTATCAACAGAAGTCTCATTAATCATTCAGTGGCACAGGAAGTGGTAGCTAAAGTTAAAAGCCAGGTGCTGAGCTCATTTCAATTTAGAAGTGATGGTGAATGTAGAATTATAATTGTTCTCCTTCATCATTGCCACTTACCTACAGAACGTACATGATGCCAACTCCCCAATCAGGACTATGGCATATCAGCCACTAATGTATCTGCAGCATTATACCCCCAACTATACCAGCTTGACACAACAGTTCAGCTCCAGCCACTGCATGAAACATGTTACTTTGTTTTTTTTTTTTTTTCTCTTCTATTAATGTTTGTGTAACTGTGTCATTTAATAAAGATGTAAAAGGAGAGAGAGAGAGAGAGAGGGAGACAGAGAGAGAGAGAGAGAAAATGTTGTATACTGCAACCATTAAGTATTGTTAAAATGAGATATATTTTTAGCAGTAGAAATGATCATTAACAATAACAGATATATATTTGTTTTTCAATTTGTTTATTGTCTAGCAGAAAAGGTGAGCTGATGCAAGGGCTCTTTTCACCCTTGGCTTGGACAAATGACAACACAATATATGGAACAGTGACAGCTGAGAATGTCATTCCAGTTTCATAGGGCTTAAGTAATACAAAACATTATTTATTTATTTATTTATATATTTGGCATTTGGTAACCAGGAAAGTCTGACTGGGGAAACAGTTTACCTATTTTCAGTGGAGGCCTGGGGAGAAAAGCTCCACACAAATTTTACATAATGAAGACATTAACATTGAGAAAAAAATAATAACCTTCTCTACAGATTTTTATGATGTAAAGTAAATACAAAAATTACTTAAA
Source organism: Protopterus annectens (assembly GCF_019279795.1). Lineage (NCBI taxonomy): Eukaryota > Metazoa > Chordata > Ceratodontiformes > Protopteridae > Protopterus > Protopterus annectens. Next base: position 1,654,697,962 of record NC_056741.1, on the reverse strand, counting down.
AGTAGTAAATTGTGCAGCTTAGATACAGACAGTAATAAAAAGTTGTGCAGGTACAGTAAGAGAGAAAAAATTACATATGCAAAAAACAACATTATTGGTAATTGCTAGTAGTAAAGAGTTTATAGTTTGACATAGGGTTATTTTAGTATGAGTAGTTAAGAACTTAGAGAAACAAGTTTATCTTGTAGTTAAGAAGAAAAACAAAGGTGAGTAAAAGTAGAAGAACTGTGAAGGAATTCATGGAGTTTATATTTGCTAAAAGCTAGAAATGTGAGGAGCAAGAGCATAACCAAGATTTGGAAAGATGTTCTTTAAGAAGGCTCCTGAAATTTTGGTAGTGAGAACTTGTCGGATAGTGAATGGCAAGTTATTCCAAGATTTAGCTATGCAGTTAAGAGTAGAGACTATGGCCACTGTGACTTATTGGTTTATAAATAGATAGAAGATGCTTGTTAGAAGATCGAAGGTCCCGATGAAGAAGATAGTGTTGTAAAATGGAGGGAATAGTCGGAGAGACTAGAAGGTCATAGAGAAGTTTATGAGTTAGGAGTAGCTGGTTCATTAGTAGTTGCTGTGGAAATTCAAGCCAGTTAAGTTTTACAGCAATAGACAGTGATGAGATTTATTGGGTTGGGCAGTAACGAATTTAGCAAATTTGTTGCAACATTGTTCTAGCTTAGTTTTCAGGGTGGTACTAAGGTTGGTTAGGATTGGTGAGGCATAAAGAAGAGAGAGTAGGAGGTATGTGTTTGCAAGTTTGACTCTAGAAGAGTTAGTTATGAATTGTTTAGCCCTATATAACATACCGAGTTTTTGATAGGTTAATTTGATGGTATTATTTATATGCAAATCAGATTTGAGATTGCCATCAATAATTACACCTAATAGTTTGGTATGAGGAACAACATCTATTACTGTGTTGTTTCAAGAAGAGATTCTAAAGGATAGTTTGTCAAGAGAGTGTTGTTTGGGAAAGAATAAGAGGAGTTTGGTCTTCTTGGGATTAAGCAAGAGCTGGTTGTTGGTAAGCCAGGCTTCAATGGAGTTAAAGGTGTTTTGTGTCAGTGTTTGTAGTTCAGTAAGATTGTTTGAGGAGCATAGTAGGATAGAGTCATCTGCATATTGGACTAGTGTTGCATGTTTAGATCCAGATGAAAGGTTGTTAATAAATATGTTGAAGAGGAGAGGGCCTAGGATGGAGCCCTGAGGAACACCATTGATGGCAAATAGGGAGATAGAGAAGAATCCCATTTGGATTGAGGTCTGTCAGATAAGTAATTGGAGAACCGTTTTAAGGTATTGTCTGAGGAGCCAAGGCAGGAGAGTTGAGATAGGAGTCGAGGATGAGAGACAGTATCAAAAGCTTTTGACAGATCAAGGAATAGGGATGAGATAAAATTGCTTATGTCGCAGGCTCTGTTTACTGATTCAGTGAAAGGATAAGAGAGCTGTGGTGGTGCTATGTGTTGGTCAGAAACCATGTTGGGTAGGGGAGAGAAGTTTGTTTTCAAGTAAGTGGTGAAGTTGTTTGTGGATACATTTCTCAAAATTTTGGATAAGGGTGACAATATAGCTATAGGCCTGCAGTTAGATATTTGGGAGGAATTTCTTCCATTATGTAGTGGGATAATGAAGAACTTCTTCCAGAGTGATGGGACATAGTTTTCACTCATTCATTTATTAAGGAGTATAGATACAGGGTAGGTTATGGCATTTGTGGCAGTTTTTAAGAATTCACTGGGGAGATTGTCTGCAAATGGAGAGCAAGGTCTGAGTTTGTTAAATAGCTATTTAATAAGAGATGTTGGAACAGATTTTAGGGAGAACAGAGACTGAGGTGAGATTCCAGGAGGTGAGATACTAGTAGGGGTAGATCTAAAACTGTTAGTAATAGTGGCGATATGTTCAATAAAGTAGGTATTGAAGGTGGATGCAGTGTCAGCATTAGGGTGGTTGGTGGAAGGCTGAGGTACTGTGCTAGTTCCAGGTTAAATAATGTTTTTGACAGATTGCCAGAATTTCTTGGGGTTGGATGTAAATGTTTGCTGGGGGTTTAAACAGTATGCTTTCTCATCTTTGGTGACAACTTTTTTAAGTAGCTTATGCAACTCTTTGTATTGAGACCGGTTTGAAGGGGATTTGTGTTTTTGTATTCTTCCAGGCTTTATTCCAGTCATGCATGATTCATTTGGTGTGGGTTGGTAACCAAGGAGAGAATTCATTTTTTATGTAGGAGGTTAGTGTAATGGTTAAGGTGCTTACCTTACAGACAGAAGGTGCAGGGTCTGATTCTTACCTGGGTTGATTGGCTGGGCTTGAAATGGCTTACAGGGGCAGTTAGCTTAGTACTAATCTATAAACCTATTATTTTTCTTCTAGGGGAACTAGATTATTTAATGTATCCAGGAATAAGGTGTCAGATTGGTTAACTGCCTCATCAAGTGGTAGATATTTAAGAAAGTTCCAATTTCTTCAGTTTAGAATATTGGTAAATGTAAGGGGGGTTAAAGTTGGACAGGTCGTGGATATTTTTATAGGTATGCTATTTGGGAGGTTCAGAGACAAGTTTGGGGGTAGATATGGGATTATGATCACTAAGGGCATCAGGAAGTTTTTTAGTTTCACAAAAGTTATTGGGGTGGGAGACTAATATCCAGTCTATGAGTGAGCTACTTTACTTGTGGTTGTTGGTGAAGGTGGGGTGATGTATTCATTGAGAAAAGCCAAAGACATTGATACTATTGGTGGGAAAACTTGTGGAAAGTTTTAGCCTTGTCGATGTTAACATCTCCAAGGATTTTAGTTCATGAGAGATGCTGCTTGATACCCAGGACAGTTTGTCTTTCAAAGCAGATAGGCTGTTTCCTGGGGGAATGTAAAGGGTGATAATACAGACATTTTTGTATTTATTTAGCCTAAGGTTGGCAATATCAAGTTTGGCATTGTTAAATGTAGGAATGTGCTGTTTAAGGGGTGTAAGGGAAAAATGTGACAGATAGACAATAGTGACATATCAAGTTTTTTTTTTTTGAGGCAGTCCTAGTTGGAATTAGAAAGAGACCGTGCAAAACATCTGTAAATGTTGCAGTAGTGTATGGTAAGTAAGTATGCAGCTCAGAAACCGAGTGGGAGATAATGTAGATAGAAAGGTATTTAGGACATATAACTGTGGTTGCTGCTGAAAAGAAATATCAATTCTGACAAAGATGACCACTGGAAAGGGAACACTGATGCTTAGTTAGGTTACAGAGGGCAAATTAAACCAAACTAGGCATAGGGCTTACACTGGAGAGAAATCCTACATGGTGATGTACTGAGGCTGCTGCTGGTAGTTAAGCTAATGGAAAAGGCAATTTAAATAGCAAACATACATAAGATTTTTACTTTATCTTTAGCTTTATTGACTGCTTAGTGAAAGTAGAAGGAAATTGCGAGTGTGCTGCTTGAAATGTACACCTCCTACAGTTATTCTTTTCTGAATGAAGCACCAATGGGCTAAGGCCTTCTTTAGTTTCCGAATATTACAAATTATGAGGACAGGAGCCAGTAAACAGCACAAGCACATCACTGGACAAGTTTTAAGGGGAAAAAAATAACATTTGGAAATAGAAGACATATAGTTTAGATAATATATTACAAGATGTTTAGGATAACATTTAAGTACATAGTTTGGATGCTACAAAAACTCAACTACAATTAAACCATCTTAAATGTAGAGAATAAAATAGGATGTTGAATCATCTAAGGAAAGTGGTGATAGAGCAAGCTCATAATAGTGTGCTATTATGAAGAAATGGTAATATTTAACTGCGTGACATAATTTATCTTGAAGGTGGTTAAAGCCTGATTTATAAGTTTATTTTTCATTTGTTTACCTAGGTGAAAACAGAGTCAGTGAATTTCAGATTATGGAACCAAGCAAGTTTCTACTTTTAATCCTGGCATATAACATCACAATTTTATTCACTTCTATCTGCCTGAAAAACAGCTTTGCTTAAGATTGCTTATTGATGTCTCTAGATGGTATGTCTCCGTAACTTGAAGGCTGCCTAAAGAAGATCACGTTTGTCTCTTTTTATAACCACTTAATTTACTTTATCTGTAAAGTGAATGCCATATATTTAATGTAGCCTCATGTTCAGCTACCTAATTTTCTCCATGTCTTTTCATCCAGGATTACTTATGTTTAAGTACATTGTCACTCAGTAAATTTCAATATTTGTAACTGCTTTGTCACTCAAGTAATGACTGAAAATGTTTTTTGGACCAGTTCATCCACTCAGTTAACATGATATATATATGGAAAATGCTCTTTTGCGCGTAATAATGGCAAACCTAGGTATGGTGAGGGAGACAGTATAGTGTGTTATATTAAGGAATAGGGGTTATAATTAAAGGCAGTTTGTTAAAGAGTATAGGACTATTATTAAGGCAGAATAAGGCAGATAAGATTTTACAGAAGTGATGAATACAAAGACTTTACTCTGTAAGTGATTGGAAACCCCTTAGCTTCTGAAAGAGAGATGCACAGATGCTGTCAATTGTTTGACATGAAGATAAAACATGAGATTTCCCTGAGGCAGTTCTGTTACTTTTAGACATTATATCTGACAGATTGTGCTTGCAAGGGAAATGTTTATAACAATTATAGGATGATAAGTTTTTCTCCAAGTGCTTCCATGTCTTAAGATTTTAAGAAGCTGACTATGGTCTGATATGCAAGACTTACCCTGGGACTCATTAACAATTGTGTAGGCACATTGTGGTGCCTACATGATACAAGTGTATTAACATGATGAGCAGCAGTGCTAATCGAACATGCATTCTGCTCATCACGCCTATATGGATGCAAGCACCTTTCCTTGGCCAGCAGTAGTGTTCTCGCTCATGAAAATGTGCTTGCAAACAGCAACATAAAATGTAAACAAAACAGATCACATATAGGCAGTGTTCAGATATGAACACGTGCTGTAGCCCAGACAAGGCAAGTACAGGGACCCAATACAGAATGAGTGGAACTGAAATAGGAATCAGTAATGTGAAGAGGAAATGTTTAAAGTGTATAAAAAGCATTTCAAACATAAAACCTGAAAAACTGATGTAATGATAAGCACTCTGAATATCAATCCCACAATTACACACATAAATAATAATGGCCATGGTGATAAAGGATGTGTATAGGAACATAAAGCTGCATTGCAACAAAGTGGAGTGAAAATGCAATATACACATTAATTAAATGGTTGACTTGAGATAACAGTTTTAAGAACTGGAAACACATTATGGGATGAATGCACAGAATGCAGTCATATCATATAAGGATGTACACACACACACACACACACACACACACACACACACACACACACACACACATATATATATATATATATATATATATATATATACACACACACACACACACACACACACACACACACACACACACACACACACACACACACAAGCATCTATATATCTATATATATATCTATATATATATATATATATATATATATATATATATATATAGTTTTACTTCATAATCTCGAAATACTGAAATCCTGAATTTCAGTATCTCGAGATCATGAAGCCGAAAATCCATAAACTCGAAACCCCAGAAGTGCGAAATTTAAAATCACGACTTCCACAGTAAACATATCGCAGACACAAACACAAGCATATATGTCCCTAAACATACACAAACAGCTACCCTACATACACTGCACCCCCCACATCCCCCCTACTTAAATATATTAACTCTGAGGTCGCACTACACAGACAAACACACAAAAACACCACCACACAAGCTACATTCCCCTTGCACACACACATCACACTAACAAAACATACAGACACACACTAAAGCCCCTACCCAAAACCCGTAAAACACAAACACTTACCTACATCTCCAACCACCCGCTTCACACACCGCAACACCAGAACTGCTAATTCAAAATATCCGAACTTTGGGATTTTGAATTTCGCGCTTCTGGAGTTTCGGTATTCTGCACTTTCGCCTTTCTGGTCTCGGGCTACTGAAATTTGGGATTTCAGTAATTCGAGATTCTGAAGGGAAACCATATATATATATATATATATATATATATATATATATATATATATATATATATATATATATAAAGTTGATGAATGTAAGCATATAGCACTGCTGTATTGTCTATCTCACCATGTATAGACTAGAATAACAGAACCTTACACTGTAATGGCAGGTAACTCAGAAATGGGCATGTTTATACAAAGAAATGAAAATGGCAGCAGTAGGAAAGGGTTTCATACCTTATGAGCATGTAATAGACACATGTGTTATGGTTATGTAAATCATACATGGAAATCTAATAACAAACAACATACATAAGTCACCAGTGTCAAAACTAAGCACATGACATGGCAGGAGTCCACTTTTACCATTGCTGATTTGCAAACGTCTGACATACCAATACTGGGCATACTCACATGGAATTATGGGGAACAGTAAGAGAAGAGTAATTCAATATCCGCAATGCAATAGAAAGTGTTGTAAAAGAGGACCAGTCATATTTTCTGATGGCCTTCCTGTATTCCATACAGTAAAAATGTTTATAGAATCACACATCTGCCAGTAAGCTGTATATTGTGACAGAAACAATAGTGATATTAAACACATGTATGGAGGATGGCATGCAGTATGGACCATAATTATCTTGTGAATAAGTAATGCATATGAGCAAGGAATGACCGAAGAAACATTTGCATCATGTCCTTTTAGAATGCATGCCCAAACAGATATCAGAGAGTCATAGCAATAGTGGGCGCCACGGGCATATGCATATCGGTCAAGTAAGGAAGAACAGCACTGAAGGGCGTACAGCACTGTTATATCATATAAGGTGTATTGATGACCTACCTGGTATGAAAAGGAATGAAAAGCTAGCCTGTGAGTGTGTGTAAGTCACTGTACTCTGACAAACTACAGCCCCAAAACATGTTTATACAATGAAAATACAATGAAAACTAGGAGACAAACCATACAAAAAAGTACAGGAAACAGTGGATGAAGTAAACTAGTAATATATAAAAGTGTGCAGGTGTGTGCATGAGTGTTACATTTTGTTTTATTTTTGAGAGCCTTTTTTATGTCAAGCTCATATATTGTCTCGAAGGCTGCAAGTGTGGGTGGGATGCAGTGGGGTGCAAAAACTGCTGGGTCTTTTAATTTTTTCTTTGATGGGTTTATCTTCATTCATGTTATTTTTCTTGTGAAATACAAGTTTCAAATTCAACTTCCTCACATACATTTTTAAATCAATGATAGTCTCTGTCTCATTGCTCCTTCCCTGAGGTATGAATATAGGTCCTCTGATAAGCACTTTTTCTTCAAGTGCTGTCAGTGGTTTCTTCGAATGATTCCAAATTCTGGAGGCTAATTCCATCTGCAGGCTCATGGCCCTGATGGGTAGAAGTTTTTCCCCAGATGCCTTAACTCTCTCACTCCTGTAAACTGCTTCCTCCTCCAGTTGTTCTGGTCCGCCCTCCTTGGGTTCAGATGGTAGTTCTGTGCTTCTCTCTGGAACCTGGGTGAGCTATATCTCTGGTTGTAGTTGTAATTGTTGTGATGATAATTCCTGTTCATCTGTACTGAGCTCTGGTGATATGAGCCCTGGGAGTTGTATTGTAGCTTGGAAGGATTCTGGTGTTCTCTCATGTGAGTCTGTGGGGTCCAAGTGTTACTTGATACCATTGGTCAGTCCTCCATTTGTCTGTCCCCCGTTTGTCTGTCTGGTTCTGTGGGTGTGTTCATGTTGTGAAAAACCTGTTCATTTCTAACACCAGCATTACCAACCTGAACATTCAGATTGCTGTTGTCAATATTATTGTCAATGTAATTACTGTTGGCATTACTGGTATCATAATTATTGTTATTAGTATTATTGGTGATATCTTTAGGTGTCTGTGTTACCCTGTTGCTGGCTGTCCTATTAAAATGTCACCTGTAGTTCTGTTGTCCATTTCCACCTCCCCTTCTGGATCTATGCTTCGTGAGACACTGTGGATCATCTTTGTCCATTTGATCTCTGTTCATTTTCTGAATCTTTCTCTATGTAAGCCTTATCAGCCACATTTTGGAATTTCTGTTAGTGATCTGGCTCCTGTTTACATTCAGTCTCAAGAGTCTCAATTATTTCCTTAGTGGTGTCCTGTTTTTCTTTGTTGTGTTTGATAATTGTCTGTTATTATGAAGCTAGCTTCCTCAAGAATGTCAGTCCACTCCTGTGCTACTTCTTCACGCACATTGTTCCACATTAACTTTTTATTAGGTTTCTATTCACTTGGTAAACTTCTTTTATCTCTACTCTGTTCCAAATATATTTGCTCCCAGAATAGAACTTATAGCAGTTTAAGTTGTTTTTCTAGCTTTGCAAACTTATCAGAATGCATATTCACATTGTTACCTTGTGGGTTGTCATTTGTAGTAATGTTGGGGTGCTGAACTTCATCTTCCCATACTGGTACAGTCATTAGGTCCCGAAGCTGTGTATTGTCCATGCTGAGAAAAGTCAACGCAGTGGATATGTAATACAAGAGCAAATCCTTGGGCACAAAACCAAAGATCACAAACATAAAAAATGAACAAGCACAGGAATCTGTCTAGTTCCAACCTCACCACCACGGGTGTTGAGATCAAAAATAAAGAACAAAACAACTAGTAGTCTTAAAACTTTGTTGATGAGCTCAGTCACAATAATTTCAAAAAATCATGAAACTCAGGTAGTATTCTAAAGCAAGAAGCCTTTATTCTTTACAGACAAGAGATCCTCAGTAACAAAAACAACAGAAGTATTTTAACAATGTTAAACATATCAGCTTTTATATAATTAAAAGTAGGTGTGGAAAATTTACATATTGTTTAATTTTAAACCAGCCTATTCAAGGCAAACAGTATAAACAGGGCCGTAAAAGTACATTTTAGAACAACAAGGATTCCAAATTACTACTCATGATCACAAGCTAAACATTACTGCCTAAATCGCAAGCACCACACGACCATGTTGAGGTGTAACAGGGACAATGCACAGTTAAAAGGGTGACATCACCACTGTTTATCAGCTAGATGTTTATGCTAAAAAATGTTTGAGGTGCACAATAATACTGTACAGCTACACATCATATATGCATTTGCAGAATAGTATATACAGTTTAAGGGTGAAGGACACACCCACAGATGGACTGCAGCATCCTGTATATCCAGTTACACGATGTACAAAGCACACTGTCAAAGTCATGCAACACAGGAGAATTTGCACTCTAAGTGTGTTAGCAATATGTAACCATGATGTGGACAAAATATTATTTCCCTGGTGATACAAGGATTTGCTAGTGTCACAGAATGGTATTGTAATTCTATCCCATAATTAGAATGATACATAAAGGTGGTAGTGAGGTGGCAAATGGCATTTGGCAGCAGTAACTGCCGTACTATTGAACCAGTGATGGAATCAAACCATCGACCTATCCACTTACACCATTGATAAAGCACATTATCAGCAGGCAGCACACCAGGAGAATACTGAATACAATTGTGACAGATAGCATCTATGAAGGGATGGCATCAGCACTGTACTGCAAATGAGATTTATCTGATAGTATTATTTTTACAGCCAATCAGGGCTTGTAAAAGTTAGCACTACATATGTGTTTAAAGCAATCCTGACTGCATTGGCAGTCACACTTGCAGAAGTTAAGAACTGCTGTGGTCAAATGTTCTACCTAGCTATTTACATGTTACTGAGAATAGCATCAGACGTGCCTGCACCATAGGAGATGTCTGACATTCAAATAGCTTCAGTTCACTTGCAAAAGAATGACCTCATTAGTCTGTTGAACCTCAGGTGTAGGCCAATAATACAATGTTGTAATCATGTGCTTTTACTGATATCACACAAAAAAGCTGTCATTTATAGAATGGACATATTCTCCCCCTCACCACTTAGCAAATGCTTGCATCACTTCCCCTCTAAAAACATTAATTGGCTATCTTTCATCCCATGACACTGTTATTTTAAGCATGTACAAATTTGTGGATGTAGTACAGCCTAAACAAGCAAAGTTCCCTTTATGTAATGCATAGAGAATTGTAATTATTATATTACAAACAGTATGCATAGCTACACCCTTGTATAGCAATTAAATCATGGATGTGAAAGGTGGGCTAAAGGCATGGTGTAGTAATCTTTGAGTTTAAAAATTGTATACACAGTATAGGTTGAATGAGCACATGTTCATCTAACTGTAAACAACCTCACACGCACAGATACAATTCTACCATGTTGGGTATTGAATCTCCTTCTTATTGAGTTACACAATCTACAAAACACTGTATTAATCACAAGCACCACAGGAGAAGTCAGTTTCACATGTGGGAGATTGCACATTTGTCAGGATGACCTCATCTGTGTGTTTCATGCAGGTTGTTTCTATAAAAGTTGTTATAAGGAAGCTGTGTACACATTTAAATACATCTTCTACAGGGGAAATGGAGAGAGGAACAAACATTATACACACACATACAAGCTCCCCAAGACAGTTATCAAACCTCCTGACTACATAGTTTGCACAAGGTAGAGAGCACTGTAATACAAGTGCCACAGGAGAAATCCAATTTGTAGGCAACATACAGTATCTTTGTCAGGATGGCCTGATTAGTGTGTTTCAGAGAGGATGTTACTATAAAATTAGGGATAAGGAGCTGTGAGAACAGTTAAATGCATTATTCACAGGAGAAGTAGATACACCAACAATGGATACATACAGTCACACACACACACACACACACACACACACACACACACACACACACACACACACACACACACACACACACACACATCTCCTATGCTGGGTATAGAATCTCCCATCTGTCTAGCTTACACAGTCTAGACAGTGCTATAATACTCACAAACAACACAGGAAAAGTTTGACTCTTAGAGGACAGACTGTACTTTTGTCAGGATAGCCACATCAGTGTGTTTCAGAGAAGATGTTACTGTAAAACCGGGGATAAGGCAGCTGTGAGAATAGTTAAAATCATTATTCTCAGGAGAAATTGATACACATATGCTCATACACAGAGAGGCAAACACACACAAACCCACAAGTCTTCTGTGCTGAGTATTGAACTTCCTATCTGCCTAGGTAACATAATGTAGAAAGCAGTGCACTAGTCACAAGCATCACAGGGGAAGTTGCATAACATCTATGTGAAAGTGGATATTAGAATATTTGTAAAAATCAGTGCTCAGAAAAGACAGTGCTATACATCCCAGGTCATGCAACACATGTTTGCACAGGACAATGTAACATCTGTATGACTGAAACATGTAATGACATACTTTGATGACGCAATATAGATATTGTGCTTACTGTACTGTAAGGGACATTGACATGTTCCACATAATGGGATGACAGGTACATTGACTGTTGCACTCCACTGGATTATCCATCCAAAATTCCTGTGACTTCATGTTGGGATGGCTGCACACTTGCATTGTTTCATACTGACACTATGTGCATTGGCAAGACAAACATGGAAGTCGAACATAGGAAAAGACAGTGCACTGCAGAATGATGGTGATGGATGTGTTGAGAATAGATTAAATAAGCTGGTAACACAGTGCAACTGTAAACACTGTAGAACAAACATATTACTTCACCCTAATTAAGTGAGTTAACATAATTCAAAACTCATGATCATCTTAGGGCAACAGTAATACAGACATGCAAACTGTGCAACAGAAAGCTATAAGTCTTTGATCTGCTGTTTTTTTTTCCCTTATACTGTTTAAGTGCAGCACCACTAGGCTGATTTGTGCTGCTGATGGCAAAGTTTTAGAGCATGTGTAATCACACCTTGAAATGTTGAACTTGCAATAATTGTTAGCAGTACTCTGCGTTGCTCTTTGCTGACTTCTGCACAAAGACCTTTACAAGACAGCAGCTACAATAAGTAGCAGCAGGCAAATGATGTGCTAAGTAAAGGGATGTAACTAGTTACATACAGAAACAGTAGTCGGACAAAACATCATGAAACATGTTGTCATCCATATGTATCCAAACATCTTCATCATGCGAATCAATAATTTACACCTGAGTGTTATCTTAACACTATATGTAGAAATTCATATTAATGAAAGTTAAAAGTTGACATCAGATTTATTACCCTATTGAACATCGTAATATGTACATCCAACTCTTCATCTTGTTTAAATTTACAGTAAACTGAATAAGGATAGCTTAGCACAGTGGCACAAAGTGACAGTAATGCGAATGAAAGCAATAAAATCCAAAGATGTTGCTGTAAGCTATGTACTTCCATTTTGCCTTAGTTGCATTTGTTGCCTGATGCCAGACACTGAACAAATGCAGAGGTGGAAAGGTAATAACACAGAAGGGAGAACATACATTAACAGGGTGACATTGAAACAGGGACAAAGTAAATTATCACTGAAAAAGGATAATGATGGCTCACAACAATATGTAGCCAACAGGTACACCTAAATTACTGAACCGAAAACAGTCTTTAACTCTTAGCTAATGGGTGGAATAGAACCTATGACATTATTTAAAAATCATTCTACACATTTGAGCATTAGCTCAACACACTGCAAAGGAATGACTTCTTCCCAGCACTAAAATAACACTATTGAAGTACACAGAAGACATACAGAAGAAGGAGAGGTGAAGAGAGAGAGAGAGTTACACAAATGCAGAGAGAAATAGCACAAATATGTTTTCTAGAACATGTATGAACATCTCTATATTATTTTAGCATTACTTATTAAATCATAATCAATGTGCCATGATTTGTATAATAAACTGATAGCTATAGATACAAATAAGGGGTGTGAGGGTGCAATAAACATGAATACCTAACCAGGATGAGGCTGACTTACTACATCTCCCTGTTGGGGCTGCAATGTTTTTGAAAATGATGTCTTAATGCACTATTCCAATGTTATGATATGGAAATATGTTATATGTAGAGCAATACAAACATTTGCAAGTAAATATATGATAGCAATATGAATTGTCACGAAGTAATAAATTGACATACAGCTGTAATCAAACTCATGATACTATGCCAAAACATCAGGCTACAAACAAGGTAATTATTTCAACACACTACATAGGACCCTCTAGTTAAATACACCCAGCAGCTTCATAAATGCTACAGTACTGCCTTTAGTATGGCTTTAATCTGTATTCCCATAGCACAGCAGATTAAGGCACATTTGCATGACAGTAACTGGACCATTGCAGTTTAGATTGAAATGTTCAGCTTTTGCAATAAGAACTTAAACAATGGTCACTCAACATTGCTGTGCTATTTCAAGCTCGACTCAAAGGCTGCTTACTTAAGTGAAGGCTTTTCCAATTATGGCCATGTGTGTATTGTGTATGAATCTATTTTTGACCAGATTAAATATGTGAAAAAAGGATGGATAGGACAATGGTGAAAATGGGGTTTGTAAGTACAGGGTAGCACACAAGGAAAAGTATACAGGAATTTGCAGGAGGGTCATGGAAGAGCACCATGGGTATCCAGTTCTTCAGAGTGTCAATGTACAATTTTACACACAATTACATGACTTTGCAGAGTCATTATAGCAATGATGGGTGACAACAACAGAATAATGTTGCATGGCCAATTGGACTGAATTAGAATGTCAAATAGGCAAAGTGAAGAGCTATGTTTGGTGTGTAATTTTATTGTGGGACAGGTGCCCATTTTTTTTTGTTAGGGAGAGATTGTAATGTTGGGAAAGGTGCCTTAGAAGAGTGTCAGGTAGACAGGATAGGGTAGGTTAGGAAGCATCTGCAGACATACAGGACATACAAGACAGACAGGGACCACGGGTTCTGCTGTATGGTAGGCTAACAGTGGTCAGTGTACCTCTCTGTGCTGTTGATGGAGACAACACATGATTGGGGATAGGTAAGATACATTAGAGTCGTGCCCACATCCAGCATGAGAACAGTGAGAATTTAGTCCTCACCCTTAGAATTGTCATCACTGTCTCCTGTGTCAGATGTTTGGATCAGTTCCAGAGGTGTCATCATTTTTAAAATGTGATGCAGGACCTTCCCAACCCTGTCAATACATGCACTGAGGCCCCTCTCCATTATATCCTCCAGCAGCCCTGTCAGCTCCTACCAGGTGACAAAATCACCACCTCCACTACTGCTGCTCCTGTTGGGTACCACTGCACCAGAAGTTGGGGCAGAGCTACCTGACACACTTGGAGTAGGTAGGACAGGGCTTCTGGAGGCAACATCAACAGGTTGCGAACCTGAAGTGCTATGTCCCTATGCTGTCATCTGTGGAGGTTTTGTTTGTTTGTGTCTTTCGGCTTTTCCCGGTTAGGGGTCACCACAGCGGAACTCCGGTCCGCTAATGATTGGTAGCTGATTTTTACATGCCGAGTTACCAGCTCTGATGCACAACCTTCAATGAAGGTATGCCCATTCACGCATGTCTCCACGCAGAAGACGCTCTAGCTGAGAATCGAACCGGACAGCGTCTTACTGTGAGGCGACAATGCTATTGCAGCACCATCACCATGGGTTCCGCTGTATGGTAGGCTAACAGTGGTCAGTGTACCTCTCTGTGGTGTTGATCATTAATTTTCATCAGCAAGTTATGATAACCACAGACTGTTAATAAATAATACCCCCAAAAAAGAGACAAGATTGGGGGAGACACAAAATAAGAGATAAGTAGATACATGTCATGTAACAGCACTGTATACTTTAAACAAACTTTTATTTGGCAATACATAAACAATATGATAATTTACTATTGCACATATTTGCAAAATCCATATTTGATGGAAAGTTGATGTGTTATTAAATAAATAAATAAATAAATAAATAAATAAATAAATAACTATCACTGCTCTGATATATGAATCATATGCCTTTATTTCACTATGACATATTGGAATTATGCCTTCTAACTTGATAATTGCAGTTACCATAATATAATTCTTCCCAACAGACTGCTGTCAAGATCTTATAAATAATTATCAATATAAAAAAATAAATAAATAGTGCTTCTGAGTACTGTACCCACACACAGAAACAATGGTATTCTAGTTGCCTAATGGAGGCTACAACACTTATTGAGGAAGGCAAGCATGCTTGATATGAATGATGAGGTGCGCCAGCTCAAGATGCTTGTGCTCGTGGGAATGAAAATAATATTATGACTTTAGCTTGTGCCTGATTTATGCTCACTTCTTGCCTCTCTGACACGGGTTAATCTCTGCTGGTGCACCTCTCAGTTTGCAGCAATCTCCTCTGTAGATGCAGACAACAAAAAGATGACAAATGCATATGAAAACATAACAAGTAACGGTGTTGGCTGGCTAGATAACTACTGCCATATCATAGACAGGTTATGGGTCATTAGACTTACACAACTGTGGGGGGGGGGTTCCATTCTTAACTTCAGCCTCCCATCAGTTTAAAAGGTCCTGCTTGCACTTTTTAAGGTCACTATAATGGCAATGACATTGATACCCATTCAGTGGTATGCCAGTTGCAGTAGTGATAGACTTACTTAAGCTATTCCACAACCTTATACTGAGACCCTGCATAATCCCCCTACAACAGCCTACAACTGTAGTGCTTTATGAGGAGTGCCACAAATATCCTAGACTGCTCAACACTCCCCCTTTGTGCTCTAAATCTAGCACCATTCTCTATCACCAACAATGTCTGCAAAAGTCAAGCTAACAAACTATGTTTAATTGGCGCCTAATTCAGACCTCATTTCTGATTGGTATTGCACAAATTTACACCGCCTTGCCAACTGCATTTGCACTGTTATAAGCAGATGGAACCCTTGGCAGACACATTGGCTCTACCTACAGCATATAGCAGTAAAGGTATGAAACATGGTGTTGAGCTGTGCTATGTGTGATGCTCAACCCATTATCACAGCTTCCAGTGTTCAACAATGCAGTGCTTATTGGTATGACTTCTAAGGGTTGTACTTTGGAAAGTGAAAGATGGCTGAATGCTGGTATATTATTATTTTGGGGCTTACCAAATGTTAAAATAGTATTGTAATAGCTGGGCATCAATCCCATAGGATAAAGGTGACAAACATTGCAATTTAATGCATTACCTGTGAGAGCTAACTTTACACTGTGGAAATTTGACATTTACTAATATTTGAATGAAAGTATGTCTACTTCAGAGATGCCTATATGTGTGTGGTTGCAATCCTGTCATGGGATGAATTCCTGTGTAAAAGTCATTCTAACTACAAGTAAAAATGGATCCCATGGATGCAGTTGAACATGATAATTGACAGGTTGGTTTATGTTACATGCATACTTCATAAGACATAAGGGTCTTAAACACATTTGGGATATGTGATGAGTCATGATGATTACAAATGTATTGTGCCCATCAAGCATATGCAAGTAATTTTTGTATTACATATATTCATTGTGATGTCTAGAAAGGTAGATATACATGAGGGTGTGTATATGTATATGTGAAACAGTCATATATGATAAAAAGCACGTTTTCATTATGCAAGGCTTACTGATAAATTGCTTGCAAGTAACAGGTTTAACATTATCAATTTTCTTTACTGTTACAATCCTATTCAAACATTTCTGAGAAATGTGCTTCTAACACCCTTTTTAAAAGTTATCTTGTAGCTGGATTTGAACCGTTAATAATAGTCTGTATTATTTATCAAAGTCATTGTTCTTACACCTTGCATCACAAAGATAGCTCTGTAACAGGTAGAATTTCTCCTCTCAGTAGTGTCCACAGTGCTGAAGACAGCACACTGTTGCCAGGCATGGTTGGCAGATTTAACTAGATTTTTCACTTTTTTCCTGACGTAGTGAACTGTGTTTGCAAACTGCTACGCGGACAGCAAATGTACCATAAAATGAGAAGAAATGGAAAAGAAAATATTGTGGATAATGCCAAATTGTTCTAGGAACAGGATTCATACAATGCTTCATGTGCCTTCTTTCTCTTGATTCACTTCAGTTACAGCAGCATTTGACATCTGTTAGCGACATTTACTGACGTTAAGTACTTTTCCTGTTGTGGAGAGACTTGTAATGATGCCAAGTGTGTTTGAGCTACCTAAGCAGCCTAAACTAATTTTTAATTTTTTTTTCCTTTTGTCACACAGAACTGAACTGACAGTTATCGTGTATGTTCATTATATATGTTTATTATAAATGTAATTATGTGCGTCTGTTTTCTGTCTCTTCTAATATAGGGATATCACACCCAAGAAGAGATCTGTACCCAGTAAGTCACCTTATAGTGATACAAAAAATTAGGTAATTACCCAGGCCTTATGTCATCATGGAGTTTTTCTGTTGTGGAGAGGTAGAAGTGACCATTCTGCCTGAGACAGGATTTGGCAGCAGGTAGTCAATGACCTTAATGTAGTTGGAGGCCATGGAAGATCCTCCTTCCAGATAAGATACTGGGCAACTGACCTGATAACCTGTGTGCACCTTGGGCCACTGCAATTGCCCAGAAACAGTTGACCTTCCAGGTATGCAAGAAGCAAAATGTACAATTGTTACATCTTTATCTTTATATGCATATATCTCAGATGTTTTATATATATATATATATATATATATATATATATATATATATATATATACACACACATAAACCATTGATAGCAATATGAGTCAGACCACAGTCATACAGAAAGAGAGTTTGCTTTGGGTTGGGGGGCAGGCGAATGTTCACTAGCTTTTTTAGGAGAACCTTTTTAATCTGTATTTGAGAAGGGAGCTGTTCTCCTTTTCTTGTTTCATTTGCATTGTGATGCAGAACTTTTTCCTTTCCATTCCCCTCATACAGGCACTTCTGGGTTGCAGGCTGCCAGTCCATCTACACATGGTAAGCACACATTTTTGTTTACTGTCAATACTTTATACAAAGTAGATTCAAGTATATATGATAGTAACGTTTTTGTATATTTAGTTTGTGTTCTGAAGTTTAACATACCTTAATTATAAGGAAAATAGGTGATCAATGCTATTCTCCCTTTTTCTGTTTGTTGTGTTTATTGCTTGTTATCATAGGTGGTCCTGAGAGTGGCACTGAGGATCTCCTACCACTTGATGTAAGATTGCTAGCCTCTGATGATGATGGTATTAATGAAAAGGCACAGTCTGGAGTGCAGAGGGTCAGCGTGACACTGAGGTTGTGACTACCACATCCCCTGCACATGTTTCAGACACAGTCAATATGCCAATGCATACCCAAGATGCAGAGACCTCTGATATAGGACAGGTTGATGGTGATACTCTGATCAGGATAGTATGGTTACTCCAGTTGCAGAGCTGGTTTCATCTACCTGTAGCCATCCTGAAGGCACGATGACACACAGGATGGTAGATAGAGGTGCTGAGAGGAGGTCAGCTGTCCACTCTCATCTTGATGTTACTGTGTCATTAGGTGCCACCGGATGTATGTGTAGGGCAATAGTAGAGGCACAGGAATGTTCTACCAAGGCCCCTGAATAGACAGTGTGACATCTTAATGTCACGAATTCTGATGTAAGTGACTCACTGAACCATTTGGGCAACACCTTGGACAGGATGAATGGCACACTAGATTGGGTAATTTTTGTGACAGAATGTCTGTTGGGGGGAAGATGTGCATCCATGTGGCTGGTGAGCTGTTCACTCTTTTAGTGTAATAGACGTGGCCATGCAAGATCCCTCTCCTGCAGTGACACTACATCCACTGCCCCATCAGTGATTGCAGTGTCCACACCCGGATGTGGTAGGCCCCCAGGTACTGGCCCTGGACACAGTTTTGAGGAGAGCTCATCCAGCAAGCAGCACTCATATTCAGGTAGCACCCCAACTTTTAGCCAGGGCTGTGGAAGTAGCAGTGCAGCTTCTAGTAGAGGTGGTTCTCTTGGTGGTGGGGCAATGATGCTGAACTAAGTACTCTGCCATGCATGGCTCACACCTGTCCAACATGCCAGGATGTAGTGCTAGAGTATATGATGGTGTTAACGCAGACACATATACATATAAAAAAAAAAAACTTGACCATACCACTTTACACACATGCAAACTATCTAAACAGTACTGTTGAATGCAGTTGTTACTGGCCTCTAACACTGTATACTCTACATGTGTTTCTTAGTTTCACGTACTCACTTTTTTGGTGTCAGCCTTGCCCTCCTACCCCCCCACACCCACACACACACCATGTGCAAATGATGATGACTGTGCCCTGCCCTTTGCATGTCTTTGTGACTTAGGGTTGCATATAAGTCTGATGCACACAGTGGATAGCTGATACTTGCTTATTCACAAGACTGGATTTATTAATATGTATTGCAGAGCTAAAGTTGTTGATTTTTTGTTCTTACTAATTTGTGAATGGTTTACTGCTATATTATTGTACAGCATTCTATTTCAATTAGTATTGTCATTGCAGTATTGGAAGCATGAGGTACTTCAGTCTTGTTTCTTGGTATACCAGTGCAAATCAAATGAGGGTATAATTGATCTCTTACATGCTTTATGGATGTGGTCAGTTGAAATGCTTGATGCAAGCTGTTTCTTCTAACATATACCTGCTCAGTTGCAAACATCTTACAGAAGAGATATTACTGATAGAACTGTACACATTGAACAAAATGCTCTGCTTTGAGGCATATATGTATTACCTTAGGAGAATAATCAGTTACATAACTTTTTTTCCACACTTACTCTTGCAATTACTTCAGGTAACAGTTGTGTGCTTGGGGGCTGTCCCTGTCTGATGCTATCAGAACACAGTCATTACATGACTTAAGTAAAGGTTGTGGTATATGACAGGCATCATTTTTCTTATTTGTATGTGTGTGGGATCTTAGACTTTGAGCTAGGCAGTAATTATTATTTTCTCCTTCTCCAGAGCCAGGGCCATACTGTTCATAGATTCATAGCTTGATACTAGGCTATCTGCCCTGGGACATTTATAAGCCTAGCCAGACTGTGTTTGGCTTTCACCACACTTTTAGATTAGTCGACTGTGCCTCTGTATAGTAGGTCACAGAAGGTAGCCCTTTTAAGGCTAGTTTACTGTACCTCTGTCAAACAGGGACACAGAAGAGATCCCAGGGGTAAGCTTACAATCTCCCATCCACTCGTCAAGATTTCTCTTGAAGAGGGTCAATGAGGGGCTCTGCCTAACATGGATTGGGATTTTGTTCCAGAGTGAGGGGAGCCTCTGGGATATGAATCTGTCCCTCCAGCATGTCCTATTTATTTCTGTGCTGAGGTTCAAGTCCCTGGAGCATGTAGCTCTAAGGGATTTAGATTTCCTGAGGTGAAGCATGTCCATTAATTCTGGGTTGGACATGGCTTTATACGTCAGACACAGATCGCCTCTCAGTAGGCGGTACGCAACTGAGTAGAGCTGGAGTTTCTTTAGCAGAGCTGCATAGGGCATCTTTTTGAGCCCCTTGATCCTCTTGGTGAGGTACTTTTGGGGTCTTTCCAGTTGCTGCAGGTGTCGGGTAAGGTACATCCCAAATGGGGCATTGTATTCAATTATGGGCCTGATAAGTGATGAGTGGAGGGGCACAATGACCTCTCTTGATCTAGATGTGAATCCTTTCATGATAAGGTGGGCTATAACAACGTGATTGTCAAAGGAGAGATTGCCATCTACTTCGGTCCCCAAGTCCCTAATTACTTCTTCCGTACTTAATGGATTACCACCTATGTGGTAATTTGTGGGCACTTTGTTTTTCCCAAAGGGGATGACTATGAATTTTTTGGCATTTAGCTTTAGGCCATGGCTCTGGCACCAGTTATCCGTCTCTGTGAGACCCTTTTGGAGGATGCTTGTGTCAGCCAGAGAGTCGATTACGGCACCCAGTTTGCAGTCATTTGCGAACTTGGTCAGCCATAGTCCACCCGTGTTAGCCTGTACCTCTGAGAAATATATACCGAACAAGAGAGGTCCCAGGACTGAGCCTTGTGGGATGCCACTTGTAACTGGTTTAGAGTCTGACATGGCACCTGCTATTCTGACCATGTGGGTTCTATCCCTGAGCCAGTTTGCAACCCATCTTGTGACATAGGGGTTGATATTTAAGCTGGTGAGCTTATTTATGATGCCCGAGTGGGGTATTGTGTCGAAGGCTTTTGTGAGGCCCAGGTAGGCTGTGTGGACTACCTTCCCTTCATTTATGGCTTTGATAACTGTTTCAAAGAAGTCGACCAGGTACAAGAGGCAAGATCTGCCCTTAACAAAGCCGAATTGGGTAGGATCCAGTGTCTGGAGGTTCCCAATGTCTTTGTTTATGATTTCCATGATGATACACTCCATAGCTTTGCAACCAGGCTAGTCAGGCTTATAGGGCGATAGTTTCTAGGGTCTGTTGTGGCACCACCTTTGTGGTGTGGGACCACTGTTGCTGTACGCCATTCCTTGGGTACATATCCTGTAGTAAAGCTGAGATTGAACAGTGACTTTATATGAGGGTTTAGTTCTTCTTGGAGCTCGTGTAAGACGCAGCCCGGGACACCATCTGGTCCCATTGATGCTGTGTTTTTTGCTTTGGAGAGGGCAGCTCTCACCTGTGCATCTGTGATCTCAGGAAGGCTACACTCTGTTGGGATAGACATTTGCTCTTTTGAGGGGAAGGGGGGGAGAAGTTTGCACTGAACCTTTCTGCCAGGATGTTGGCAATGTCTGTGGGTTCAGTGCATTTTCTGTCATTTTGCACTAACTCAGAGCATATCTGGGAGTTGCCTCCCAGGTTTCTGACATAACTAAAGAAGGCCTTGTGATTATCTTTAGTGTCTGTTTTGTTTACTGTTGACACCTTCATCTGCCAGCACCATCTGCAACTGGTGGTTCTCCCTCAGACTCCTTATCTGTAGCAGCTGCTGCTGGCCATGCCTGTTATCCTTGAAACTATAGCCCTGCCCCTTGCTGTCCCTGTTGAAGCTGTTTCCTGAGTATTATATTATGTAACATGGGACATACTGTAAGTATTTCAGCACAGGTGCCCGGGTCATACTGCAGTGCACTTCCTATGTATCTAGACACTGGAACTTTGATTTAAGCAAAACTGACAAACACTGTATGATATTCCTAGTTTCAGTATGGGCTGATTTTGTATCCTTGCTTGGTTGGGTTATATGGGTTTCTCATGGGTGTCACAAGCCAGGGCACCAGTGCATAACCTGAATCCTCCACTAGATGCCCTTGAGGAATGTCACCCCTAGTAAACCTGGTGTACAGTTCATATGTGTGCCATATGGGAGAGTCACGGAAAGTGTCTGTATTACCTGCACAGACATTGTAGATGATCCTTTGGACATTGCAGAACACAGTTTATAGAATGGAAACCTTTTCTGTTGATATACCTCCTTCCCTGTTCCCCAGGTGGTGCTTTCATTTCTATGTGTGTGTAATATATGGCCCCAAGACTTCAGGGAAGTGTGCTAGTGCATTAAATTACTGCATAGTTCTTGCTCTCTCCTGTGGTGTTTGTGGGAAACAGATATGCTCTCTTGCATGTTGTAGATGCCAGTGACACCACTAATATATCCTATGTGGGTCTCTGGAAAGTACCATTAGCTAGTATACATAAAGCTCAACATGCATTTATTTCCACTGGGATGGGTTCTCCATGATTTTCCTGGGTACTGAGGTGGGGGTGGGGGTGGGGGGCAGAGGTTGCATATTTCTTCCAGTGTTTCCTTCTCCACCCTGTACCTCTCAGTAGTTTCTGTTTCATGCAGTCCATGATAAGTTAAATGGGGTCTAAACACCCTTCTTCTTCTTGCCCAAGGTCTGGTAGAAGCAGCTGCCTGATTTAAAATATGTTGCACATACAGCATAATAACAGCAACAGCACCCCCTCACCTGCTTTATAGCTTCCTGAATAGTTACACCATATTGGACTGGTGAATTAGCATGTACAACTCTTTATGCTTTAATTAGCATTTTCTGCAATTTCCCATTGTTTGGTGTCCCTACATGTCGTGTACAGCTGCTCAACGAATACCAGAAAATGCACTATCATATTGGATGTGCTGCACAATGCCAACACGATTGCTACACTTCATGTAGCTGTTTATGAATCCTGCCCAAAGTTAATTGAGAAATCTGACTACAATGATGAGGGTGAGATCTAACCCCAAGATATTTGAAGTAGATATGCTGCAGAAGTGGAGTACCTTTGTGTGGTAAGGCACTAGGGAGCAAATATTCTGAACACAAGTGAGTGAGATTGTCAACTTTCTATCTTCTGGCAAGGAACCAGGTCTAAATGTTATAAAAATGATTCTCTGTTGTGATACACCACTTGTATATAAACATATTACAACTTGACAGTATAGGGTGTTACATTAAGGTCAGGGATGTCCCTATAAAGATGGCTAATACTGCACAATTAGATGAGTGGTCCTAATACTGAACCCAGGGAGATGCTGGACGTACTGTACTAAAAATGGAAGTAATGATAATAATTTAACTGCTCATTCAGCCTTTAAACTAGGTAATAGAACCAACTGAAAAATTAAACCCTTAATTCTTCAACAGTACTGAAAATTCACCCAGGTGAAAGGCATGCTTCAAATTAATAAACATAGTACCCGCTACTTGTCCCATGTTTAAATGGGGTATGCTAGTTCATAGGTTCATAGGTTCATAGGTAGGTACTAGGCTATCAGCCCAAGGGCCTATGTAAGCCTAGCCAACAAGGTTCCCTAGCTTATGCCACCCAAGAAAGTTTGAAGTCATCTGCGAACTTCGTTAACCAGAGGCCTTCTGTGTTAGCCTGTACTTCAGAGAAGTAGATACCAAACAGGAGAGGTCCCAGGACTGAACCCTGTGGTACTCCACTCGCCACTGGTTTGAGGTCAGATGTGGAGTCTGCAACTTTTACAG
The DNA here is from genome assembly GCF_019279795.1 of Protopterus annectens. NCBI lineage: Eukaryota > Metazoa > Chordata > Ceratodontiformes > Protopteridae > Protopterus > Protopterus annectens. The sequence goes on along the minus strand of NC_056741.1, from coordinate 1,654,673,986 downwards.
TGTGGGTTTCGGTCAGTGAGCCAGTTGGCAACCCATCTTGTGACGTAGGGATTTATACCTAGTTTAGTGAGTTTAGCTATAATTCCAGAATGGGGGATGGTGTTGAAAGCCTTGGCGAGGTCAAGATAGGCTGTGTGAACCACCCTACCCTCATCTACGGCTTTGGTGACTGCCTCAAAGAAGTCGATCAGGTTCAGGAGGCATGATCTGCCTTCCACAAACCTGGACTAGGTGGGATCCAGAGTTTGGAGGCTACCAATGTCTTTGTTTATGAGTTCCATGATGATACGTTCCATGGCCTTGCAGACCAGGCTCATCAGGCTAATAGGGCAATAGTTCCCTGGATCATTGGTGGCTCCCTCTTTGTGGAGTAGGATAACTGTTGCTGTGCACCATTCAGTGGGCACAAAGCTTGATGCGAGGCTATTATTGAACATGGTGCTTAAGTGGGGAGCCAGTTTGTTCTGAAGTATGTGTAGAACGCAGCCTGGGATGTTGTCCAGTCCCATGAATGCTGTGTTTTTGGCTTTATTGAGTGCAGCTTTTACCTGTGTAGTTGTGATTACAGGGACTCTGCATTCTTCCTGTATAGATATGAGCCCTTTAGGGGGTGGGGGGGTAAAGTTAGCACTGAACCTATCTGCCAGGATGTTGGCAATATCAGTTGGTACTGTAATTTTTGTGCCGTTGTGCTGTAACTCAGAGCAGCTCTGGGTGTTGCCATCAAGATACTTGACATAGCTATAGAATGCTTTGTGGTTATCCTTAGAATTAGTGGCAATTTTGTTTTCATAGCTAGCTTTGGAGGATCTTATAAGGGATTTCAGCTTCTTACTGAGGCTGACCAGGGAGCTCCTCCACTCATGGGATTTTACTCTCTTTTGCAACAGTTTCTTCCTTCTGTTGTACAGTTTGTTTATGGCAGGGGACCACCAGATTGGTTTCATTTTTTTGGAGGATAGCGTCTTGGTTCTGTTTGGGATAGCACGATCCATGCACTCGTGTAAGTGCTTATAGAGTGCATTTGTGTAGGATTCAACAGTTGTAACTGTATTGTCCATCTGCATGGTTATCATGAAGTTCACCACTTCTGTCTTAAGAAGCATGAGGTTGGCTTTGGAGAAATTTCTTACCGTGGTTTCCTTAATGGGGGGTGGGGGCGGGATGTGGATATCAAGGGTGATTAGCTTAAGGTCGAATCAGACCAACGAGGAGTTGACTTCAGGTGTGGAACACCAGTCACTCATGTTGGTAATGACTAGGTCTAGGATATTGTTGCCCCTGGTGGGGGTGTGGATAAGTTGATCCAGGGCATTGGAGTTTATGAATTCCAGAAAGTGTTGAGCTAAGGAGTTGGTCCATGACTAGTTTTCCCAGTTAATGGTGGGGTAGTTGAAGTCGCCCATTATTAGGGTGTTTGGCTGAACCCTAATATTTTCCAGTACATCCAGAAAAGAGGAGTGGGAATCCTGGGGCATGGTGGGGGATCTGTAGCAAGCTACAGTTTGGATTGTAGTTTTGCCCAGAGTTAGTTGCACTTGGATAACCTCAGATGCATTATGCTGAGCAACTAACCTGGAGGTGTGGATATCATTAATGAATATGGACACACCTTTGCCTTTGGTGTTTCGGTCCAGGTTACATGGCCGAAAAGTGTGGTATGAGTTATAGCCTGGTAGTGCAGGGGTGCTCTCTGGAGCCTTGAACCAGTTAAAATTAAAGCGGTAAGACTGCTGTGCATGCTACAGAAACCATTCTGCATTGAGCAATAGTTCTACAGTTCTAAAAAAAACACTCAAGCAGCTGCTTCTAAACTAGATTTGCAAGGAATTTATATAGTGTTGAATAATAAGAACTACATCTACAATCAGCTTGTGTAGGATATGTTAGGAAATGACCTAATAACATCATGTTTTCAGGATGAATAAACTATGCTCTTGGAAACTGCCAGATATGTCAAGGATTACAGGAAACAGCAAGACTTACAGCCCCTGGCCCATGTACGTAAGACCATGGTACCTCCATTAAGGGGAGTTAAATGATCAAAGTCTGAAACACATCAAATGAAGACATTTTGGGGAACTAATTAATTATGTAAAACAAAATGAAGCTATCATCTCATAACTGTGGCCTACAGACATGTGACAAGACATCCAGTGCCTCAAAGTAAAGGCAAGTCCAATAAGCTGCACAAATTTAGCACAAAACAGTTTTTCACATACTAGTAAGCACAGGTTTATATGAAAGTATTAAAAGTAATTCCATTATCTTACTATTTCAAAGGCTAAGTGGCTTCCACTACAGGCTAGATCAATTTTTCCTCTTGCTCAAAAATGACACATCCCCCCTCTTTCTCTTCCGAATTATTTACTGCCACTCAAACAGTAACCTAAACACCAAGCCAGATCTGTCTCTCACTACAAATTCCTTCTCTCAAACTGCCCTCTACTAGCCATTGTTTTTCTGTACCTGCCACAAAACAGTGACAGTCACTTCCTACTGACTAAACTGATCACACAAAGTATTCATGCTTAGGCCACAATTCAAACAATACTTACTAAACAGTTTGAATGCAACTGCCCATCTAAAAGACATGTCACAAACGTGTAGTGCCTTTACCTCCCATATACTTGATCTACCAGGTTAACTCACTCATCTTACACTTTTTTTCAGCTTACCACACCATTACTGCTCTAAACCCACTACACCTTAATCGAACCCCCTTTTTCATCTTATGGGTCTCTTTATAGGTGCATGTGTAAGTACTAAGCTAGCTACTCTTGTTGGGCATTTTAAAAATAGTCACTTTTCTCAAAGGTGAGAATCAAACCCTGCATCTTGTGTCAAGAAAGTAAAGACCTTAACCAGGGGTGGGAGATTGGCATAGTGGTTAATGTGTTCACCTTACAAGGCTCAGTTTACAGGAGTTGCTCTAGGATTGGTGTGCTCTCTCTGATTCTGGAAGTGAATCCAAATGAAATCCAAGGCATCCTTTGAAATCTACAGAAAAATAAGCATTTTTATTCACTATACTGCACCTTTAAACTGTGTATTACTGAATTGTCGCCTACTTTTAACTGTTTTTAGCTGTTTTAAATGTTTTGTTGTTTCACTGTTTCAACTATTTGCTATTTGAGACTGTTTTTCCAGCACTTTGTATTTCCTAATATTTGTGTATTTTATAGCATAGGCTAGATTCAGATTTGCTGAATTTAGACTGTTTGGCATTATCTAAGCATTAGAACCAGCCATCTTACATTAGGAGGCCCCCCTGCACCCTTATGGCAGAATAGTGTAGCAAAGGACCCATCTGAGTTAGAGATTGTTGAAATAAGGCTCAGTACTGAGCATTTCCATTGCCCAGCTTGCTTAAAAATTGATTAACCTGTTTTAAAAGTGGGTTCTCACAGTTGCTACATAAGTCCCACATTTGCTCAGTTTACACCTGTTTTAATACAGCTCCACAGAGTTTGGTGACCAGCTGCTGCTCTACTATCTTCATCTTAGCAATCTGAGGCATCTGTTTGCATGTAATGAACATTCGCATAGCATCTAGCAGTGGATGTAACCATTAGTGGTTATAGACACAAGAGCTCAAGTAGATTTATTTTCCCTTAGAAGCCGCCTGTGCTCCAACTGAGGAGTCCCTTAAATTGTGCTTAGCTGCTCGAAATCACCTCAGCTGGGCTTTCTGCAGCATTTGCCACTTTAACTGAAATCTCCTAATAGTCTCATACCCCTAGAGAACCCCAATAGTATAGACACAACATTAAGCACCCAATTAAACCACATCCTTCCTCATTAAAATAAGCAAATTTGCACCTAGTATTATGGATGGTCAGTTCTCCTCCATTTTTCCTACCAGCCTGATTGACATGGGTATCCTGAGACAGTGTAGCAATTGCCTAATGTACACTTACAACCCACTACTCCTAAACCACTCAAGCTCAATTTGTGAGAGATGCATATACACTACGAATTTGGACTCCATGCTTTCTTATTCACAGAACAGTGACACTGAACAGGTTGTCAACCCACATACTACACCTCTTGCACAAACCATGCTCTCAGCACATAAACCATCTTACGCAGAGGTACTCACCAGAAATTTACCTAAATATCAGAGACCTCCGAAACACAAATATGCTACACCTAATGCAGTACCTACAGCACTCAATACACTTAAAAACACAAGCACAAGTGTCTCATCAAACAAGCCCCAAAGGCAAAGCGCATCTAAACTAAATTTTTTGGTCAGCAAAAATAAAAAGCAAACCACCAAGGGATAAATGCTCCAAAGCCAGTCACAGATAAAACGATAAAAAAGTAAGTAATAACGCTTAGGAGCAAACCAACATATAATACAGTCTTTAGCATCGAATACATACTAGTTGTGCATCAAAAATATGTTATTAAAAGATACAGAAGTAGTCCATCGTTGATAAAACCAAATAGATTTTATTTTAACACGGAAAATAGGTAAGCATTTTTGCCAGGAGGCTTCCTCAGACCTTTAGCAAACAGACATTCAAACTATTAGCTGTCTTATATATAGTTAGTATTTAACTGAATAATTAAATTCAATGACATCATCAAAAGTTTAAAGTCAAAGGCCAAAAGGTATACGGGCCTCTACTGAAGCATATAGAAATATGTATAACATTTCCCATATATAAAAAATTCAGTACTAGATCAAACACTAAGAGTACATCCAAATACAACCATATATATATAATTAATTATATGAGACTTTAGTAAAACCTTAATAATAAACAACTAAAAAACATTTCTAACACTAGAAATAGTTAAAAACAGATAATATATAAGGTTTTACCTACCAATTAATCTCCTATTTTTCAAAATAGGCTTGAGTGGAATCTTATCATTTAAGCCTGGACTCACGTGTGCCTTAAGTGTAATGATCCATTTGATCTCTATTCTTTCCGTATAATTTCTAATATCTCCCCCTCTAGAGCTGGGGTTATTCACCTGAAGAACCATAAATTTAAAAGTATGCTTAGTGTCTGTTTCAAGAACATGCTTAGATAAGGCATTGGTACTAGACTGAATGCGTATATGAAACAGACACTAAGCATACTTTTAAATGTATGGTTCTTCAGGTATTTGGATGTACTCTTAGTGTTTGATCTAGTACTGAATTTTTTATATATGGGAAATGTTATACATATTTCTATATGCTTCAGTAGAGGCCCGTATACCTTTTGACCTTTGACTTTAAACTTTTGATGATGTCATTGAATTTAATTATTCAGTTAAATACTAACTATATATAAGACAGCTAATAGTTTGAATGTCTGTTTGCTAAAGGTCTGAGGAAGCCTCCTGGCGAAAGCGCTTACCTATTTTCCGTGTTCAAATAAAATCTATTTGGTTTTATCAACAATGGACTACTTCTGTATGTTTTAATAACATACTTTTGACGCACAACTGGTATTTATTCGCTGCTAAAGACTGTATTATATGTTGGTTTGCTCCTAAGCATTTTTACTTACTTTTTAATAAATTATTTGGTCACTGGGGACTCTATAGTGAGACAGACAGATGTCCCACTCATCAGGCTGGACAAGGAGAAGGTTACAGTCAGCTGTCTGTCAGGTGCCAGAATCCACCAGATCACACACGCACTGAAGTCTCTCCACAACAAGTACCGTTATGACTCCATCATAGTTCATGTTGGTGTGAATGACTTGAGTTGTACCTCACTGGACTATATGAAGAGAGACATGACTGAGCTCTCTGAATATGTGTCTCAGGCAGGTATGTCCCTAGCCTTGAGCAGCATACTGCCTTCACCTAAGATGATACCACAATATAAATAAAAATGACTGAGTTCAAAAATTGTCTTAGTTTCTGGTGTCATTCTAAGGGGATGCAGTACCTGTCAGCCTGGGATGACATGGTAGATAGACCATGTTGCTTTTCCAGAGATGGTCTTTATCTGTCACCTCTGGGAATTCGGTTACTGGCTAAGGCGCTTGCCTTCCCCATAGTGCCTTTTTCAGGCAATGTCAAAACAACAAAATTCCCGACGTAGAGATATCTTTAAAAAGCAACCTCAAAGTTATGCTGTTAAACGCCAGGAGTCTAAACTTAAAACTGCACTCAGTGATAGCAGTCCTTACCTTAGAAGATGCTGACATCTGTGCAGTCACAGAGACTTGGTTGTAAAGCCAAGGAAAACACTCCAGCATATCAGGTTATAATGCCTTCCACACATTCAGACCACAAACTAAAAGTGCAAGAACTAAAGGAGATGGAGTATCAATATTCATCAAAGATAAATACAAGTTTCACCTGTGTCCTTCTTGGACAGGGGCAGTAGTTGTTGACTTAGTTATGCTTAATACCTTGATATTCTTTGGAACAGGGGTTGTACTTGGCTAGGCTTGTAAGGGGCCTAGAGCCATTAGCCTAGTAACCTCCTATGATCCTATTATGCCAACTCCTCTTAGTTTTCATAACCCTCCAACTGCTACTCATATCTTCACCACTTCTACTTCTCCCACTTTATTTTCCCATTTCTATTCCATTTATGTAACTGTGCATATATTTGGTTTGGTAGATCTTCTGAATGTATATTGTTTTTCAAATTGTTTTACCATAATCATAAATGCAAACCGCTGTTAATTGTATACTATACATTGTTTTGTTACATTACAATGTTACCTGGGCAGAGTCTGTAATTGGACATTGTTTAATCAGTGTTCTGTCCTACTAAACAAATTTACATAAAATAAAGCAATCAATTAAAAAAAAACTGTAGCTCATTCAGGAAAGGGATATCGGTAACCATTTGAAATGGCAGGAACTGCTAGAATGAGTCCTGAAAAACTGAGACTGAATGGCCAAAAAATCACTTACATATATTAAGTGTGAGATGCCATTTCTTGGAATATTCCCTTTTTTACAAGGTATGGCGATCTTGGAGTTGGTATATATAAGTACAGGGATGGGGGTGGGGGGTTGTAGGGGGGTGCCTACCCTCCCTGAAAAAAAAGAAGTTTTAAGGAGAAGAGTGATTTTTGAGACTCACTCTTCTCCAGGTTTTCAGTATTTTTTGGTTTTTCTACACTCAGCATTTCGAGTGCTGACATTTCAGTATAGAGCTGTATAATCAGTGTGTGAAAGCAAATTATCTAATTTTTGTATATTAAATGCATTACTTAATTTTTGCAAATGCAGTTCATGTGATTTCTGGCTACCTAAACAACAGCTGTTCTAGGCACATTGATAGCACCTTGACAAAGATGGTGGTTTCTGATTTTAGAAGATGTTACCCCTTTATCTTAGTGCATTAATTTCCGTCTTTCAGCACTATAGTGCAACAAATACAAATTGAAGAGACCTAATCACCTTTTTGATCCTTTCTATTTGCTTAACCAAAGGTTTTTTCTGAACACTGTTGACTAAGGTAATACCTCTGAAGATGGCTGAGCAGCAGTTCCATTTACAAAAGTTTGTCCTGGTTATTGTATTTACATAGGCGAGTCTATCCAATGGCAGTCACATAACTAGCTAGTTTGAATTTAGCCCAATTTTCCTCAGTATGGGTATTGTGTGACCAATATTCAGTCAAAGACTGACCATCTGTTAGGTGAGGTTGGTCCCTACTGATAATCAAATGATATAAGTAGCATGTTGCAGGATAAAGCTGTATGGAAATCTAAAGACATCTGTGATGTGAGTGAGTGATAGAACTTGTTCATGCTGCATTATATATCTCACACTGATCAGACAGAGAAAAAATAATTTAGTTTGTTGGCAAGGCTATCAATGTAGTTTGAAAAGATGAGATTTATAAACCACTATTAGGAAACAGAGAATTGTTAGTTAATAATAAAAAATAACAGAATCCCAAATTTCACCCAGTTGGCAAGTGTATGGTTGTAACATACAATATTGAGTCTACATCCATTAAAAATGTGGTAATGAAAAACTGGGATATTCTAAATTTCAGTGGGGATATGTGTCAAAAACTGGGGGATAAGCCTAATTTTATTTTTGAGAAAGGTTTAAATATTAAAAGTTGTTTGAAAACAATAAAACCTCTTTTAATGACGCTCCATGTAAACATGATGGAACCTTGAGATGTGGCATGTTAATTCTGGCATATTACTTGTGGCATGTGTGGATAGTGCCCTTTTACACTACAGAATAATCCGTGTGTGAATGATTAATGAAGCTCCATGTTCACATGATGGACCTTCAGATGTGGCATGGTAAATGTGGCATATGTGGATAGTGCCCTTTTACAGTACAGAATAATCAGTGTGTGAATGATTAATGAAGCTCCATGTTCACATGATGGACCTTCAGATGTGGCATGGTAAATGTGGCATATGTGGATAGTGCCCTTTTACACTACAGAATAATCAGTGTGTGAATGAATGGGGAGGTCTATGTTAAGGTGCATTTCAATCAGTGGATCTAAGTTTATCATTCGCCTTGCCTTTTGTCAGGATTGTGACCCATTTTATGTTGGAAAAACAGTAAGAACCCTTAGGGAACATTTGCATGAGCATTATTATGACAAATGCAAAAAAAAACTTAAATAATGCCCTAACAAAACATGTTAATTAAAACCGGCTCACATAGATTTTTATTTAAAGTACTGGAAAAAATACTTGCAGACCCAAGAGAGGGGCCATGGAAAGAATGTGTAGAGGTATGTGAACTGCACTGGCAAATTAAACAAAGGGCTGACACCCCTCCTATCCACTCACTGGGCTCAATTAACTCACTTCAATACAGAATGTATTAAAATACCACTCTTTTAGGATTTAGCTGAGAATGGGCAATTGGATGAATTTAACGAATCTTTACATGTTGCTTTTTACACATTATACACTGAAAAACATTTATATGTTTGCTTCATATTTTCCTCAATTTAAATAGGATTTATTATGATTTTTAATACATTTATAGATGTGTTGTTTTATGAATATGTTTCATACTTTTCACCCGTAATTTGAATTTGTGGTTAATACATTTATTTTGAAATGGTCACATGATGTAATGTGTAATGGGTATTTAAAGGAGTACAACAGGTTTCTCTAATATATTCCTCAACTTCACGACCCTTTTCCTCCCTATTTACATTGTCCTCTGTAAAGCAACAACAATAAAGCATTTACAATTTTTATAATTCCCCTTACTTCTGTAACAGAAGCCTACCTTCTCATACTGTGATGGTTTCACTTACAAAATGATTCTCTCACATTTGAATAAAGCTTGCTGGAGTTGCCCAATTACTGACATCATCAAGGCCAGGCAGTGCAGGTACTATTTTTTTTTTTTTTTTAATCAGTTCCCTCCCCCAAAGTGACATCACCACAGCCATCATCTGATTCTAACTAAAATAATAAGACCCACCCATTCTGTGATGTCATGGCTCCCTTGTCCTTCCCCCAGCCTGAGTGCTGTTCATTTTATTCAGTAGTAGTGTAGTAACACAGATGTTTGGAAACACAGAAATTAAGTATGCATACTTATACATTCTGCACGGCAAATGATGCTTAAGTGGTGTATCGCTTGCATACTTCTCTGTTGTATTTGCACCAGATACTGCTAGTGCACAGTGCAGGAATAGAAAGATTAAAACATTACCCTGGTATCAGAGGTGGCAGTGCAACATATTCATAGTGGCTTAACATGAGAGTAGCTCTAAGCAAGCACCATGTGAAACCTGAGCAAGCACCTAGAATTATTCAGTGCAGCTTCCACACCTTAAGTCTGAAAATGAATTCACATACTCACATGAACAGGAGTAGCTGCATATTGATGGCTAAAGGTGTATGGGCATGTTGGGTGGTTACTACACTGCAAAAGTGGTATGTAATGGTGGAGATATTTGGAAGGCATGAGCAAACACACCAGTATATTAAAGCCATAGCACCAATTAAACTGGAGGCTGGCAAATAGATTTAGTAAGGGATTTTGTCCATGCACAAATATTTCAACAGTGATTCTTTGTAGTGGCATCCATTATCTGATTCAAGGTAAGTTAACCTTGACGTCCTTTATTTAAAAAAAAATCAATAAAAAATATACTTTGTTATAAGTGACTTCTGGACACAAGAAAAAGGAAGGGGGAAATATAGCAATGTGGTTTGTATGTACAAAGACAAATCCAGGGACACTGCAAAAGTTATTTTTTGCAAACCAACCAGTGGAGTAAAAACATATGAAGGCAAACACTGCATACCAACACACTTTGCACATGTAAATCTCAATTTTTAACAAGGTGGAAGCCTGAAGTGATACCTTAACACTTAAATTAATAAAGATCTAAACTGGTTAATAGTATAAATGTTTTATTCTTTAGCTCCTTGGTGCAAGACCTTACTGGATGTGATTGCAGTCAAGTAAGTCCATGGCTATAGTGCAGCAAAAAATGTCCCCGGGAAATGCTAGAGCAAAGATTAAATTACTTGAGTCAAGCACCCTGCTGAGATCTGCCAAACAATGGAATTACCAGGTCAAATTACCCTCAGGACTTTGACAGCTAGGGAAGCTAAGTGTTATGGGGGAGGGGAGAAGTAAATGGACTGGAATTCATTGTCTCACAAATTAGTGCCATTTAAACTAAATTAGAAAAAAGGCAGCAGTAAACAGCACTTTGAGTGTGTTCTGTGGCATTTGCACTGTTTCTGATTTAAGTAGTCATCCAGCAGCAGGGAATGTTACTTACACTGTTCTATTTTACTCAGTACTTTGTACGCATGCAACATTTATGAAATGACAGGAACTTTAGGCAAACGGAGGCCTGCATGATGTAACATTTTTAAGCCAAACAATGATTTCTGAGATACTGGATGGCAACCTGATTTATCCAAACCACGTCACTATGCCAGCCTCCAGGTGGTCAGAGTCTGGAATTACATATAAAAATATTTAAAATCCTGTAAATAATCCCGGAGTGCTGTTAAAGTGTAGGAAACATCATGCCATGATGATTTAAACATGTTTTTTGAGTCTGTGGGTGCGGTACTCCTTTAAAGCACGGGTTTGAACTTTGTGGTAGTTCTGATGAGTCTTGTACACATGAAGATGAAAATGCTTAACAGTTTAATAAATGTAGTGTCTTGTGATCCATGCTGATAGTAGGCACAGCTTGATAACTTTAGGTAAACATTTCTTCTTGTATGATTCTATCAGTGGGCCAGAAAATAAAATCACTGCCTAGGATAACAAAGTCAGCAGTCCTGTTTATACTGCCAAATGCCTGAGAAACAAAACAATCTGAGTGAGAAGTAAGTCATCCTTGTTAGGGCCACAGTAGTTCCCAAGACCCGACCTCCCACTATCGCTGGTGTAATTGTCCATCAAAGAGGCCACTGCTTCTGTGTATTTACATTCTAGGTCCAATGTCTAAATGAATGGATGATGAATTAAAGCTACCACCCCTACTTTTCTAATGCATGAGAACTAGACCATACTTCCATTTTAGATACAAACCTTTAAAATAAGAATACTTTAACTTTGGTTCTTGAGAAAAAGATAAACAGCGCTCCATGCCTATCAGCAAGCAATATCCTCAACTTCTGAGTAAGCCAAGAGTTAATGTTTTGACATTGAAAGTCATAGCATGCACAGTTTTGGGATAGCTAACATCATCTCTTTGTAGATGAGACCACAGTGAAGAGAAGTAAGTGGTGCTCACAGGCTATGAAGAATTACTACCAATATGTAACAGTAGGCAAGGACAGCAGTAAACAGAATGGTGGGTATAACCACACTAATCTCAGTGCCACCCAGGGCTGTCCTAGGAGTAGACCTCTACATGTTACTGCTTTGTTACCAAAATGGTATAAAATCCCTTCCTGCTAATAACTGGTCACACGATGTCTACTTTACTCCATGCCAGACAGTGTAAAAGGGACACACCCATACAGAGTGATCAGCAGCTGAGTTTAAGAAAGTTCTATCGTGTACTAAACTAGACTAGACATCACACTCTTACAATGTTCCCAGCCATATGACTTCACATGTAACAGTGCAGAACAGTATATCAGCTATGTGAAAAAAGGTAGTCTTCACAAAGAATAGATGCCACGGCTGACGGCAAGATCGGCATGAAAACAGAAAAAAAAGCTCTTAGGAATTCTGCCGCATATGTGCTAAGTTCAGGCACAGAGCTCTCTTGCTGACCTTATCACAGTGATGTGAAGCAGATGCATGCAGGATGAAAATAAAAACAAACTGAAAATATGTCTAAATATACACTTCTCTAAAGCACACAGACATATCTTCTGACCTTGACATACGGGGACAGAAAAACAGAGCAAACTGCGGTTTAGTGCTTTCCCACTAACTCCAAAGGGCTAAACAACAATAATTCACATTTGTCCAAATTTGCAGGTTTCAGATGTCCGGCATTACCTAATGATAGTGTCACCTCAACAGCAGTAGGAAGCCCTTCCGGCTGAGTAGGGCAGGAATCTGCAGACTTGCCTACTTCTCTCCACTAGCAATTGAAACTTGTTGCAATGAGTTTAGTAAGAATGTTCATCTATAGAAATCTTCCTGAACCCAGTTTAGAAGAAAGGGCAGATATCTTAGCAAGGGCTTGTGTAACTCACATTCCCAAGTGGTATTTATCTATGGAAGTGCCCAGTGGTTGACTTGTTCTTTTCACCTCATAATTACAGACAGCTATGTCCAAGGTTGCCATGAGTTCACTGCTACAGTATACAGGTTTTTGTGTTGAACTGTATGATGAGTAAATACATTTTTCCCCTCCTATATGTCAAAAGTGATCTGCTACTCTCAGTGTTGAAAAAATGAGTGTTTCTGGAAAACAGAGTTGGCAATGCATGCTGAAATCCTGGAGCCTTTGGTCTGCAGATACTATAGCTTTCCTTTAGAGTAAAACAGCATTATAATTTAGGGCTACAACCAGCCAGACAAAAACTGCCAAGCCTTCTACAATCATCTAGGAATAGGTTTCTGTTGCTCTAATCCAGAAACTCGCATATTAGATGCTGCGCAGGTTTGGGAGTTTAACTCTGGTGGATATCTAATGGAAATGCCGAATAACAAGGGCAGCCAATATCTTTAACTTAGACTATATCTCCTTCCTTAGGAACTGAACAGGATCCCAGCTGTCCTTACCCTCTGGAAGACTGGTGTAGTGAAGGTTGTTCTGGTGACTTCACTTTTCTGCATCATCCTGTTTGAGCTCAGTTTTATATTTGGATTCAACAAATAATGTGATGTGAGGGCTGGACATTACCGCTGAGTGCTCATCTATCATCCACTGGTACAGGTTCAGTTTCTTATTTAAAGTCCATTTTTTTTTATTTATTTCAAGCAGATGCTTCTCATGATTTAATTCCTTAGGGGCAGTGGTATGAGGCAAGACTTAGTGTGTCAGTCTCACTGGTGTATTAAGGAGTCCCTACTCACTGTCCACTATCTGGCTGGTATTGTTGTTTTGGAAGTCAGGATAATGAGTTTCTCATACTAGACGGTCTGAATAGCTGCAAGTTTTAAAAGCCAAAAAGAACATCACTTCTAATCTAGGCACTCCACAAGTAGATGAGGATGTTTATGAAAATTAATCAGTTCATCTTATCTTTACCCTAGAATGGCAAACTGCAGATGTTTATTCCTGCAGAGTCCACAACACATGAACTGAGACTGCTATTTATGTGAATTTCTGAATGTGATCTCCAATACCAACTATATTTAGAATTATTATGCTGACTAAAAGTACCTCATAATGGTAACAGTGGTAAATATTAGTCCAAATGTTATTGTTTAAGCTAGTATTTGGTGCTGTAATCTTTGCCATGTTATTAACTTTATTAAAGACTGCGTTACTAAAAACCTTTCATTTGCATTCAGCTAACAAAAGGAAAATTTGGGTAACTGTTATATTCTAAATTACCCTGAGATTTTTGTGACTTTGACTTTGCAGTTAGTTATAATAGAGATGGAGGTGTAGAACTGAAGCATTAAACAGAAAATAACTGTTATTGAAGGATCAATTTGGCTGGCTGAACCCAAGTAAAAGGTGTTTTATGAATTAGTCTTCAATCAGCCCAACTGTGATAATTTCTTTGTTTAAGCAATCACATTTTTTAATGATCCAACACTTTATAGGTTCATTGGTGTACTGTGTATACTAGCCTAACAACCACAGGGGCCTTATTAAGCCTAGCCATGCAACTCAAATGTATCCAATAAGTTTTGGTGTCTTAGAGGTTATTTTAAGGGGTATATGTAAGCTAGGATATGAGTCATCAAGCATGTACATGCTGTCTCTGTGCATTTCAATCAGTGGATCTAAGTTTATCATTCGCCTTGCCTTTTGTCAGGATTGTGACCCATTTTATGTTGGAAAAACAGTAAGAACCCTTAGGGAACAATTGCATGAGCATTATTATGACAAATGCAAAAAAAAACTTAAATAATGCCCTAGCAAAACATGTTAATTAAAACTGGCTCACATATATTTTTATTTAAAGTACTGGAAAAAATACTTGCAGACCCAAGAGAGGGGCCATGGAAAGAATGTGTAGAGGTATGTGAACTGCACTGGCAAATTAAACAAAGGGCTGACACCCCTCCCATCCACTCACTGGGCTCAATTAACTCACTTCAATACAGAATGTATTAAAATACCACTCTTTTAGGATTTAACTGAGAATGGGCAATTGGATGAATTTAACAAATCTTTACATGTTGCTTTTTACACATTATACACTGGTGTTTGCTTCATATTTTCCTCAATTTAAATAGGATTTATTATGATTTTTAATACATTTATAGATGTGTTGTTTTATGAATATGTTTCATACTTTTCATCCGTATTTTGCATTTGTGGTTAATACATTTATTTTGAAATGGTCACATGATGTAATGTCATGGGTATTTAAAGCACGGGTTTGAACATTGTGGTAGTTCTAATGAGTCTTGTACACATGAAGATGAAAATGCTTAACAGTTTAATAAATGTAGTGTCTTGTGATCCATGCTGATAGTAGGTACAGCTTGGTAACTTTAGGTAAACATTTCTTCTTGCATGATTCTATCAGTGGGCCAGAAAATAAAATCACTGCCTAGGATAACAAAGTCAGCAGTCTTGTTTATACTGTCAAATGCCTGAGAAACAAAACAATCTGAGTGAGAAGTAAATCATCCTTGTTAGGACCACAGTAGTTCCCAAGACCCGACCTCCCACTATCGCCGGTGTAATTGTCCATCGAAGAGGCCACTGCTTCTGTGTATTTACATTCTAGGTCCAATGTCTAAATGAATGGATGATGAATTAAAGCTACCACCCCTACTTTTCTAATGCATGAGAACTAGAACATACTTCCATTTTAGATACAAACATTTAAAATAAGAATACTTTAACTTTGGTTCTTGGGAAAAAGATAAACAGCACTCCATGCCTATCAGCAAGCAATATCGTCAACTTCTGAGTAAGCCAAGAGTTAATGCTTTTGACACTGAAAGTCATAGCATGCACAGTTTTTGGATAGCTAACATCATCTCTTTGTAGATGAGACCACAGTGAAGAGAAGTACGTGGTGCTCACAGGCTATGAAGAATTACTACCAATATGTAACAGTAGGCAAGGACAGCAGTAAACAGAATGGTGGGTATAATGACACTAATCTCAGTGCCACCCAGGGCTGTCCTAGGAGTAGACCTCTACATGTTACTGCTTTGTTACCAAAATGGTATAAAATCCCTTCCTGCTAATAACTGGTCACACGATGTCTGCTTTACTTCATGCCAGACAGTGTAAAAGGGACACATCCATACAGAGTGATCAGCAGCTGAGTTTAAGAAAGTTCTATCGTGTACTAAACTAGACTAGACATCACACTCTTACAGTGTTCCCAGCCATATGACTTCACATGTAACAGTGCAGAACAGTATATCAGCTATGTGAAAAAAGGTAGTCTTCACAAAGAATAGATGCCAGGGCTGATGGCAAGATCGGCATGAAAACAGAAAAAAAAAGCTCTTAGGAATTCTGCCGCATATGTGCTAAGTTCAGGCACAGAGCTCTCTAGCTGACCTTATCACAGTGATGTGAAGCAGATGCATGCAGGATGAAAATAAAAACAAATTGAAAATATGTGTAAATATACACTTCTCTAAAGCACACAGACATATCTTCTGACCTTGACATACGGGGACAGAAAAACAGAGCAAACTGCGGTTTAGTGCTTTCCCACTAACTCCAAAGGGCTAAACAACAATAATTCACATTTGTCCAAATTTGCAGGTTTCAGATGTCCGGTATTAACTAATGATAGTGTCACCTCAACAGCAGTAGGAAGCCCTTCTGGTTGAGTAGGGCAGGAATCTGCAGACTTGCCTACTTCTCTCCACTAGCAATTGAAACTTGTTGCAATGAGTTTAGTAAGAATGTTCATCTATAGAAATCTTCCTGAACCCAGTTTAGAAGAAAGGGCAGATATCTTAGCAAGGGCTTGTGTAACTCACGTTCCCAAGGGGTATTTATCTGTGGAAGTGCCCAGTGGTTGACTTGTTCTTTTCACCTCATAATTACAGACAGCTATGTCCAAGGTTGCCATGAGTTCACTGCTACAGTATACAGGTTTTTGTGTTGAACTGTATGATGAGTAAATACATTTTTCCCCTCCTGTATGTCAAAAGTGATCTGCTACTCTCAGTGTTGAAAAAAATGAGTGTTTCTGGAAAAGAGAGTTGGCAATGCATGCTGAAATCTTGGTGCCTTTGGTCTGCAGATACCATAGCTTTCCTTTAGAGTAAAACAGCATTATAATTTAGGGCTACAACCAGCCAGACAAAAATTGCCAAGCCTTCTACAATCATCTAGGAATAGGTTTCTGTTGCTCTAATCCAGAAATTCGCATATTAGATGCTGCGCAGGTTTGGGAGTTTAACTCTGGTGGATATCTAATGGAAATGCCAAATAACAAGGGCAGCCGAGATCTTTAAGTTAGACTATATCTCCCTCCTTAGGAACTGAACAGGATCCCAGCTGTCCTTACCCTCTGGAAGACTGGTGTATTGAAAGTTGTTCTGGTGACTTCACTTTTCTGCATCATCCTGTTTGAGCTCAGTTTTATATTTGGATTCAACAAATAATGTGATGTGAGGGCTGGACATTACCTCTGAGTGTTCATCTATCATCCACTGGTACAGGTTCAGTTTCTTATATAAAGTCCATCTTTTTATTTATTTTAAGCAGATGCTTCTCATGATTTAATTCCTTAGGGGCAGTGGTATGAGACAAGACTTAGTGTGTCAGTCTCACTGGTGTATTAAGGAGTCCCTACTCACTGTCCACTATCTGGCTGGTATTGTTGTTTTGGAAGTCAGGATAATGAGTTTCTCATACTAGACGGTCTGAATAGCTGCAAGTTTTAAAAGCCAAAAATAACATCACTTCTAATCTAGGCACCCCACAAGTAGATGAGGATGTTTATGAAAATTAATCAGTTCATCTTATCTTTACCCTAGAATGGCAAACTGCAGATGTTTATTCCGGCAGAGTCCACAACACATGAACTGAGACTGCTATTTATGCGAATTTCTGAATGTAATCTCCAATACCAACTATATTTAGAATTATTATGCTGACTAAAAATACCTCATAATGGTAACAGTGGTAAATATTAGTCCAAATGTTGTTATTGTTTAAGTTAGTATTTGGTGCTGTAATCTTTGCCATGTTATTAACTTTATTATTTATCTTACTACAAACCCTTGAAAACCTTCACCTTGATAAACCAGCCCTAAACTGGTTTAATGCTTACCTCTCTGGTAGACAACAGGCTGTCCAGTGGCAAAGTAAACTATCTCACTTACTACCTAACACAATAGGAGTTCCCCAAGGTTCCATACTTGGCCCCCTTCTTTTGTCTGTATTCATAAATGACCTCCATTCAGTCATGCCTAAAGCCACCTGTATTCAATATGCAGATGACTCTACGTTGATTTGCTCGGATCTCTCTCTCAGTAACCTCCAGAAAACCACCCAACACTGCTTTACTGAAGTTGAAAAATGGTTTACTGAACGGAAACTTATCCTAAACCCGAAAAAAACTAACCTACTACTAATTCTCCCCACCTTAGCCTCTTCTTTAGGGCTATACCCTCCACTCCCTAACAATATGACGTTCCATGTTCAGTCCACTAATGGGACCATCATTGAGCCTGTCACCAACACCAAATTACTAGGTGTCACAATTGACCATAAGCTCAAATTTGATACTCACATCAGCCAAACTATAAAAACAGTTAACAAGAAACTTGGTTCCTTGTATAGAATTAAGAACTTTCTTACGCCCCATACTAAACTAACTATCGCACGTACTCACCTTCTCTCCACCCTACTTTATGCCTCCAGTACTTTCCTTTCTCAAAAACTGAGCTCAACAAACTCTCTGTAGCTTACAACCACATTGCCAGATTCAGAACTGGTGAACCGTGCACTCACCATTGCCTTAACCTAAGAAAACTAGGATGGTTAGAACTCCCCAATCTTCTTAAGTTTAACCAACTTAATGAAGCATTTAAAATGATCAAAGAACCAGAAAAAACCCCCTCATTGTCAAAACTTTTAACCCCCTATTCCAATCTAACTAGTCTTCGTTCCTCTCATAGTTTCATGGTACAAACAACTAAATCTAATAACTCAGGGGGCGATGCTCTCTATGCCAATTCCATAGGAAAACAATGGAATTCCCTACCAAATAACCTAAGACTAGCTACCTCTCTCAACCAATTCAAAACTAACCTTAAACTATTCCTTAGCTCTCATTGGTTATGTCCTTGTGCTAAACCAGACTAAATCTTTGATCACTGCCTTCCTTCTTGGTTGGCCCACTAACCTATTCCTTTTTCCTATATATCCAGATCCTACCTTTTATACCTCTCATAATTTACTATCTTTTCTATTATTTGCATTCCTTCTAATTAGCCAATTTAATTGTATGTATACTTTTGCCTTACATGTTTTTGTCCTCCTACAAAATTGTATTTTATTATGAAACTCAATGTCTGTTTGATCATTGTGGAGCTTTTCTCCCCGGGCCTCTGCTGAAAATGGATTTATATCCAGTTGGATTAGCCCGGTAAACAAATGTAAAATAATAAATAAAATAATAAATAATAAAGACTGCGTTACTAAAAACCTTTCATTTGCATTCAGCTAACAAAAGGAAAATTTGGGTAACTATTATATTCTAAATTACCCTGAAAGTTTTGTGACTTTGACTTTGCAGTTAGTTATAAGAGAGATGGAGGTGTAGAACTGAAGCATTAAACAGAAAATAACTGTTATTTAAGGATCAATTTGGCCGGCTGAACCCAAGTAAAAGGTGTTTTATGAATTAGTCTTCAATCAGCCCAACTGTGATAATTTCTTTGTTTAAGCAATCACATTTTTTAACTATCCAACACTTTATAGGTTCATTTGTGTACTGTGTATACTAGCCTAACAACCACAGGGGCCTTATTAAGCCTAGCCATGCAACCCAAATGTATCCAATAAGTTTTGGTGTCCTAGAGGTTATTTTAAGGGGTATATGTAAGCTAGGATATGAGTCATCAAGCATGTACATGCTGTCTCTGTCCGTTAGAGACATATGTGCCAGACTGAGGTGAATTTCCAATTACCCGAGTGTATAGGAGACAAACTATAGGGATAGGGCTTTGAGGCAATTCACAGAGGACATATAGTTAATGGCTTGTATTCTTTTTATGAGGAACCCCTGTGGACATTTCAGTTGTTGAATGTGCCTGGCTAGATATCAAAGAGGGCATGATACTCAATGATGATCTGATCAGGGCCAAATACAGCAAAATAATGACTTATTTGGATCTAGATGTCATACCTTTGCTTATAAGTTGAACGACATAAACTTTTTTATTTTCTTACTATCTTAGACACATGTTGGTCAAAATTCAGGTTACTGTCTGCATACGTCACCAAATCTCTCACTACTGAGTCTATTCTTAGGGGTGTGTTATCAATGAGGTAGTCTCTTGGGGTACCCAACTTCCTGAAGGGTACTATTATACATTTCTTGGCACTGATTTTAAACCACAGCTCAGACAACAGTTATTTGCCTGTTTTAGTGCTTCCTGGAGAATATTAGTGTCTTGGGGGGATTCTCTGACAGCTTCCAGTTTGCAATCATCTGTAAACCTGTTCATCTCTAGGCCCTTGTCATTGGCCTTGACTTCCAAGAAGTAGATTCCAAAAAGGAATGGACCCAGTATAAAGCTCTGAGGGACTCTGTTAGTGACTGGCCTATTTGTGGAGGTGGACTTCCCTATCCTAACTTCCTAGGTCCTATCTGAGAGCCACCTGGCTATCCAGTGCGTAACACAGGAGTTTATGCTTAATTCTGTGAGTTTGCTTACAATGCCTGAGTATGGCATTGTATCAAATGCATTGAACAGGTCAAGGCAGGTAGTATGCACAATTTTTCCCTCAACAGTTGCCTTGGTGACCTTCTCAAAGAAGTCCACCAGGCTGAGTAGGCATGATCAGCCCTTGACGAAACCAAACAAGGCTGGGTCCAGTATTTGAAGTTTTCCTATAACATTATTAATAATTTCTATGATAATTCTTTCCATGGCTTTGCATATGAATGAGACTAGTCAGACTTATGGGTTTGTAGTTAGTGGGGTCCATAGATGACCCAAGCTTGAGCAGAGGGATAATTGTTGCATTTCTCCATTTATGTAGCATGATGCCTGACTGGTATGGTTAAATAGTAACTCCAGCGATCCTGATAGATGATGTTTCATACTGTTTAGGAGGCATCCTGGGATATTATTTGGGCTGACTGATGCGGTGTTCTTTACCTTGGAGAGTCCATTTAGGATCTGCTCTCTAGTGATTAGTTGGAAAGATTATATTTAATGGGATTTCGTAAGGGGTGGGGGGAGTAAAACTGGAGCTGAATTTGTCAGCTAGTAGAATTGTTATATCTTCCAACTCCATGTAAGAGGCTATATATGGATGAGATTGACAATTACTTGGAAGCACCTGAGAATGATGTTATCCCTTTAGACCAAACAGCCCTTCATTGATCAGAGAGATTGGCGAACAAAGGGAAACACGAGAAATGAACATCAGGCAACACATTTAAAGTGGAAGGTTGAATCAGGCATATCAAAAGCCCCAGGGGGGCACCAGCAGCGGCCTTAGGTCAACTGGTGCCCTAGACAAAAGGGGTCCATGGTGCCCCCCACCACACTACCTGGTGCCCCCATCCTGGTCTAACTATATCAAATAAATACTAGAAAAGTGCCCCTGCTAGACTGGCGCCCTAGGCGGCCACCTAGTTGGCCTATGCCTAATGCCGGCTATGGGGGGCACCTGCACACAGTAATGTTTACAATTGACAGGAGAGAGGTGAGGTTCAGAAAGGCTGAGCACCTTACTTAGAACAGAAACAGTTTCAGTGACTAAAAACATAACGGTAACATTTTAACTACAACTGATATTGAAGGATTCTCATCACCATTTATTTGTAAAAGATTTTATGTTTATTTCAGCATCAAGGACAGACCTTTCAGACACTCTGATGGAATTAAAAATTATACACAAGATAACTCAAACTGGCACTACACTACAAAAACAGAGAAAGTAATACTGTAGGCTTTAAAAGAGAAAATACTGTAAATTTATTAGAGGCACTGTCTGAAAGGGGCATCAGACAAATTTTGAGTAAACAGCCCACTAAACGATTTGACAACATGCCCTCAGATGAAAGGAAATTATTGCATGATCTCAGAACAGACAAACTGATCAGGTGGATGAAATCTGACAAGGGAGGGGACACGGTTATTGCTTTTTGGTACTGTTGCCAGTGGTTATTTTCAATAATCCTTTTTTCTTATGTTTGCTTTTACATATAATGGACATGCTTGCACAGCAGAATGCACTTTGTACCCACACCCATAACTCCCATCCTCTGACAGCAAGAGGTCTGGACAAGGGCAGACATAAAAGTGGAACAAAGGCACAATGATAGACATGTGTTGTAAATATCATGCTTACATACTGAGAAAGTTGGTAGGGTGAGGGTTTTGCAGTAGTGGGAATTGTCTGAAGGTTATGTAGTCTGAAACAGTAATGTCTGTCAATTATTTTGTAAAATCACTCTTCAATTATATGTAACTAACTTGCCATAAAAACACAAGTTTATGTACACAGGATGAAACCTCTAGCCAAATACATGGACAACCTGCCAAAAATGTACAGATGAGAGGTATGGCCACACAAGGATATGACATCTCAAGTTAGAAAGATACCACACAAGCAGGAGATCCCCTGCCAGTATATCACCAAGTTGGACTGTTTACACAGTATGTCATCACTCAATTGGCTGTAGCCACACCTCACAAATGGCCTTGTTGGGCAAGAATGTGGATAGCTGCCCTCATAATATTGGTCTATGCATCATACAACTAGTATCCCTCTGGTAAAGCACTGTGATAATCTGAGGATGTCTGGCACTAGGTAATGAGACAATACATTGCAGTGTCAGACTACA
The DNA here is from genome assembly GCF_019279795.1 of Protopterus annectens. Taxonomy (NCBI): domain Eukaryota; kingdom Metazoa; phylum Chordata; order Ceratodontiformes; family Protopteridae; genus Protopterus; species Protopterus annectens. The sequence goes on along the minus strand of NC_056741.1, from coordinate 1,654,651,439 downwards.
TATATGTCAGAAAATGTCTGCTAAACAAACACAGTACCCAGAGGAAAGTCCTGTGTACTCCTGACAGGTATGGCTGTAGCACACAAAACCCTGGACCAGAGTACACCTATCTCTGGAATGGAGTCTCACTCTAACCATAGAAGGTCACACTGGGCATGCTCCTACACTTAGAGAATCACTGGACATGTCAGAACCCACATCGGACTATATGACTGTATTGTGTATATATGTCTGTGCATACAGACAGCTATGTACACCTGAACTGTCCCCCCACACACACACACATCAGACAGGATTATACTCAGCTAGCTGTAAGTGGCCCATATGTGATATATCTGCATCTGTTGTGTGAGATACACAGACATATATATGGGCAGCAGATAACATATGTCAAGCATACACACACATAGATATGGAAAAGTGAGAGACAGACAATGACAGAGAGAGAGAGGGAGAGAGAGAGGGAGAGAGAGAGATACAGGGGGACACAGACAGAGTGAGTCACACACATGGATACCCTGAATGGCATACAGTGATGTCCTGCTGTGGACAGTGGCATACCAGTTGTAAACAGTTGCACGTGCCAGTATAAAAAGTGAGTCCCATTGTGTAATAGTACTGAGGTTGGGTTTATAATATCACATCACTTGCATGTGTGTGTGTGTGTGTGTGTGTGTGTGTGTGTGTGTGTGTGTGTGCGCGTGTCTAAGGTCTAAGTATAGGTCTAAGTATTAGGAGACTCTTCACACTCAGTACACTTCACATTGCCCTATTCCACAAGATCTGCTGTTGTCATTCACCTTAGAAGTACCATTGGACAACTATCACACCTATAACCTCTGTAGCATGTGTGATAACTGCATAACACTGTAGTACAAATAACTAGATAGGTAGGGGTTCTAATCTCAATACTGGCAAGTGTGTGTGACAGTTGTGTGTGCGAGAGTGAGGGAGTGTGTGTTTGTTTATTTGTAGGTGAAACAGTTTTAGGCCATTAAAACTGTCAAAACAAATCTGGCGATAAATCCAAAAGACCAGAAAATGAGAACACAATGGTGTTTAGCGCTTTCATTCACTAAATTTAATTGTGAACTTCTTCAGAAACCATACATACTATTACCCAAGCTCCCTTAAATATTAAACAATACAGGAAATGACATCAACAATTAAACAAATACATTTAAGACCACTTACAAATGTGAAATGATATAATGTGATATTTTGTATATACCTTATAAGGCTGTATAATCTAATATATATTTAAAAAACATTTAAATAAATGAATAAAAAAGTGTATATATATGTATACACATGTGTATTAAATAAAATGAAAAAAACTGATGAAAACAATAATAATTAATTCAATAAAGATAACAAATTTACTGAAAAGTACACTGATAATAAATAATCAATCTATCTATTAAACAAAAAAACATTTTAAATTGATTGACTCATTGAGTCCTGGTGACTTAGCAGCAGCCAAAACAAGTTGCCACAATGTTTCTTTGCATTCCAAAATGTTGTTTGTGTCCCCTCCAAACTCAATGTTGTTAACTTTTTCTAACACTGAAAACTCAAATTTCTTGAATGGTGTACAAACTGCTGCATATTTTGCCAAATAATTAAACTTGTCTTTATTTTTTATAGCTAGGTTGTGTTCATAAATCCTGCATTTCAAAACCCTTTTTGTTGTGCCTATATAAAAGTGGTCACAAGACATACAGCAAGCGATGTACACCACATAATCAGTGTTACAATTGAAATAACCTTTAGCCCAGATGGTGTAATTCAAAGACTTGACAAACACACACAATCTACTACTGATGAATCTACATTGTTTGCAACTGTATACATACATACATACATATATATATATATATATATATATATATATATATATATATATATATATATTTATACACTTTTTTATTCATTTATTTAAATGTTTTTTAATTATATATTAGATTAGACAGCCTTATAATGTATATACAAAATATCACATTATATCATTTCATATTTTTAAGTGGTCTTAAATGCATTTGTTTAATTGTTGATGTCATTTCCTGTATTGTTTAATATTTAAGGGAGCTTGGGCAATAGTTTGTATGGTTTCTGAAGAAGTTCACGATTAAATTTAGTGAATGAAAGCGCTAAACACCATTGTGTTCTCATTTTATGGTCTTTTGGATTTATCGCCAGATTTGTTTTGACAGGTTTTAGGCCATTCCCACCCACAACACTTTCCAGTGCCTCACTTTATCAATCCTGCTGATATCATTCCCCTTATCAGCACCTTTGGCCAGTTGTCAGCCCAAGAAAAAACACTCGGACCACAAAATCAATCTTGTAAGCGCTTTCATTTACTCCACATAGGCAAACTTCATCAGACAATGTATTAACAATTACAACTCCTTTTATAAGGACCCTTAATTGGCATCACCATAAAATTAAATGGACAGAACATTTAAAGCAATACATAAGAAGTATATATATATATATATATATATATATATATATATATATATATATATATATATAAAATGCATGAAAAGACCTATATTCATATATGTAATATCACTAAAAGACATTTTTCAAAAACATTTTAAAACATTTAAATATACACTCAAAGCATTATTTATATAAATGTAATGAAATATACATATGTAAGGACAACAATAATTACCATTATCTTATCAGTGCCTTCATTTTTAAAATGCTACCAATAGAGATAGAATGATTCAAGCCAGGACAAACCATGGCATTCAGTTTTAGCTGCCACATTAGTTCCTTTTCTTCCAATTTTAGTGAAAAAGGCCCACCCCTAACATTTTTATGAACTTTATCAATAACCATAAATTCAAACCTATGGTTAGGATGGGTAGTAATGTGTTTAGCTAAAGCATTGTTTAAATTGGACTTCTCAATCGCATACAGGTATTCATAAATTCTGTTCCAAAGGAGCCTCTCAGTTTTACCTACATAAAAGGTATTACATAGGTTCATAGGTTCATAGGTTCATACTAGGCTATCTGCCCTAGGGCATTTATAAGCCTAGCCAGAATGTGTTTGGCTTACATTTTAAATTAATTTTGCTATGCCCTTTTTCGAGGTTAGTATACTGTGCCTCTGTCTAACAGTGACACAGAAGTGATACCTGGGTTAAACCTATGATCTCCCATCCACTCATCAAGATTCCTCTTGAAGAGAGTCAATGAGGGACTCTGCCTAACCTGGACTGGGATTTTATTCCAGAGTGAAGGGAGCCTCTGGGTTATGAATCTGTCCCTCCAGCATGTCCTATTTATTTCAGTGCTGAGGTTGAGGTGGAGGCACTGAGATATATAACCCCTTTGGAATTACAATTGAATGTACCCATTATCTTATATTCCATACCATGGGTGCAAAAAGATTTTCCTATTTTTATATATTTGCACCACTTACAGGATTCACAAACATACCATTATAAGGTGAATATAAATTTGCAAGCTGGTTCTCCAAAAGGCATTTTAATATTCCTACCTCTTCTAAAAGTCACCTTGGGACAATCTCCAATAGATTTATAAATGGTGTAGTCTTCCATTAGGAAGCACCAATTCTTATATAAAATGGATCTAACTATAGGGGTGTCCAAGGAAAATGTTGTAATAAAGCTCAATTTCCCATCATTTGTTTGCAGGGAATAATTATTATTACCATTTACATTAGCTCCAACCCTAGAAAAGGTATTCATTTCAACAGGGTTAAATGATATATGAATTCCAAAATCCATGTTGGAATTATCTAACTCCAAATCCAAAACTGATGTTTCACTCAATCCTGTTACATTCAAAAGTGGGGTAAACCAGCCGTTCATCCTTTTCCGATGAACCTCCTCTATTAATTCATCCAACAATACCCTAGAATACCCACGTTTCATGAACATTTCTTTTAATGTATCACATTCCTCTAGAAAATCAGATTCTAGGGAAACCATTCTTGCCGCCTGAACTAATTGCCACTTAACAACTGCCCTTTTCTGGGATTTAGGGTGGCAGCTAGTGAAATGCAGGAATGTGTTACAATACGTGGGTTTCCTATAAATTCGTGAAAGAAATTTTTGATTAGGAATATCCTTAACTAAACTAACATCTAAGTAAGATATTCTTTCAGTTTGGAATTCCCAGATAAATTTCAAAAATCCAGTATATTTTGTTATATCCTGGATGAACAAATCAGCTGAAAGTTGATCTCCTTTCCAAAGAATAAAGATATCATCCAAGAAGCAGGTGTACCAAACTGCCTTCTGTTGGAATTCCACATTTTTAAATAAAAATTGTTTCTCCCAGAATGCCATAACAGTATTGGCAAAGGTGCCCCCTCATGGGGGACCCATGGCTACACTCGTTTTTTTGGAGGTAAAATTCCTGATCAAATATAAAATAATTATTTTTAAGCACCAATTCTAATAAATATAGAATCAAATCAATATTAGCGCCATCAACATGCTTCTCCAACAAAAAGTCTCTCACCCATTTACACCCGATACCATAGGGTATCACAGTATATAAGTCACGTACATCTATCGTGAGAAAATTGTACTCTTCAGAAAAGGTGAGCTTATTGATGTTTTCCAAAAAGGCCCAGGAATCCTTACATATCTGTGATTCATTACTAATGGCCATTTTCAATTTGCTATCTAGAAATTTAGCACAACCATAGGTTATGGACTGCCTACCATCAACAATAGGATGGAAGGGAGGATTACTAAGATCCTTATGTATTTTAGGCAGTCCAAAAATCACAGGGGTCATTGCGTAGCTGATACAAAGATAGTTATAGGTATAAACACCAATACTGCCATCAATAAAGAGGTCATTGATGAACCCATTAAAACAATATGCCCCATTCAGTTCATTCTTAGAAATTTTGGTATAAGCTTCACCTAAAAGGAAGGTTTTCATTTTATCATTATATGTGTCATTATTCATGAAAACCAATCCACCTCCTTTATCAGGTTTAATAATTCGGATATTAGCAAATTTCAAGGATTTGAGTGCATCATTCTCTTCCTTAGAGAGATTCAAATCCTGAGTCCTAAAGGGGGCCTTATTATTAAAGTTTGCCCTAATATCATTAGAACAAACCTTTTCAAACAATGAAATGGATGGGTGTAATGAAGGGTTAAACACACTAGAAATCCTAAATTCTTTCACCATACTAGAATTATTCCCAAATAGGGCATGTAGGTTTAGCTTCCTAGTGTATACTTTTAAATCAATCAACGTATTGGCCAAATCCCCCCTAGAAGAAGGAACAAAGGTACATCCCTTTGCCAAGACTTCAATCTGTAAAGTAGAGGGCATTTATATATATATATATATATATATATATATATATATATATATATATATATATATATATACTTCTTATGTATTGCTTTAAATGTTCTGTCCATTTAATTTTATGGTGATGCCAATTAAGGGTCCTTATAAAAGGAGTTGTAATTGTTAATACATTGTCTGATGAAGTTTGCCTATGTGGAGTAAACGAAAGCACTTACAAGATTGATTTTGTGGTCCAAGTGTTTTTCTTCATTTGTATTTATTGTTTTTTATCTTTGTTTCAGTTGTCAGCCCAGTAAGCTCCACAGTACATATGATAACTGTGAAGCAGTATAGTACAAATCACTAGATAGACAGGGGTTCTACTCTCAGATCCAGCAAATGTGTATCTGTGAGTGTGTAAGTGTGTATGTTTGCAGGAAGAAATATTTTGATAGGTTCGCCACCAGTGCCCTACTTTATCAGTCCCGCTGATGTCATTCGCCTTATTAGCACCTTTGGCCAGTTGTCAGCCTATTAAGCTCTGTAGCGCATGTGATAACTGTGTAATACTGTAGTACAAATCACTAGATAGGCAGGGGTTCTAATCTCAATACTGGCAAGTAAGTGTGTGTGTGTGTGTGTGTGTGTGTGTGTGTGTGTGTGTGTGTGTGTGTGTGTATGTGTGTGTGTGTGTGTGTGTGTGTGTGTGTGTGTGTGTGTGTGTGTGTATGTGTGTGTATGAAATATAATGGGTGTGGGTTATACCATTTTGAGTTGTGTACCACCCTGTACACTTCCCGTCATCCTACTTTACAAGGCTTGCTGATGTCATTCACCTTAAAATTACCTTGGGACAAAGTGAAATCATATAAGCTCCATGGGGCATCTGATAACTGCATACCATTATAGTAGAAATAACCTGATAGGTAGGGGTTTTAATCTCAGTGCTGGCAACTGTGTGTGTGTTTGGATGAGCATCATACCATGTGTGGGTTATACCATTTTGATATGTGTACCATTCACGCCTGTTTACTACCTCCTGATGGCATTACTTTATATAGCATGTTAATGGCATCTGGCCCAGATGCAGCATGTTAAACTGTTGTACAGGCCATACCAGTTATCTGTACAGATGTCTACGGAATATCCAGATGTTTGCAACCTATATGTGATCTGTGTCCCTTAACAATGGCCATGTATGTGATATTGTTGCCAAATAGGTCACAATTAGTGTACTGACACACATGCCACATCAAATACCATACCTGACTGAAACATCATGCTGTTACAATGTCTGTTACCCTATCATTTATCCAGGCTTGTAGGAGCAATAGATGACTCCAGTTGCTATGTCTAGGGGGTTATCTCACCATCCATGAAGGCATTCACAACATTACTTGTAAGAAATAGTGGGTTATGTCTCATGCATATAATCTATGTGGGGCATGTCATGTGTATGTAGCACTATAGGAGATTAAAGTGGATATGTAGGTTTATGAATCTGTCTATTGCCAACTGTGTTTGCATTACTGTATGCACATCCCCTGTGTCAGTCTTTACTGTATGTATGCAAAGGATATAACATTTTGTCTCCCTGTTCCATCCTGTGAACTCAGAAATACATACCGCAAACCTATCATACACAGTACCATGCATGCCCTCACTAACTGCATCATGGTTGAGTGTATGGGAAAGAAATAGCATGGGCAACAGGTGCTGACATGTGAATCTATTGTGGTCAATCTAATGGCTAAGCTTCTGAGGGACCTACTGAGAGTACTCCAGTAACCTGTTCCATATGTATGAGCCTGTGGCACTACACAACACTGAGGTGACATGTCTGAAGACTACCTGTCTGTGACAAGGGGTATGTATGCAAAGTCACACTGTCTGACAACAGTGTCCATCACACACTTTTGCATGCATACACACCTGGTAAATATGCATATAAAGCTGTACCTTGGCTATGAAACAGTCGGTGTATCTCCACTCTGCCATACTCCATGTTGGTAATGTCTGTAGGGCCACAGCCTGCAGACACACAGACACCTGGAACACAAACAGAATACAGCATATCAGATTACATTCAGTCAGTGGTACTAACAGCAATAATGCATCATGGTTAATAAGCTGCATACACCTTTATGTGTACCCATAACAAATGCAAGCAGACAGCACCTTACACAGTATTACATAGCTACACTGTACTATATCACCCTGTGCATCAGACCGATATTAGCCTGTCCCTGCATCAATGGTATGGATGAGAGGGATGTGGCACAGGTATAATCATATGCACAGGGTGTGTTGTGGGTTTGCCAGAGGCCCAAGCTGGGCCATACAGTTGACATTTATGTGTGTGTCTTTGGAGGGGTATCCTATAGATGGGCTGTGCAGAGGTGCTGGGTGTGTCTGGAGGTGACCTGCCTGTGATACAGTTGTGTGTGTGTATGTATGCACACAGTCACACCGTGTGGCTGCCCTACACAGGCATATGTTGGGCAGATGTGGACCGTACATGGCAGGGTGTCCAGTTCACCATCTCCAGCCATAGACATGGGAACTAGTCCTGTCAGGGGTCTCACTGGCACCAGCAGTCCCAAGGCCAGATGCAGTACTGCTTCCTGATGGTGACTTCTGTCTGCTGGATCCATGTCCCTGACTGGACCGGCCAGGACCATGTGCCCATGTCCTGCTCCATTGTGATGTGGACAGCACCCCCTTTTGGTACTGCTGCTGTCGCTGCCACTATGGGAATATGAAGGTGCACGTCCCCATAGACTCTCAGCTGATGTTGGTGCTGACCTACGCCCACATGGCCGACACCCATCTCCTATCACACACTCTAGCACAGACATGCCATGGTTGAGGATTGCCAAGGTCTCACCCCCCACCATCTATTCATGATCCCAGTATTTTTGGAGGGTTCCCTATTATGTCATCAAAGGTGCAGGTTGTCGAATGCGTCTTTGTTGAACAGTAAAGCATGAAAAGGCAAAATAGTGAATCGGCGTTTCAGCAAATTCTTTCCCTGGGAAAGAATTTGTTTGGCTGCTTTCACTACTTTGCCTTTTTGGCACTGCAGTGAGATCTCAGAGTTGGTATATTTAAGTAGGGGGGGGGTGTGGGAGTGAAGCCCTCCATGTTAAGTAATGCTTTACTGTTTTTTTTTTGTTTTGTTTTGGAACAGCGATTGTTTTTCATTGGAAAGTAATCACTGTTCTGAAGTTTCGACATTGTCAGCTTTCGCTTACATGTGGTCGATTATCTGTTGTTCGCTCTTTTGAGTGTGCGATATGGTAATATAGACCCTTTTGGAGTGTGGCCTCAACAAGGTCACGTACCTCACCACATAAATCAGGAAGAGTTACATCCAACACCCTGAGTATTTGTCTGGTGTTGCATTCACTACATGCCTGTGCATCCATGACAGCCTGAAACATGCGTCTGGTGACACCTGCTGTGGCATTTGCGACAGCAGCTTGATGAGCAGCAGTCCTCCTGCAAGCACCCCTGTCCATCCGCTTGTGTGGAACTTCGCCTGCACTCTGGCTATGGCCAGTGTCTACACTCACACCTGCCATAGTCACCACACTAGCCTTTTCCATGCCACCTGCCAACTGTCCATCATCTGTGGTTGCTGGGGATGGGGCATGTGTGGGCATTGTGACTGTGTGCAGGGACATTGTGGATGACTGTGGGATGCCAACCGATGGTACAGATTCAGCCGCTGACAACACCACCTGTGCCTGACTATGACCATCATTATTGCTGGAGTCTGCAGAGACAATGACATCAGATTCTGAGCAGGAGGGACCATGACCACCATGACCACCTGTGGGGGGAAAGACAACATATGTAAATTAATACCTGCACTATACTGTTTGCTGCTACACATGCACATATGCACACACATGCATACACACACGCACACACATGCACATACATGCACACACATACAGGTGAGGTGGCAGACAGGCATTACACAGACCTCATAATAGCCAGCTGGAGACATTCACAACACAGTCAGGCCACTACACACCCTGGACAGGCCCTCAACATTATGCAGTACAGTCCTTTCCACTTAATGTTACTACTTATATACACCTCTGTGATATGTTCGTAGTGTTAGTAGGTGATGGGCCTTCAAGTATCACACACTGCACCCATGCACAGATAATTGCTGTTCACCTGTATAGCACAGTGGCAACTCCTACAGAACGTACCTCTCAACTGTGCAGAGTGTAACTGAATGTTTACGTGTGTGGCTCATATTTCTGTCCAGTTTGTCATAAATCCTGTGTTTGTCTGACACATTAATGGGATGATATGTGGACTGGTGTTACTAATTAATGACATATTTTGAGTGTCACACTTCAAAACTTGCAGTACATGTATGTTACAACAGAACCGGTTACAGTAACAACAGTGGACATTATAAGTGTAGACACCACTGTTAACATGCCAGGTTTGTCTGATAAATAACATGAGACCACAGAAATAATGTGATAATATTTTCCACCTTTAATGTGACCTATAACCTGTGCAATCCAATTGAAGAACAAACACATCAGTTAGGGGTAACATGTAGAAGTTGAAATGCATACAGTAGGCTGGTTGCATGACTGTGCACACCCTTAAAGTAATACTCTGTTAAAGCACCTTTTGATTTCATAACAGCAGTCAGTCCTCTTGGGAAGGTGTGTATTAGCATGGCACATCTCGACTTAGCAATATTTGTACACTTTCTCTTGCAGAAGCCCTCCAACTCTGTCAGATTGTGAGGGCATCTCTTCTGCACAGGCCTCTTCAGGGCACCCCATAGATTTTCTATTGAATGTATGTGTGGACTGTGTCGGGGCCATTCCAAAACATTGATTGTCTTCTGGTGAAGACATTTGTTTTTGGATTTTGATATATGGTATGGGTCATTGTTGTGTGGAAAGGTGTAAGTCCTCTCCATCCACAGCTTACCAGCAGACACATGAAGATATTGGGCCAAAAGGGAATAGTATTTTGAACTGTTCCTAATCCCCTCCACCTTGGCTAAAGGCCCACTTCCAACTTATGAACAGCAACCCCAAAGCAGGACACTGCCATCACCATGCTTCACCATGGGGATGGTTTTCTTTTGGTGATGCATGTGATGTTATTGTGCCAAACAAACCTTTGGTATTGTGGCCAAATAGTGCAACCTTGGTCTCATTACACCATAACACATTTCCCCACATGCTTTTGGGAGACCTGGTGTATTCTACTTGAGAAATTCTCCAGACCTGGATGTTGCTCTATGTGTAAGAAGGCTTCCATCTTCCAAACCTACCCCATAGGCCAGATATGTGAAGAATACAGGAGATTGTTGTCACATATAGTAAACAACCAGTACTTGCCAGGGATTCCTGCAACTTCTGTAGTGTTGCTGTAGGCCTCTTGGCAGCCTCCCTGACCAGTTTGGGTCTTGTCATTTCCACAAATTTGGAGGGATATCCAGTTCTTTGCAATGTCACTGTTGCCCCATATTTCTAACACTATTTGATGACTGTCTTCACTGTGTTCCATGGTATATGCAATGCTGTGGAAATGTGTGTGTACCATACCTCTCAACCTGGAAACATCAAAAAAATCTGAACAAAGGCCCATGAAAAATAGGTACAAATCTGTACGCTGTTTAACATAAAATTTGCATACATAATTATGCAATTCCGCCCACTCCAATGGAATTATGGGATACTAACTTTCAAATGCAAACTGAAAAACAGACAACCAAAATATGGCCCCAGAGTGCCCCTGCAGCCATTTCAATGTTCCATTACTTGGCTATTTCACCCCACTTACCATTAACACTGTAACATGCATATTGCTTTACTTCTACAATGATTTAGATTTTATTTTACATTTTATAGCACAAACCCTAATAGACATCTGCTAAGCAAAGCAATACAGTCTCACAATGAAAATAGTCCTGTCTGCCACCTCACCTGTATGTGTGAACAGCATTGAAACCCACATAAAAAGAAAATGCATCTAACCAGTGGCGGATAAAGATTACCTTTGGGCTGTTTTTAAATCATAGGCCCCTTGCACACAAAACATACATATGCTCTTTGATACACCTTCCTGACTGTATTAAATTATGTTCCTTGTTGTATAACACAGCACAGTTGTTAGAGCGCATTTTAAATTTGTTTTGAACATTTTTCCAGTAAGCAGTGAAACAAAATGCATGAACCAATAATGACAAAACTGCCCAATTCAGAACATATCCATCATAAAAGTCTACCCACACTTCTAAAATCCACCAGTATCAGTAAATACGCACAATCTCTGCAGAAGTAAAAGTAATCTAAATAATTCCACATTAAAGAGATCTGTAATTAATGAAGACGTTGCTGCTAGCAAACAACTTTATATTTCATTGTTTCATCTACAAGTAAAGTGCCTGTTTCCCTTGAAGAATAAATTGGCCATGTTACTTTTAAAACATGATTACTAATATTTCAATAGGGAATGGATGGCAAACTGATAACAGTTTCATAGTTACTAGGTGTCTCCACCAAAGGAAGACATTCTCAGGACTGCAGCAGCCATCTACCACTTTTAAAAGTACAACACAGTACAGTATCAACAATCCATGTACATACTGTGGGACTAGAACCCACAGCTTTCTGCAGCAAAAACAAGTATGCTACCTGCTGTGCTACTAACAATGCAAGTAGACTTTGCATAAGCGGCACTACACTTCTCTTTCCCTGAAGAACTGTGCAGCAAAAGTAATCAGGAAAAAGCCAAATTTTTTTTTGGGGGGGGGGGGCACATTTTAAACATTAAAACAAACTGTACCCAACAGGGTAAAGACTAATAAAAATTTATTTATTTTTTATTTATTTTACATTTGTTGACCGGGTTATTCCAACTGGATACATATCCATTTTCAGTGGAGGCCCGGGGAGAAAAGCTCCAAAGAGAAGTATAACATAAAACAAAAAATACAAAAATGGCACGAACTGCACCAAACTGTTTAATGAAGACCTTTAGCTGAAGGCTCCCAAATACTAAATGCTTTCACCATCAACTGATGGCTTTTTCAGAGTAAAAGGAGCACATAATCACATGTTTTAAATACAAAGTTCCACATGTGCTTTAACCAATCAAATTTCTTGATTAATTACAGTCCCAATATACATACTGATCTAACTCACAAGTACCATAAAACATACACATAAAACTTGCTAAAAGCATGTGCTAAAATATTTATTTGTTTCCATGTACACTAACATATAAACACTTTGAAACATACAAATTGCACATATATTGATGTCAAAACCCTGATTATAGATAATTGACTTTTCCATAACAACTGAAAGCTAAAAGACTTTAAACAACCATAGCCCTTTGTTTTAAAATAGGCTTAATAGAAATATAATCATTAAGCCCAGGGTGAGTTATCGCATCTAGAATCACCTGCCATTTAAATTCTAAAGACTCTACTCTAGTGTTGTCATCACCCCCTCTCTCACTTGTCAACACCCTGTCAATAACAAAAAATATAAACTTTTTGAAACAAACACAATTCTTGGAATGTAAATACAACGCATTGTGGCAGTTCTTGTTTTTGATGGCCCTCTGATGTTCTGCTATCCTTTCCCTTACTCTAAGTATGATTTTCCCTACATAAAATCCTGCACATGTCGTGCAAGTTGCAAGGTATACCACTTTTTAGAATTACAACTACATCTACCCGGGCATGAAATTGACTTGTTGTACCCCCTCATAACCATATAGGGCTCATCATCATTAATATATGACCCACATTTGTACATTTGTGAATTTGTAAACCTACTTTGTTGATTTTCAAATAGGTTCTTTAAATTTAAACCTCTAGAAAAAAAATATTTTTGGTTTATGACCAAATTCTTTTTGCATATCCATGTTAAATGCTAGGTCTCAAGATTTCCCAATAATCTCAATAATGTCATGTGCCCGTGAATTGTACTTCAAGACAATAGCTCTTGAATCAAACATTTTCGAATGAGTGGACTCAATTCTTTCATTCACCTCAATAATTGAAGTGTTTTCTACCAAAATGGGTTTAAATGATGTCCACCTTCTTTTCACCACCTCTTTTTTAACTGAAATCAACAATTTCAATGGGTAAACTCTATCCAAAAACATTCCTATTAATTTGTACATCTCCCTCTGAATAACACTTTTACGCTGATGTAATGGGTGACAACTTGAAAAATGCAAAAGGGAATTACTATAGGTCTCTTTCTGTGTATATTACTTTCTAAACCTTCACCTGTCTTGGTGAGTTTAACATCCAAGAAATCAATAGTCTCATTGTCCCATTTATATGTGAAGGAAAGAAACGAAGTAGTAGAATTAAGATATTCCACAAAATTTCTAGCTTCATCCTCATTTCCCTTCCACAAAATAAGTATGTCATCTAAAAATTGATTATATAATGCAATATGTTCAAAAAAAGGGGTAGGGAACACAAAGGTTTCTTCCCAATGCAGTAATACAAGGTTAGCAAAAATGGGGGCACATTTGGCCCCCATAGCCACCCCTGATGTTTGATGGTAAATTTCCCCCTTGAATATCATGTAATTATTTTTAAGTACTAATTCCATGAAATTGACTACATTGTTCAACTTTACAGTAGTCAAATGTTTACCTCTCAAAAGACTTTCCCTAAAGTATTCCAACCCCTCTTCTTGCGGTATTGTGGAAAATAAATTAATTAAGGGGTGGCTATGGGGGCCAAATGTGCCCCCATTTTTGTTCTCTACCCCTTTTTTCATTTCTTTCCTTCACATATAAATGGGACAATGAGACTATTGATTTCTTGGATATTAAACTTACCAAGACAAGTGAAGGTTTAGAAAGTAATATACACAGAAAAGAGACCTATAGTAATTCCCTTTTGCATTTTTCAAGTTGTTACCCATTACATCAGCGTAAAAGTGTTATTAAAGGGCAGATGGTTTGTCTGTCACGTCTTGTAAGCAATGATGAGGCTTTTCAGAGGGAGATGTACAAATTAGAGAGAGGGGGTGATGAAAACACTAGAGTAGAGTCTTTAGACTTTAAATGGCAGGTGATTCTAGATGCGACAACTCACCCTGGGCTTAATGATCATATTTCTATTAAGCCTATTTTGAAATAAAGGGCTATGGTTGTTTAAAGTCTTTTAGCATTCAGTTGTTATGGAAAAGTCAGTTACCTATAATCAGGGTTTTGACATCAATATATGTGCAATTAGTATGTTTCAAAGTGTTTATATGTTAGTGTACATGGAAACAAATAAATATTTTAGCACATGCTTTTAGCAAGTTTTATGTGTATGTTTTATGGTACTTGTGAGTTAGATCAGTATGTATACTGGGACTGTAATTAATCAAGAAATTTGATTGGTTAAAGCACATGTGGAACTTTGTATTTAAAACCTGTGATTATGTGCCCCTTTTACTCTGAAGAAGCCATCAGTTGATGGTGAAAGCGCTTAGTATTTGGGAGCCTTCAGCTACAGCTCTTCATTAAACAGTTTAGTGCAGTTCGTGATTTTTGTGTTTTTATTTACATTTTAAACATTGCTTGTATAATCTTAGAAAGTTGCTAGAATAAAATGTTGCATTGCCATGTGTTTCCTGAAAGATAGGAAGACTGAAACTTAAATGGCTATCATTATTTAGTGAATTCACTTCTCACCAATTTGACAGAAAACCATAAATTTTATTTAACATTTGTTTATTAGGAAAGTCCGACTTGGAATGAAGCTAATTTTCAGCAGAGGCCTGGGGAGAAATGCTCCAGCTGCACGTAATCGTTTTGTAGGAGGAAACCAGAGCACCGATAAAAGGAAAACCCACACAAAAGCAGGGAGGACATGCAGACTCTGCACAGAAGGCATTTCAGCTGAGAATCAAACCAGAGAACCTCTTGTTGTGAGGGAACAACACTACCACTCTACACAGAAGGCATTACCGCTTAGAATCAAACCAGAGATCCTCTTGCTGTGAGTCAACAACACTACCACTGCGCCATCCAAATTTTAAGAGGAACAGGCCAAAAGTATGAGACAAAACATTCCAGACATTCTGTGAACATTTGTACAG
The DNA here is from genome assembly GCF_019279795.1 of Protopterus annectens. Taxonomy (NCBI): domain Eukaryota; kingdom Metazoa; phylum Chordata; order Ceratodontiformes; family Protopteridae; genus Protopterus; species Protopterus annectens. The sequence goes on along the minus strand of NC_056741.1, from coordinate 1,654,636,018 downwards.
TTGAGAGCTATAACTCCTTCAGTCAGAAGTAGTGGTATGGGTAGAGAACTCAGGCTCTATCTTCTTGTACCTAAGGTACAGGGTTTGAGCCTGAGTTACTCTAACCACCAGGTATACCTAACTGGGGCATTTTCACACACACACAGGCACACACACAGACACAATATATGCAGCATTAAAACAGACTTACACCCTGACTTAGAACTCTACTCAGCACAAGGGCCAGCAACACCAGATTAAAGCAGAAAGCAGTTGTTTAAAATGACTTTAATGCCATGGACAGCATTAAAATGGACTTACACACATTACAAATGGATGAAGACGCACATGAGTAAATGTAGCATTAAGACGGACTTACACCCCATCTCTACTCAGCACAAAGTCAGACTTACACCCCATCTTAGAACTCTACTCAGCACAAGGGCCAGCATTAAAATGGACTTTCGCCCAACTTAGAACTCTACTCAGCACAAGAGCCAGCAACACTAGATTAAAGCAGAAAGCAGTTGTCTAAAATGGCATTAATGCTGTGGACAGCATTAAAACAGAATTAACACATTGCAAATGGATGAACACACACATGAATAAATGCAGCATTAAAATGGACTTACACCCCAACTCTACTCAGCACAAAAACAGACTTACACCCCAACTTCGACTTCAGCACAATGGCCAGCATTAAAACGGACTTACACCCCAATTCAGAACTCTAGTCAGCACAAGGGGCCAGCAACACTAGATTAAAACAGTCATTTAAAATGACGTTACTGCGAATGCCATGGACTTGGACTTCAAATGCAGCAACACATACACAGCATGATGAACTAACTTACTACGAATGCCGTGGACTTGGACTTCAAATGCAGCAATGCTCCTTTTGAGTAGTTTTATGCTTGCCTTAATGATTTCCCTCCGAGTCCAACAGGCAGTTGAAAAATAAATAAATGCAAGCAAGCTGAACTAAATCACACACACACACACACACACACACACACACACACACACACACACACACACACACACACACACACACACACACACACACACACACACACACAAGTTGAAAATAAATAAATGCAGCAAGCAATGAGCTGGGTTTAATAGACTTACACAGAACTCTATGCATTAAGCACAGTTAGCAACAGCTGGCTGGCCACTTAAATGCACAAAATTGAACTATGAACTCTAAATATACACTCAGCACAAGGGCCAGCAGCCAGCAGCACCAGACTAAATCAGTTGTTTAAAAGGACAAACTTACTGTGAATCCCATGGACTTAAAATGCAGTAACACATACACAGCAAATAAATACAGCTGAGTTGTTTTATGCTTGCCTTAATGTTCCCATTTCCCTCTGAGTCCAAAAGGTAGTAGCTGATGTAATCATGCAAACCCTATAGGCTGGTGATGCGTGGTGACTTCAGCCAAAAATTTTAAAGTGGCAATACAACCAAAAAAAAAAAAAAGACTGCGAAATTCAGAAATTAAGGGAGCCACCTAGGAATTCGTGGCACCCCAATAGTTTGGCCTCAAAAGGGGTAAATACTGAGGAATTCAGTATGGTTGAGAGGTATGTTCAACACACACTCCAGTAGTAGTGATATGTGAGCCATCCTTTCCTGGGGTGACTCAGGGCCTGAGCTGTAATCTATGTCACTGCAGACAGACTCAGATGCTATGACCATAGGTTCTGATCAGCAATATATCAGTACAGTAAGTCTTGTTGAGACATACTTGTTGAACTTCCTATTTCCCATTATTACATGCCCCCAACTGCATTCCATTATGTGCTTACCTGTTTGACATACCTTTTTTTTCCCCGAGTATGGTTGGTTTGATTCCAATATGTGTTGGTTGGTTGGTTGGTTAGTTTGTCTGTCTGTCTCTCTCTCTGAGATGTAGGGTATACATCTGTTTTGCATAGGCAGCAGCTTGCCCTTTGTAAGTAATGCTCATGAGTAGCTGATGGCCTGTGCACCAGTTGATGTCCCCCACTTGCTAACTGCATGCAGAACAACTGTGTTGTTATTTGTATAGCCAATGGCATGGCAACACACTCCTATAATTGAGTATTTCATGTGAGCATTGGCTCTTTTCTTTGTCTGTGAGGAGGACTTCATGGAAGTGTGTGAACAACAGCATCACAGAGGGTAGTTGGAAAGGTTCCCTCATACATGATCAAAACCTTAGGTTATCGAACACCTAAAGGTCGATCACTAAATGTCGAAGTCTGAAAATTGTGAACAGCCATTTCCACACAGGGAAACATGTCATTTGGCCATTACATGCATTTTGTTCTTTCTCCGCTGTAGAACGATCTCAGAGTTGGTATATTTAGTTAGGGGGTGTGGGGGGAAAGCCCCCCACTTCATTTCTTTTTAAAACTTTTTTTTTAATTTGGCCAATGGCATTGTTTCCCTATGTGGAAATGGCCATTTTCAATGTTAAGGTTTTGATATTTTGTGATAGACCTTTAGGTGTTCGATAATTTAACATTTCGATCACATAATATCGACCCAGTTGGAAATACCTCTTACAACGAAAACTGTGGAGACAGCCCAACAAACTGGGGGAGAAAGTTCCAGACATACAGACAGAATGTAAATATTCCTATTATACAGTTGAATTCATGCTAGTTTAACAGGGTTTGTGTAGATATGGCTTTTCTGCATGATTTTAAATCTAACAGTGTTATGTAGTTGATATAACTCTCAACTGTAGGGCTATCTGCAGAATGGCCAGATTTTGAACTCTCATGTTTGGTGTGTTCCTCAGACAGTTTTTGTCTTTGGAAAATTAGTAGCATACTGTGGGGATTGCAGTCAGTAAATTGTATCATCCATTTATGTTTCTGACTTCATATCCCTCAGAAAAAAACATGTTACAACAAACCCTGTTACACCAGCAACTGTCTCAGTTTATAACGGCAATATTTCACATATGCCCCTGTTTTTAGACCTGTGTCCCTCAAGTATGTCAGGCTTTGCCCAGATGTCATGCAGTAAGAGGTTGATAGGTAGGGTATGTCATTATTTAGTTCCTTCATTCCTGATACATCCCAGTGATGTATCAGAATGCCAGACATGTTATGTGTAAGAAGCCTTATATATGAGGACAAAGCCTGGACATTCTGTGGGACTCTGAACAGTTGAGAGGTCTGTGTATTTCTGGCAATTGTTGACAGACTGTCAGGATTGTGTAGCAGTGTAGTGTGTAAATGTTATTTGGCCTGTGTAGAGAGGGGGGAAGATGTATGTGTTATGGCTTTTTTTCTATCTGACTGCGCATGCTGCTCCAGTTTCTTGTGGTCTGTTGGCTCTATATGTTTGTAGGAGCAGACTGAGACATGTCCCATACCATGGTCAGGCATCATACTACACTGTGAATTGGGCCAGTATATATAGGAGTAGTGTGTGAGTGGCAAACATGATGAGATGTTTTGGTTCACACAGTCCTTATACTCTACTGTTCATCTAGCTTACCGGCATGTCACTGTGGCTGTGGTGAAATCGGTTGTAAGCATGCACTTTCACACTGGTGTTTGTTTTTCAGTGCTGTTACATCCCTGTAGTGCCTGATATATTTGCAAGTACATGTGTAATTCCCCATAGTGGAGTTGGGTTAGTGTTGTGTCAGTCTGAGTGTAGTTTGGATGATGCTTGGTGAAATGCTTAGCAGCTGAGTGTAGTTTCCCTAATGTGATGTTATGTCCAGATATTTGTAGGATGTACTGTTGCCTGGCCCCCATATGTGTTGTATATTTCTGACAAACCAGTGAGATGATGTGATGATTTAAGTCAATAACTAGTGAGAGGTAATTGAGTGTTGGATGTGCTATTTCAGTCAATATATGTTAGGACAGACAGGAGGGTGTTACTGTAGCAACTGTGTCAGCTTATCTACTCCAGAATTTTAGATATGTCCCTATTTTCATCGTTTTCTCCCGCCACTTTGTCAGGCTTGGTCCAGATTTGTTGCACTAAGGGGGTCTGAGCATACCTCTTGACTGGCCAGATTGTTTCAGAATGTCCAGGTTTATTGCTCATATTTCTGGTCTGTACCACAGATTCATTATTTTTATTTCCCTGGTAAATCACTGTGAAGATCTGAGGATTTCCGTCAGTAAAGGATGCCATACATTTCAGTTTCAGAACTTACATCTTTCAGCACATATATACTGTAACTAACCCTGTCACTCTGGCAACATTCTACATTTATAAGAGCGATATTTAAAATATGTCCCTAGTTTTGGCCCATTGTCCCCCATTTTGACAGCCTTTGGCCAGATTTCTTGCACTAAGAGGTTGAGAGGTATGGTTCTGAGGTATGACTCCACTGCATGTTATGAGCATATATATATATATATATATATATATATATATATATATATATATATATATATATAAACGTTTAAACTTGGAAAAACGTTTTTAATTAAGGCAGACGTGAGCGCTTTCACCATTAGGCTTCCTCAGACGTTTCATTAAACCACAACTACAACACATTTAAATCCTAATACACAAATTCCTATTGGCAAATGGAAATCATCACGTGTACACAGTCAGTAATGAAGCAGCTCATAATGTCATTGCAATCGCAACACTCTAAAATAGTCATTACTGAGTTGTGTTTTAATGCATGCCGTTGGTGTTTGGATTTATTATTGTTTGCCTGCTTTTTACAGAGTCCGAGCTCCGTTGGCTGTGTGGTTTTGTTTGTGTTATTTTTGGTTAACATATATATTTGTATATATATTTATATTATGTATATATTTTTCCATATATATGCATCTCCATACATATATACATGTGTATATGTATATATACAAAACCTGACTGATTCTACTGAATCTTTTCCCTACTGTTGAATGACTCTACTGCATAATATATTTGAAAAAGCATCAGCAATCCTTACAACTCAAATGGTGTAGTGGTACGTTTCTCTGACTATGGTGTACAGGGTCCTGGGTTTGAGACTTGGCAGGGCTGCTTATTTTGTTGCTTGGCAGAACAGTGGCTTATGGAAACAGAGTAATATTTTTTCAGGCTTGTTGGCTGTTGGTGAAGCACCCACACAGAGAGGAAAAGAACTGAGAGGAGAAGAAAGGAGCCATTTTTTTTAAGTATTTTTTTTATTTGTTTATTTTTTCTTTTTTTTTTGCATATTTTTGAGCATTTTCTGGCTCTGGCTTGTTAATTTTGATTTTATTAACTGTATATAGAGCACAACCTAGAGCTGTTTACTGAAAAATCTGTTTGCACTGCTTTTTTTATAATTTTTTTTTTCTTTTTCTCAAAACTTGTGGCCTAGCACTCTTGTGTGGTCATTTACTGCACTGTTATAAAACTTGTGATACTTGTGAACCTCTGCTATCTCAAAAAAAACAAAAAAAAAAAAACAAAATCTTGCTTTTTTCCCACTTTTAAGAGATTAGTTACAGGCTTGCTGTTCTTGAACTGTTTGTAAGTTTCTGTGAGGCCATTTTTTGCTGGGCTAAAGGGAAGTCTCTCTGTTGATCAGTGGCAGTGAAAACATTGAGCAGCTCCCTGCTGCCCCTGGAGGGTTACTGACTTACAAACTGTGGATTTTTTGGCCATTTTTAATTCCAAAACTCCTTCATCTCTTCCTCTCTCTTAACTAAACCCTTTTTTTCGCAGTTTTATTAATATTTGCCCAACAGTTGGAGCGCTAAGTGGGTTTAAATTATTCCCTGGCTCCCTCCTAAGTCTGCTTCACTTTTCCCCTTAGAACTGCTCGCCATTGTACATGCTGGTGTGAATGACCTGGACGTGCCTCCCTGGACTACATGAAAAGAGACATAGAGGAGGTCTCTGATCACAGTGCAGCCTGGTACCCTGACCTTTGAGCAGCATTTAGCCCCCTCACCTCACCTAGAATGATGCCACAGTACAAAATAAAAAATGATCGGATACAACTGGCTAAAATTTTGTGTCATTCCATGGGGGGGTCAGGTCTCTGTCAGCCTGGGATGATCGGTTTCGCTTTGCTAGTTGCTTTGCTAGACGGCTCTTGCCTGTGCCCACTATTGCTTCGGATATTTCCCAAAGCGCCTGTTACCCCATAGGCTTGCCTTTTTAGTGCGCCCCAAAAACATAGACACCCAACAAAACAGACAGCACAAGGAACAGCTGGCTGCCAGAATGTAATGTAATGCCTCAAGATGCACTCACTGGGCTCTCCTCAGTATGGAGAACCTCAGTATGGATCTCATCAGATTTTTGCAAGGATGTGAACCTGGTTCAAGGCCCAGGCATATGCTTTTTAGCCCCTTAAGACAGACCAAACCACAAAGGGGAGTTTCCATACTATTTAAGATTCTAAATAACCCTCAGGTTAGTGGCATTCATGTCGCCAATATCCAAGAGACAGGTTCAAACATTGGAGTCCATGAAGATCTCCTTTTACCATTACCCGGGGCTTACTCTGCCTCCCAAAGTCCCTCACCCTGCACTACTTCGCTGCCATCTGAAAGCTAAACACTGCTTCCATGGGACCAGATGGCATCCCAGGCTGCGCGTCCATGAACCCAAGAGGAGGAAATAATCCCCAAAAACAGCTATACACAATCAGCCTCTCACTAGAATATGTGCCCACAGAATGGATGCATAGCAAGCAACAGTCCCACTCACCCACTCCTCTAGCCTCACTCCCTGGAAACTATCAACTACTAAGCCCCCAGTCTAGCTAAGGCTAGTAGGAGGAGAGATCAGGATCATCATATACACATTTACACAAAACCATTGGGGACCTACAGACACCCAGATCTACCCAGTGTGGCAAGATGATCCCTTTCCTCCTTTTTGTTGAACTTGACTGAGTCACCAAAGCCATCCATAGAGAAAGGATAGAAGAAGGGAGACAGCACATCCTCCAGCAACAAAGGCATTTGACACATACCCCACTCTACCCCATAGATAAGCTATCCAGCTTAAATATAGCAACCCTATGTCAAGATGGGTCACAAACTGGCTCAAAAGACAGAACCACAGAGTGAGTTACTAGAGCCATGTCAGACTCACAGGTCACAAAGTGGCATCCCGGTTGTCCTGGGACTCCTGTTCGGTATACCTTGTTCGGTATATACTTTTCACATACAGGCAAACATGGAGGATTCATGGCTCACCAAAATCGTGACTGAAGTAAAAACTGGGCTTATAATCAACTCTCCAGCTGACACAAACATCTCAAAAGGTCTCAGTAACAGATAACTGGTGCCAGCACCATGAAAGCTAAATGTAAAATGTAAAGTAGTACACTCATACAAAAACACAAAACAAATGTTAAACAGCCACACCACATACAACCCATTAAGTACAGAGAGTACAGGACTGAGGGGTCAACACCTGAACAAGAAAATCTCTCCTTAGTGGTTGAAGACCCAAGACCTTACACCTCATCACGAAGGGACCCACGTCTAGATCAAGATCAAGAGAGGTCGTCACGCTGCCTCATCATATCCCTTACATCGCTCCCTACAATGCCCCTTTGGGATGTACCTTACCCGACACCTGCACCAATTAGAAAGACCCCAAAGAAAAGCACCAAAAGGATTAACCAAGAAAAACAGAGGGTCTCAGGATCTCAGTTAAAAACCTCTAGCTCTCTCTTTTGCTTCTCGCTCTTTAGCTCTACTCTACTGACATAAAGCTATATCCTATGATCTATGCCTGACACTATGGACTACAAGTAAATCTATGTCCCTTAGAGCATGCTCCACCAGGGACTCCTTAAACAGCACAACAATCTGAACTTGAACCAGGGACAGGTTCAAATACCAGAGCATGGTAAACCTGGAAGGTTCTTAAGGTTCACAGGCTCAGCTCTGGAATTCAATTCCTCTTCAAGAGAGGCACCGCACTAAGTGGATGGGGATGGAAGAGATTGTCCCGAGGAGGGGATGATGTCACTATTTACCAGAGGCACAGTAAATCTACCTTAAAATTACACAGTATACTCAGTAAACTAAGGGTGTGGTAAGCCAAATAGAATCAATCTAGGCTTATATTTTGCCCAGGGCAGATAGCCTATGATTAAAGCAGTTTTAAGCAGTTGTAAGCATGTTTGCATGGGTTTGCTCAATGCTAAGTGATGCCAACATATGGTTAAATGTACAGATGCTTAATCTGTGTTGGCTTCACTTAGCATTGCGCAAACTCGCTTACTCCCACTTACACCCGCACTAATTTCTTTAAAAAAAGGAAAAGGGGGTGATAGGAAAGTGGTAAAAAAGTGGCACGCAGAGGGAAAAACAAATGAAAGATAGGTAGGGATGTGCAGGACAGGTGTAGGGAAGGTCCATAACTGTCCATTTCTTATGCAGCTACAGCTGTGCATTTGCACAGAATTTGGAGGTGCACTTGGACACTCAAACCCCAGAGAGAGGGGCGAGGACAACAGAAATGTGTTGTCAAGCCAATTGGACTGGATTACATGTATCCAGTGGACACTTGTGCGAAATGGACAGCTATGTATGAGGTGATATTTTTTTTTGGAACAGATGCCCTTTTCTTTTTTTTTTAAGGTGAGAGTGGGATGTTGGGGAAGGATTGTATGTATGTCTAGGGAGGTAGGTTGGGTAGGGAGATAGACAAGACAGACAACACAGCAGACAGGGGCAGTATATGACACATGAGGGGGGTAAACACATTTGATGGGGAGGGTGGTTGGAAATCTGAAGCCCATGGGCCCCCATATGGTTACAGTGGAACTGAGATCCCCACCCATGGGCAGTCACCACTGCACTTTAACGGCCCCAAAGGTGGCTGTGCTGGAGGTTGGACAGGATGGGCGGCCTGCCGAGGTGTGCCAAGGATCCCTCAATCTGACGCAGCTGCTCTCCAAACTTAGATCGAAGGGTGCTGTGCACCAAACCCCTGACCTGACTGTTCCCACTCCTAGGGTGGGAACTGGACCAGTCTCCTGTGGCAGTTCCACCCGAAGGTGGTGCAGGACCAGCAGACGAGGGAGATCTAGGTTGGGTCCCAGATGTGCTGGGGCCCGGTGCGACGGCCAGATGAGGTGGGACATGCAGATCTGCTGGGATCTGCCTTCCCACACTCGCTATGGTGTTGAGGTTTTACAACATATGTAGGTTATTCATGAACAACACATTTCAAGTTTAGTTATAACAGCATGCATGGGTGTTCCAACTGGGTCTATATTAGAACATCGAAAGTTTAATGGTTTGAATCACTAAAAGTCGACCATTAATGATCGAACCATTAAAATTTCGAATGTTCAGAAAAAAATAAATTAAAAAAAAAAAGAAAATCTAAAGGGTGTAGACAGGGGGGGGCAAGCCCCCCCTGCACCCCCCGCTACTTAAATATACCAACTCCAAGACCGCACTACATTGAAGTAAATGGAAATCTCCCCTTACGGAGATTTCCGTTTACCCATTTGATGTTCTGCACTTTTGCTATTCTCGTGTTGACAATGTCGGATTTGACATTGTCAGCTTTTGAGAATATAATAGGTAACCTTTCCAATTAACTCCATAAAACAGATTTGAAACAGTTGCATAGCAAACAGAACACATGCATAAATGGAACAACAGTATGCATCTTAACAGCATGCCAGTAACATTGACGGCAACAGCCCACCAACAATGGTAACAAGATATGTTAACATGCAAGCAATCAAACATATTAACAATGATATAGCACAAGTCCCAATATTAGGGTTGGAGCACAACATACCCATAGTATATGAGTAATAATTATTGATGCAGATGAGGATTGGGGGGGAGAGAAACAGAAAATCCATTAACAACTCTTTATGATTCTATTTTCCACAACAGTACTGCTCAAATACTCTATGGACCTGCCCTCACTTTACCTCTACCTATGGCTATAGCTTCTGTAGTACAAACATACCTATTAAACTGTCATCCTGGAATGATATGAGGCAAACTGTGACAACTCTGGGTACATGACTAGACAGGACTTGCACATGTCCAGGTTACATATCTGGCACAGGAGGGGTACCCTGAACTGCTGTTATGTGAGTGTGCTACTGACATATGTCAACTGGTTTCCTATCTGTGTCCAGGATTATTTGCAGCAGTGACCACTAGCCATGACAGTATGAGACTTGAGAGACATGTATCAGAAACATGCCTCCCAACCTCTTAGAGCATGATATCTGGACAAAGCCATACATAAAAGTGGGACAAAGGCCTATAAATATGGACAATTTTTAGATATTTCTCTTACAAACTTAGAAAGTTGATAAAATAACAGGTTTTGCATTTGCATAGCTTTTCTGATGGATATGACATCTGACACTTGTATGTCTGTCATTATTTTCTAACTTCAATCTATAATGGTTTGCCACTGATTTGCCAAAATACCACTACTTTATGTGAAATGGACCAAAAAACTGAGACAAATATCTGAACATTCAATGAATATCTGTACAGTTGAGAGGTATGATTCGGGAAGAGTGCATATTGTATGTACCTACCCTGCTGTCATTTGCAGGTATGTGGTGGGACAATTGAACAGTTGTACAGTTTATTAGTATACCCTTCATACAGCTACTGGCAACATTTACTTACCTGTAAAACCTGTGGGGAAAATATCTGTTAAAACTACCTGACTATTTTTACATTTATTCCTGATTCCTTGTGTCTAGATATGCACACATCTTAGTACCACTCCCTGGATTTGAATCGTGTTTGGATGTGCAAAATTAACAACTAAGCTATTTTTCATCACACTGAGCTACTGAGGAACCACTGTTTCTTGTTTTAATGGTTTCTGCCTAATAGTCTCTTGGTTAGACAGTCTGAACTTGTAATCCTGTGATGCAAACATGACAGATAGTTATTGTACTGTGCATTACTCCTTTGGATTACTACAACCTGGAAAGAAAAGGCTAACACAAGGCAATGCTGCATGGTACACAGATTGAAACTTTCCATATTACTATTCAAGGTTCAGAGCATATGCAGTATATATTTATAGGTTCATAGGTTCATAGATTGGTACTAGGCTATCGGCCCTAGGGCCTATACAAGCCTAGCCATAACAATTCCCTGGATATTTCTTCCAACAATATTTACTTCCCTGGACCCCTGTCTAGCAGGGTAACTGACATGATCCGCAGTGTGAATTTTCTATCTCCCATCCAATCATCAAGGTTCCTTTTGAAGAGGGCCAAGGAGGTGCTCTGCTTGACATGTATGGTCAGTCTATTCCACAGTATGGGGAGTCTCTGGGTCAGGAACCTATCCCTCCAGCATGTTTTGTTCATTGTGATGACAAGGTTTAGATCCTAGGAGAATGTGGCTCTGAGGCATTGGGATTTCTTTAAATGGAGCATGTCCAACAGCTCAGGGTCTGACATGACCTTGTATGTTAAGCAGAGATTGCCTCTGAGCAGATGATATGCCACAGAGTATAGCCGGAGTTTTTTTAGATGGTCAGCATAGGGCATCTGCTTTAAGCCTGTGATTCTTTTAGTGAGGTACTTCTGCAACCTTTTCAGCTGTTGCAGATGTCTTGTGAGATACATACCAAATGGGGCATTGTATTCTATAATGGGTCTAATGAGGGATGAGTACAGTGGGACAATGACCTCCTTTTTTCTGGATGAAAAGCCCTTAGTGATGAGGTGTGCCACATAGAAGGATTTTCTAACTGCTGTGGCGATGTATTTATCAAAGGTGAGACCACTGTCCACCTGTGTCTCTAAGTCTTTCATCACACTTTCGGTGTTTAGTGTACTGCCACCTATGTGGTAATTCATGGGTACATAGTTTTTCCCAAAGGTGATAACTATACATTTCTTGGCATTAAGCTTGAGCCCACGGCTCTGAAACCAAGCATGTGTTTCTGTAAGGCCCTTGTGTAGAATATCCACATAATTTGGGGATTCAATAATGGCTCCCAGTTTGCAGTCATGTGCGAACTTTGTTAGCCAGAGTCCCTTAGTGTTGGCCTGTACTTCAGAGAAGTAGATGCCAAACAAGAGCGGTCCCAGGACTGAACCCTGAGGTACTCCACTTGTCACTTGTCTGGAGCTGGATTTGGAGTTGGCTACTTTTACAGTCTGGATTCTGTCAGTAAGCCACTTGGCAACCCATCGAGTGACGTAGGGATTTATGCCCAGCTTAGTAAGTTTATCTATGATTCCAGAGTGGGGGATGGTGTTGAAGGCCTTGGTGAGATCCAGATAGGCTGTGTGGACCACCTTACACTCATCCACAGCTCTGGAGACTGATTCTAAGAAGTCAATCAGGTTCAGGAGACAAGATCGGCCCTTCATGAACCAAAACTGGGTGGGGTCCAGTGTTTGAAGGTTGCCAGTGTCTTTGTTTATAAATTCCATAATAATGTGTTCCATGCCCTTGCAGATCAGGCTCGTCAGACTGATGGGACGGTAGTTCTTGGTATCCAAGATGGATCCCCCTTATGGAGTGGGATAACCGTAGCTGTGCGCCACTCAGTGGGCACAAAGCCTGAAGTGAGGCTATGATTAAACATGCCACTTATGTGAGGTGCCAGTTCATTTTGTAGTTCATGTAGTACACAGCCTGGGAAGTCATCTGATCCCATGGATGCTGTATTCTTTGCTTTGGAGAGTGCGGTTTCTACCTTTGTGGCCATGATTACTGGAATTTGGCAATCTTTTAGTAATGGGATGGGCCCTTTAGGGGGTGAGAGGGGGGTGAAGTTAGCACTAAATCGATCTGCCAGTATATTGCAATATCCTTGGAATCAGTATATTTAATGCCATTCTATTGTAGCTCAGAGCAGATCTGAGCTTTGCTATTTAGATTCTTGACATAACTATAGAATGACTTGTGGTTGTCTTTGGAATCTTTGGCAATTGTATTTTCGTAACTAGCTGTGGAGAATTTTATGATGGATCTCAGCTTCTTACTGAGGCTGGTAAGGGAGTTTTTTGCATCCTGGGATTTTCCTCTTTTATGCAACAGTTTCTTCCTTCTTTTATATAGATTGTTTATGGCAGGGGACCAAAAGATTGGCTTCCTTTTTTTGGAGGAGAGCATCTTGGTTCTATTTGGGATGGCATGATTCATGCACGAGTGGATGTGTTCGTACAATGCCTTAGTGTAGGATTAAGCAGTCGAACTTTCAGTTCCCATCTGCATGGGTGTCATGAAGTTTGTCACTTCTGACTTGAGTAGCATGAAGTTGGCTTTGCAGAAGTTTTTTACGGAGGTTTCCTTACTGGGGGGTGGCGGTGGGATGTGGATGTCAGGGGTGATTTGCCTATCTACAGAGCACAAAAAATTAAGCAGTTAGGATGAATACCCACCAATGTAAGAAAAACTCATATAAGTCCACAAAGAAACTTGGTGGAGTAACCAATTTGTGAAGTTATCACTGTTGAAACCAGTCAGACCCCAAGTAAAATTCAGATAAACTTTATTAAAAGTAGGTAAGTGCTTTCATGATACACATATCACTTCATCAGACCTTAAGGAATTGGTTACTCCACCAAGTTTCTTTGTGGACTTAAGTGATTTGCTTATGGTCAAACCTGACCAATGAGGGTTGACCATAGGTGTGGAGCATCTATCTCCCATGTTGGTAATTACCAGGTGTAGGATATTGGAGCCCCTGGTGGGACAGTGGATTAGATGATCTAGGGCATTGGAATTTATGAATTCCAAGAACCATTGGGAAAAGGTGTTGGTACCCGAGTAGTTTTCCCAATTAATGGCAGTGTAGTTTAAATTACCCAGTATTAAGGTGTTTGGTTGTATCTTAATATTTTCCAGTATGTTTAAAAAGGTGTAGTGAGAATCTTGGGGCATGGTGGGGGATCTGTAGCAAGCTACAATTTGGATTGCAGTCTTAGGTTCATAGGTTCATAGGTTCATACTAGGATATCTGCCCGAGGGCATTTACAAGCCTAGCCCATAGTTTTAGTGGGCCACCCCGCCATATGGGGAACTATATGTTGAGCAGTGACACTGAGGTAATCCCGGGGGTATATCTGGCGATCTCCCATCCATTGGTCAAGATTTCTCTTGAACAAGGCCAGCCAGTGCTGCTCCTCACATATACCGGATGATTTTCCGTGATGAGTATAGGGAGACTATGACTCCCTTGATCTAGATGAGAATCCCTTTCTGATGTCTTCCTAACTACTTTAGTTACATGGGTGTCGAATGACAGACTACTATCAACCTGGGTCCCCAGGTCCCTGATAACTTCTTCTGTACTCAGTGGATTGCCACCTATTTGGTAGCTAGGGGTACCTAGTGTTAGTTGCACCTGGAGAATTTCAGATGCATTGTGTTGGGTAACCAGCCTGGAGGTGTGAATATCCTTGGTGAATATGGACACTCCTCCACCTTTAGTGTTTCGGTCTTGGTTTGGTGGCCAAAAAGTGTGGTAAGAGTTGTAGCCGGGTATTGCAGGGGTGCTCTCTGGAGCCTTGAACCAGATCTCAGTTACTGCACAGATATTGATGTTTTCCATTTTTAGGAGTGTCTCGCATTTAATTTATTACATCTTGTTTTACAGCTACACTATCTACAGTTTCTCCCAACGGCTTGTTCTCAGATGAACCTCAGTTAATGTGTGCTGTCACAGCCATGTTTGCTGTGAAGAACCTACATACATTTTATATATGTTTACAACAACATACCAGAATAAACACAACATTTTTTTTAAATGTCTTTATTGTACTTCAGTATTCGTCAGTCATACATTTTTATTTATTCAGTTCACACAGTAACAGTATACCTACTAGCAGTAAGCAATGTACTCCTTCTTATCTATTTTAACAATATGCTGCAAAATAGATTTGTGCTCACCAGCCTGTCAGCGTAGCCTCAGCAGTCTGTCATCATGGGCTTCAATGTTCACAGCCCTCTCTGCTGCAGCTGTAGGGGAGAAAACACACATTATGCATATCTGTCTATCACATTCTCAGGCTAGTATTTGATACAAACTACTTGATAGTGATACTTACACACTACTGGGCCCATCCATCTTGGAACCACTGATCAAAGAGCACCACCTTCCTATGCTTTAGGTCAGCATAGTGGTGCTGTACCTGCTCACCAGTCCAGAGGATGCTAGTAGCACTGGTGAGGTCATGTGCGAGATGGTCCCATGCCTCCACTTTGTATTGGGAGCCTTGGTACTGGCTCTGCAACAGTTTCTCCTCATGGTTTTTAACTAGGAGTCCAACCATGACCCTGGACTCCCGAATGCTCCAGTGTTGCACCCAAGAGCGCACTCACTGTCCTATGCCAGCCACTGTATCTGCACAGATGGACTATAACAGATTATGGCTGTATTCTCGCCTGCTCCATTTAAATAGTGCGATATTCCTGCATTTTTCTGTCATTGGACCATTTTGAAAAAGTTAAGCTCCACTAAGCAGTTCGCAAATCCGCTAGGCCAGTTTTAATACTGGTTAAAGGAGAAGATGCTGAGCAGTGTTTAACAGTGCGCAAATCCACTTAGCTACCTGCTGCTTAGCTTTCTCGTCTTAGCAATGGTTACACCTGCTCAGCATAGCTGACCATTGCTAACCATTGCTCACTTTTCATTTTTTAAATATATCAGAAGATTGACTTAACTTATTAAGTGTATATGATGTACTTTACATGACCATTCTTCTATGTGCTTTTCTTACATTGGCAAGAGGTGTGACTATACTGTATGGGACACTTGTGTGTACATGGGTAGTTTCACATGTTATATGCACTCACACTTACACTGTACACCAGCTACACTACCCTGGTTGACAAAAAACAGTTGCTACATACTTTAAGTTTAAAAAAAATTTAACACTGCTTTTCCATAGAAATAACTTGCCTGTCTTGGTACTCGAACTGTGAACACCTGCATGCATAGCCAAGACTCTAACCACTACACTATCTTGGCTTGGAAATTTTACCTGTATATTTGTATTTATCTCCTGTGGGATGTTTAAGCTATGGTAAGCGGAGGACCATAACACCCACACCTGCTTAGCTACGCTTAAACATTCCTTAGGCTAGAAAAAATATATAATATTATTATTATATTATTATGTTATATAGTGAATATTGTGGTGTTCTGACAAGTCATTGAGGACTGCAATCAGGAAATAAGGGCATACATTTGGCTTTCAGGCTTCTATCCTTCAGAAATTCCTGCTAATACATATCCTGTTTTCTATCAACTTTTTAAGTGTGTGAGAGCAATTTTTCAGAAGTGTCCCTATTTTTATTGTTTTGTCCTCCCATTATGTATGCCTTTGTCCACATGGACTGCTGTCAAGGAATATTGGCATACATTTGCTTTCAGACTTCCATCCTTCAGTAATTCATGCTAATGCATGACCTGTTTTCGATCACCTTTCTAAGTTGTGAGGGCAATATGTATGATGTGTCCCTTTTCAAGAATTTATCCCCCATTATTTGTGCTTTCATACACACTTCCTGCTTTAGCAGGTTGTGGATGTATCATACGGCAATTTTATAATGCAGGGGGTGTATCACAGAACCTGTCACACACCCCCTGCATTGCTTTCCTGCTGCCATGTGTAATTCAGTGTCCGTGGACACTAAAATGATCATTTATTTCATTTCAGTGTCTGCAGACACTGAAATACTGGCATAATATTAGAGTAATTCTCTATTATTATGCTAGATCATATTAAAAAGTACTGTATGGCACTTTCTGAGTGCAGGGGGCATGTTCAATGTCCATGCACTACTTGAACATGACCCCTGCAGTCGTTCACGGTTCATGTCCGTGTAGGTTAAACAGCAGTGTGCCTTCATGAATATGCAAGGTATTCTGCTGTGCTATATGGACATAAACCACTCCATGCAGGAATAATGCTATTCCTCCACGGAGTTTATTGAATCCTAGGGTGTGTCTTCATAGTAGCATACTAAGCTGAAGTGAAGATCAGACTGAAAGCAAGCAGCTGCCATGTTGGTTTTGCTTGGTAAATGGGTCCCATTTAGCAAGTGTTAGTTAAAAATAAATAAATAAATAAATAAATAAATAAATTAGAACAAAAGCAACAAATGTAACTTCAATAAACAGTTACAGGGAGCTATGATTTATCTTTCCCCCTCGCAATCTGTAGCCCTTAAAAAGCTGTGTTTAGTGAATATGAGAAGATAAACAAAATAATGAAGTTAACTGCATTAGAAGAGACAGACAGGTAGTTTTGTGTGTGTGTGTGTGTGTGTGTGTGTGTGTGTGTGTGTGTGTGTGTGTATGTGTGAGGCAGAGTGTGTGTTACAGAGAGTGAAAAAGAGAGAGGCATACCTCTCAAATGTCCAGATTTCTGTTGAATGTACTGATTTTTGCCTCATATTTTTGGTCTCTACCCCATAAAATATGTGTTTTTCTAGTAAATATTTGAGGACTGAAGTCATTAAAGAATGACACAAATCTGAGTTTCAGACTATATCTTTCGTAAAATCCATGCTAATACAAAACTTATTATTCTAACAGTTCTAAGTTGAAAGCAGTTGTAATTTAAATGTATTCCTGAGTTTGGCCCTTTCTCTCCCATTATTTTTGGCTTTGCTGGGAACTCTTGCGCTAAAAGGTTGAGAGGTACAAGAGAAAAAGACCTTGTTTTAAAGGAACAGAGTAGAAATATGAGGCAAAATCAGGAACGAATTGAGAGGTATTGGGGGGATGCATTCCTTTGCACTGTATGCATGTTTTTTTTCCATTTATTGACAATAACATATTTGTGGAAGTAAAGAAAAAGGCTGTAATTGTTGGGTGTGTGTGTGTGTGTGTGTGTGTGTGTGTGTGTGTGTGTGTGTGTGTGTGTGTGTGTGTGTGTGTGTGTATGTATGTGTTTCTATGTATATGTGCATGAGTCTGTCTTTTCCTCTGTGTTTGCCTTTGTGTAGGTGTGTATGAGTTTTTCCATATGTATGAGAAGGAGTTTCTCTGTCTGCTGGTGCATCTGTTAGTGTGTGTATGAAACCCAGTGTGTGTGAGTGTGTGTGTGTGTGTGTGTGTGTGTGTGTGTGTGTGTGTGTGTGTGTGTGTGTGTGTGTATGAGTGTGTGCATGCGCTTGTGCGTGTGTGTGTGCCACACACGGTGCATACATGTGCAGCTATTAAATACTTAAATAATATATATATATATATATTTGGATGTAAAATACATCCTATAACAGCAATTACATATCCTACAGCAGCTATGAAACATTAGGAGGAGGATCAATTTTACATCAAAAATATAATGTAAAACAAATACAAACCAATTTTAACAGATAGCCTATTTTCCAAGCACAATAATGCCAGTAAAACAAATACAAACCAATTTAATAGATAGTCCATTTTTTAAGCACAATAATGTCAACAGTGTAGACGTTACTGAGGAAATAACAGACTACTCAGGGGTGTTGTGAGGCCTGATGCCTCACTAATTTCATTGCAGAGAACTAGTCTTCTTTTTCAGTTTTAACATTAAATGTGCTTATGTGATTATATTATATTTTTTCTCTTGTATTTGATAAGATGGTGACAAAGAGAAAAAGAAACATTCTCCGTGTTGCACTGAGGTGGTATCCATGCAACATGACAATTCTGTCACTGCTGTCAGATTTGAAGGTTATGAATCATTTGAAATGAAAAGGGCTTTTTAATACAAAACCTGCAATAATATGAATCAATTCATATATCAGAGGGTTTTTAAAGAGCACTTATCAAATCATGATGCACGGTTTGCTCTGCTGCCTGAAAGTGTAAGCAAGAAATGTCCCATTCAGGGCACAAGCATTTTTTTCGTCCCTTGGTCACACAATTCAGGTTTCAACAAATGTTAAACCTTCAAAGAAACTGAGATTGATGCTACAAAATTAAGAAAAGAACTTCCATTTAAGGCAAGAGCATTCTATATTTTAATTTTTTCTCTCTTTTACTTACATTGCTTATATTTACATGTCTTTTAAATTTTCAGAAAACTAGAAATGTAGTGTGTAACTGGAAGGATAAGCATTCACTATTTTCTGTAAATCATATGATTAATTAATCTTAGAAAATGGTCTGTTGAAAAATGTGATACCCTATTGGAAAACAGACATTTTCGGTTAGGGTATTAATGTACAGGGAGAAGAACTCTGTATCAAGTCTATGTTTCACAGCAGCATATTAAGCTGCCGTGAAGCTCGGACTAAAAGCAAATGGTTTCCATGCTGGTTTCACTCACTAAATGTTTAGTAAGTGTTAGTTAAAAAAAAAAACAAAAAAAAAATTGAACCAGAACAACAAACATAACTGCAATAAGCTGCCACTTTTCATTCCTCCTCACTATCTGCAGTGATTAAAATGCCACATTTATTGAGCGTTGGAAAATAAATAAAACCAAAGTAATGGAGTTAACTACATTAAAAGAATGTGTGAGTGTGTGTGTGTGTGTGTGTGTGTGTGTGTGTGTGTGTGTGTGTGTGTGTGTGTGTGTGTGTGTGTGTGTGTATGTGCATGCATGTCTGCATGTGTGTTTCTCTGAATATGTATATGAGCCTGTCTGTACTTCTGCATGTGTGTTTGTGTGTGTGCTTATGAATTTCTCCCTATATGTGAGAAACTCTTTCCCACTGCTTGTGCATCTGTTAGTGTATATATATATATAAAACCCAGTGTGGAATGTGTGTGTGTGTGTGTGTGTGTGTGTGTGTGTGTGTGTGTGTGTGTGTGTGTAGACATTAACTCTTAGATGTAAAATACATATTCCAAGAGCAATTGCATAGCCTACAGCAAATAAGAAACATTACGCAGAGGAACTATTTTACATCAGAAACATAGATATAAAAAAATTAATTTACTGATAGTGAAACAAATGCAAACTAATTTAACAGATAGCCCATTTTCTAAGCGTAATAATGCCTGAGAAGGTGGGCAGATGGGTGTTATTGAGGAAATAATGTATCTTCCAGGGGTGAAGAGGCCCTCTTTCTGTGGCATCAGGCCTCACAACATCCCTGAGAGGTTCATTATTTTCCCAGTAATTCCCAACCAGTTAGGCATTACTGCTTGCTTGCTGATTACCTTTAACACACACATGCATATGTTCGACCTTCCAAAACCTCAAAGCATTTCTGTGATGATTGCAGTACAGTGGAGATTGGGGAATTTACCCTTTTCCCCACTGTAATGTGATCTCAGAGTTGGTACATATAATTTACAAAGGGTGTGGGGAGCGCAGCCCATACATGGAGGATGCAGGTGGCTTGCCCCCTGGAAGAACATAGATTTAGTTGTTTTAATTTGTTTGACTTTTTGCAAAGTCAGTCATATGACCTTGACCATATGAAGTTTGAGTTTCTGAAAACTCAATAATCTGACATAAACTCATATATATATATATATATATATATATATATATATATATATATATATATATATATATATATACATACACACATGTAGATATAGATGTTGTTATACATATAGATATATAAAAGTTCTTTCATGGTTTGGGGTAAAAAAAAATTACATATCCCTCAGGGGAGAGCCATTTAAGAGACTGGTATCGCTTAAGTAGTTGTTAAACCACAGTTGTGTGGTTGCGATAGCCCTAGGAGGACAGTTAATAGAGGAGTTTTTCATGCAAGATTAGATGAAATGTTTTAGAGAGATTAAGGAATACAGAGGAAACAAGTATGCCTTTGTCTATGGCTTTGTTAATAGTACTTGTGAAGGTTAATAAGGCTGTAGCAGTGTTATCGGTGGGTCTAAAACCATGCTGTGTGGGGGTCAGGAGCTTTGCCTGAAGGATCTGAAAATAGGTTTGAAACTGGTTATATCAGATGAGGTGCCACCTTTATGAAGGGGGATGATGAAGACTTTTTTCCAAAGAAAATGAATGTATGACTCCTTTATAGATCTATTAATTAGGACAGACACAGGATAATGTATGGAACTGGCAGCTAGTTTGAGGTGTTCTGCTGGGAATTTATCTGTGGAAGGAGAACAGGGTTTCAGTTTAACCAGTAACAGTTTGTTGTAGTAGGTCTAGATGGGTTTTCATGTGAAACAGAGGGTGTTTGTTGCTTGAGAAGAAGGCATGTCAAGATTGTTGGGAGCAAAATCTTTAGTAAAGGCTTTAATGCTTTCTATAAAATGTGTGTTAAACAGAGAAACTATTTCAGATGGAGTGTTATTTGGGGCAGGATTAGAAGTGGTGGTTTATCCAGGATGGAGTATATTATTAATAGAAGACCAGAATTTTTTTAGGGTTGGAGCATTGATTTAGTAAGGGGTTACAGTAGTAGATTTCCTTGTCTACATTAATCTGTCTTTCAGTAAAGTTATGTAATTCTTTAAAGTGTTGTATGTTTTGGAGAGATCTATGCTTTAACTATTCTTTCTAAGCCCTATGTCTTTCATGCATTAGGTGCTATCCAGGGTTGTAGCATCATTGCCTGGGTGAATATAGAGGACTATAATACACAGTTGTTTATGGTTATTTAGTTTAAGATGACAGATGAGTTTGGTGTTACAGAATTTGGGAATAGGTTTATTATAGGGTAGAATTTCAAGATAGGGTATAGTGAAGCTACTCCACCAACTTTTTTTTTGAGCTCTATCAGTCCTGATGATATTATAACCAGGGAGTGATATTTCAGAGTCAAGTATATGGGGTTTTAGCCATATTTCAGTACCTTTGGCCCAGATATACAGTATGCTAATGCATTCAGAATTTAATCATAGCTGCTCCTTAAGTTTCTTTTCACTGCTAAAGGAGCTAGGAGAGCAACAAGGAAATCGCCTTCCAGCCCAGGTAGGATCCTCTACTTAGTATAACTCATTGCTTGAGAGTCAAGAAAGTACTAGTTAAATCCTTAAATACTTTGGAGCACCCTCCATTCCAACAAGAATGGAAGAGTTGGTCACAGTCTTCAGTGGTATATGGACACTTCTCTATATGCAGGAAAAGGCCCTGTTGTTACAGTTATATGGATACTGGTCCCTGATGCACCATAAGAGGAATGACCACAACCCTTTGCCCAGATGTTCAGACTGTCTCTCTCTTTCTCCCTCTCTCTCTCTCTCTCTCTCTAGTGCCATACACTGTGCTTAGGTTTTTGTGCTAATCTAATGTCGAGAGACTATAGAAAAGGGTACAGAATGGACATCATTAGGGGTGGGGATACAGCTCCCCTGCTCCCCCCAGACCTACATCCTATTAGATTATCTGACTTTGCAGTGACAGGTTGCCATGTTTAGTATTCACCTACTGCTGTGTCATTCCCTAGAAGTGCTGTCCTTTGAAGGGACTATGATCTGGTTCCTAAAATATAGCAAGAGATTATCAGAGAGATTTGCAGAGGATAACCACAAAATCATGTCAGGATTCCTCAGTCTTGTGGGAGCAGTGGTACAAAAGTGTAACTTTATGAGATCCCCTGTCATTGTTTAAGGATATTGGTACAGACAAAATGAAAAGGAGAGTCTTTGCTCCCACATTTAAACACCCCACTCACCCTTTGTACTAGCATAACATTTCTTTAGATGGGATTTATTTATAGAACTCCTTGCCTATATGGTGGAGATACCTCCAAGGGCTGTGACCTTAGATAGAACGTGCTGTAAGTAACTGGATGTGTGTGTTTCACCACGGAGTAATGCCTTTTGGATTAATGATTTGTTAAGCATGGCAAGTTATTGTGACAGAAGCTAAATTCTCAGTGTGAAGCACAGTAAAGATGCAATGTAATATCAATGTAGTGTTAAAAGCATATGAACACATTGCTGCAATTTGATATGATTTTTTTATTTATTTTTTCAGGAAGAATGGATTTAATTGTCAGGGTTATAACTTCCTTCTTCTATTTCTATCTTATGTTTCTTATAGCCATACCCTATTCTGAAAGATTTGTTACACTTTCATATATTTGTTTGCTGTTCAGTTGTGGTAATAAACTTGATGTAAAACAGTCTTAGTCATCTAGAATGAAGCTCAGCTATCACCTTTCTGTCCAATATGTCAGCCTTTCCAGATCCTCCCTTAGACACTTCTCATCATGCACCACTTATGTATTTAACTTTGTGTCCTCATTGAGTGGCTTGCTTCTGCTCACTTTTCCATCATAAGTTATTATAATGAATACACTGTGAAGTACTAGACCCAGGAAAGGTCTTTGTAGTATTTTATTTGCCATTTGCCTAATTATGGGGCATTCTCCTCTCACCACAACACTCTGTGTCCTACCAGCCAGGCATATAGCCATGCAGCTGATTAGACCCTCTATCATTCCCTTCAGTTTTCATAGCAGAACCTGTGCATGACTTAGGCAAAGTCCTTTGTGAAGTTTAAATAGGGAAGTAAATAGTGTGGGGAGAAATAGCTAGGGAATTTTTATGGCTAGGCTTGTATAGGCCCTAGGGCCGATAGCCTAGTACCAACCTATGAACCTATGAAATAGCCCAATCTGCCAAAATTCTAATATCAAGCAGTCCTATAACTCATTCATAAAAATGACGACGTGTGACTAAGACTTTCTTCCAGCCATGTATCCACCTTGACTTTCCTACATCTTGATAAAGAGTAACCTAATGAGTTATTTTTGGTCAAGTTACAACTTATCACTATCACTGCCTTACCATTTGCAAATTGTTTCAATGGACAGCATGAGCCCTATCATTGCCGTAAATGTTCTCATCCTAAAATTGTGTTTACTTTAATTTAACACTTGAGAAAAGGTGTTGTGAGGGAAAATTCCCCTACATATAGAGTGAACAGAAGCTTGTTGGCTTTGTGCTTTTATAGGTTCATAGGTAGGTACTAGTCTATCTGCCCATGGGCATTTATAAGCCTAGCCAGAGTGTGTCAGCTTTCGCCACCCCATTGATTAATTAACTGAGGCTCTGTCAAGAAGAGCCAATGAAGTGATCCCAAAGGTGTATTTTCTGTTACCCATCCACTCATCAAGGTTTCTCTTGAAGAGTGTTAGTGAGGGACTCTGCCTAATGTAGTTAGGAATTTTGTTCCAAAGCATGGAGAGTCTCTGTGACAGGAATCTATCCCTCCAGCATGTTCTATTTATTGTTGTGTCGAGGTTTAGCTCACTAGAGCGAGTGGCTCGCAGTAACTTGGATTTTTTTAGGTTGAGCATGCCCATCAATTCTGAGTTGGACATGGCTTTGTAAGTCAGGCAGAGATCACCTCTGAGTAAGCGATATGCCACTGAGTACAGCTGGAGTTTTTCCATTTGGGCTGCATAGGACATATTTTTGAGGCTAATAATCCTCTTGGTGAGGTACTTTTGTGGTCTTTCCAGTTGTTGGAAGTGTCTTGTGAGGTACATCCTAAATGGGGCATTGTACTCTATGATGGGTCTGATGAGTGACAAGGAGAGGGGCACTATAACCTCTTTATTTCTAGATGCAAATCCTTTAGATGGGCTATATAGAAGGATTTCCTAACTACTTTGGCAATATGAATGTCAAAGGAGAGATTACTATCTACCTGGGTCCCCAGATCTCTTATTACCTCTTCTGTATTAAGGGGACTGACACCTATGTGGTAAATTCATGGGTGTTTTGTTTTTCCCAAACAGGATGACTATGCATTTTTTGGCATTTAGCCCGAGACCATGACTTTGACACCAGGTGTCCGTCTCAGTAAGGCCCTTTTGAAGAAGGTCCGTGTCAACCGGAGAGTCAATTATGGCTCCCAGTTTGCAGTCATCTGTGAACTTGGTTAGCCATAGTCCTCCTGTGTTTGCCTGTACTTCTGAGAAGTATATGCCGAACAGTAGGGGTCCCAGGACCGAGCCTTGTGGGACACCACTTGTGATTGGTTTAGAGTCAGACCTGGAGCCCACTATTCTTACCGTGTGAGTTCTGTCTGTAAGCCAGTTGGCAACCCATCTCGTGATGTAGGGGTTTATGTTCAAGCTGGTGAGTTTTTCTATAATTCCCGAGTGAGGAATGGTGTCAAAAGCCTTGGTGAGGTCAAGGTAGGCTGTGTGAACTACCTTCCCCTCATCTATCGCCTTGGTGACTGTCTCGAAGAAGTCAACCAGGTTTAGTAGGCATGATCTGCCCTTAACAAAGCTGAACTGGGTCTGGTCAAGTGTTTGGAGGTTCCCAATGTCTTTGTTAATGAGTTCCATGATGACGCGCTCCATAGCCTTGCAGACCAGGCTAGTCAGACTTATGGGGTGATAGTTACCAGGGCCAGTTGTGGCCCCTCCTTTGTGGAGTAAAATAACCGTTGCTGTGTGCCATTCTATGGGCATGTAACCTGTGGAGAGGCTGAGGTTGAACAGTGTGTTTAGGTGGGGGAGTTAGTTTGTTCTGTAGTTCGTGCAAGACGCAGCCTGGGACACCATCTGGCCCCATTGACACTGTGCTTTTGGCTTTTGAAAGGGCTGTTTTCACCTGTGCATCTGTGATTTCCGGGACACTACACTTTTCCTGTATTGTTGTGGGCCCTTTTGGGGGTGAGAGGGGGTGAAGTTTGCACTGAATCTATCTGCCAAGATGTTGGCAACATCAGTGGTTTCAGTATATTTTGTGCTATTTTGCACTAGCTCAGAGCATATCTGCGAGTTGCCACTTAGATTCTTGACATAGCTAAAGAAGGCTTTGTGGTTATCTTTCGAATCCTTGGCTATTTTTCTTTCGAAGTTAGCATTGGAGGATTTTATGAAGGACCTTAGTTTCTTACTGATACTGATCAGGGATGTCTTTCCTTCTTGGGATTTGCTTTTTTTCTGAACTAGTTTCTTCCTTCTATTGTATAGCCTGTTTATGGCACGGGTCCACCAGACTGTTTTCCTTCTCTTAGGGGAGTGAGTCTTGGTTTTGCTAGGGATGGCATGATCCATACATCCTTATAGGTGCTCATAGAGTGCATTTGTAAAGGTTCCTGCATCTTGGACAGCATTATCCTTTAGCGTGGGGGGCTGTGAAACTTACCACCTCTGTCTTAAGTAAGGTGAAGTTTGCTATAGAAAAGTTTTTCACTGTGGTTTCCTTGGTTGGAGGTGGTGATGTGATGTGTACATCCTTTTGTGGGATCTGTGCTGTTGTCCAGTTGCCACTGACTAGCTAGTATATCCAGGAGTTGGAAGTCAGACACTGCTGCAGAGAATTTCCAATTTTCCTTGTTGTGCTGGAGTTTGTTGTCTGCTAAAAAGTAACCAGCTTATCCCTTAGGATTAAGAAACCATGATGCCAGAAAATCCTCACAAATCCAGAAAAATGTATTAAAATAACAAATCTCTAGTGCCTCGGACACTATGCCTTTCAAGGGTTAATGAATTCACACACTAAAAACACATTTAAATGCTTATAACATAATGACATCAATTAACACAATCAAACAATAATTAAATAACACTATAATAACAATTTCCAATTAAAATCACTATTAAGGCGCTTCGGGACCAATGTTCCAAATTTAAGAATGAAAACTGCTTCCTTATATAGTAACTGATTTTATAAAATCATACCTGGGCCAATTTTAACTTTCTCTGAAACACTACCCCTCAAGCAGCTACTATCCCCATCATGGTGTAAATCAAAATGTACTGCCAGGGGACTTTCTACTCTTCTATTCTTAATATGCCTCAGAGGTTCTTGTTTGATTGTGTTAATTGATGTCATTATGTTCTAAATATTTAAATGTGTTTTTAGTGTGTTAATTAATTAACTCTTGAAAGGCATAGTGTCCGAGGCACTAGAGATTTGTTATTTTAATACATTTTTTTTGGATTTGTGAGGATTTTCTGGCATCATGGTTTCTTATTAACTTTGTTTTTTGCCTTCTTGGTTGTTTGGATTATCCCTTAGGATTCTCTGGTGACTGTCCCTGTCACTGGTGTTTGGCTGACAAGCTTGTAGTAGTTTCCTGATTTTTTTTCTGCTTCCTACCTCCCTCCCTTGTACAAGGGCACCATGCTTGCTATTCTTCAGTTCTCAGGCACTTCCATGATGATCCATGACTTGTTAAAAACCTCTGTCAGAAGACCTACCACTGTACTGAGGACATTGGGATGAACCGATCTGGTCTATGTGCTTAATCTTGTATTTGTCCACTGCTCTTGTCACTTTGTCCTACCTCCCTTCCAGCACAACTTCCTCCCCTCACTTTCATCATAAAGACCAAAACAAAACATTCATTCTTCACATCCATTAATTTTTTTAAAATCTTCCATTGTTCCCCTCCACTCTTTGATCTGTCTGACCAGGTCTGTCAGACTTCCTTCTTTCTCCTCTGTACCTAAAGAAGGCTTTATTTCCAAATCTCTCCCCTCTTCAGCCAACTCACATTTATCTTGTGGCTTTGCTACCCACATTTCCTTTGTTTCCTTTCGGCTTTACACGTAATAGCATGCTTCTTCAGCCTCATCTGTCCTTCATTACCAAGAATGTGTCGGGGGGGTCAGAGAAAGGGGGGATCCCTTATATATCTACAGATATGGTAATTGCTGCCAAAAGTCAGTTAAAACTCAACTAGTTTGTATACACAGTCAAGATGAAACTAACTAAATCCCATCAAATTCCATAAGACCACATGTTATACTTGGTGGCTTCCTACAGAAAATTGAAGGAAGCCTAACTAAAGTCAATCAGCCAAGCTAAATCAAATGTTAGCATCTAGATGTGATCTTAACCCATGGTCATAGATTATGGTGATAACAGTTCACAATGCTAGGTTGCATCAGATCCAATCAGTTTAGATCCATCAGCCTGACCCGTAGTTTACATAAAGTCATGCAAAAATCCATAATGGAGCTTATCGAAAATGACACAGGGAATTTACTTCTGTTAAACATGAAAATGTAAGGGGAAATCTTGTCTTCTGAATCTTATGGAGTTCATTGAAGAGGTAACACCAACATTTGATGAAGGGCTGGAAATGCACAGTGCTCATCTTGACCTTGTTAAGGTATTTGGTTCACTTCACTTCTATGTAACAGAATAATTGACAAATCGAAAGGATTTAGTTTCAGTTTAGTTCAACATAATTCAGTGAGATATACATTAGCTAAGGAACAAGCTACAATGAGTCAGGGGATTACTTATCTAGCTCAGCCGCAGAGGTGTAACCATCTACCAATCTGGTGCCCCTTGAAAAAAACAATGAAAAAAAAAATAAAAAATAAACCTTCTCTTCTTTTAAATTGTACATTTGTATGAAGCGATTGCTACAGTTTATACCAAGCACAGAACATTTAGACGTCAAGTTTGGACTGCAAATACAAATGCAATATTCCATTTATTTCTAAATACTGGTATGCACTTAATAGTGATCGCACCCTGTAACACTTTTGCTTGAGGCAGTTGCACCCTTCACCTCACCATAACTATGCTAGTGGCTAACAGTGTTGTTGTATAAAGCTGTGTCATATGCTATTTCTTTCTGGACAATTCTCAGATATAAACATGGAAAAGGAACTTTGCATAAACAAACACACCCCACGATTTAATGAAATCCATGTAGGTATAGCGTAGACCCTACACAGAAGTTACTGTGTCTGTGTACGCAGTTCCCCCTTGGTAGCACCATGCATATTAATGATGGCTCATTGCTGAGGGAGAGCCATGGAACATGGTTATTGAATCAGTGTAGGGAGTGTGTGACTAGCTGTGTCCACAGATGAGTAACACATCCCCTGCACTGTCCAAGTGCATTATGTCAATGTATTTAATTAGTTTTTTTTATTTTGCATTTTATTTTTTTTTTTGAAGTTTGCACAGTGCACTGTGGAGCACAGCATTGACATGCACCAGACATCTAAAAATAGAAACTGGATACATTTAATTTGTGATTCACAGGTCAAGCTTAAGCACAGCTTAGTGGGTTTGCATGGCACGGTCATTAGCAGTGCTTAAAGATAGCTCAGAGGTATATGTAAAAGTGTAGCAGCATTCTGCAAATCCACATAGCCAAGTGATTAGAGTTATGGCCTTATGTACAATAGGTGCAGGGTTTGAATACATGGAAGGGAAATTAAGTATTTATTTTCCAAAGACAAATTATTATGATTATTTTTCAATCCTGATCTGCTGCACTCAGCTAAGCTCTGCTAAGACCTGCTCATACCTGCTAAGTACTGCTTAAACAATTTCTGTTTAGGCACTGCTTTGCAGTGCTTGGCATTGTTTGGCTATACTTAGATGGTTTGCACACTACTAAGCACTGCTAACCATTGCCAGTTTAAACATTGCTTAGCTGAGCTGTGCTGGTTTGTGTGGTGCCAAGCGACGCACCACATTTAATGGCATATAAGGGCAAGAAAACGGGCTATATTAAGAGCAACAGGTGAGAATACAGCATGACCAGTTGGAGTTTGAACTGTACAGGATGTATGGCAGGAGTTGGAGAGGGTGCACGCTTCTAGGCACAGCAGTGGGGCTTTCTGGAGTCCAGGGTTATGCTTGGACTCCTGGTGAAAGACTATTTAGACCAGCTGCTGCAGAGGCAGTTCCAGGGCTCAGAGTGCAAGGAGAAGGCCTGGAACCAGCTGGCACATGATCTCACAAGTGCAACAGGTATCCCCCACACAAGTGAGCAGGTCCTTCACCACTATGATGACCTGAAGAGTCAGAAAGGGGGATCTTCTGGAAACCTGGGCCCAGGAAACTCGGGCTGGGAATGCCCCACAAGTTTGTAAGTACCGTTAGCATTGTTTTACCAATACCTAATCTGAATGTTTATAGACAGGTAATTATAATGGTGTGCTTCTCTCCCTACAGCTGCAGAGGAGAGACCTCGCAACCTAAAGGTGCATGCTGGGTGCTTGGCCAGGTTGCGCTGTGAGTGTGGTGAGTACAGATTAATTTGCAGTCTATAGTCAAATAAGCAAGATAGAGTAATGTATTAATTGCCAATAGGTACATACAGTAAAGATGTGTGTATTGTAATGAATGTGGATGTAGGCCTGTACTGCAATAAAGTGACAACTGCAAACTATAGTGCAATAAACAGGGAAGATTAAAGCATTAACCCTGATAATGTAAATGAAATAAAGTTACTACTGTAATAACTGTGGAACTACAGCTGTATTTGCAACACCTGCACTACATCAACTGTTGTGCAATAAAGACTCAAAACTATTCCAGTACATGCATGAAGATACCTCCTAATAAATCTGTGTTGTGCAGTATGTGTGTAATTAGGGCTGTTTTGCATGAAATTGATTATGACAACTGCTCTGAAATAAAAACAAAAAAGAATACCACTACCTACCTCCAGGTATAGCTAATAAAGAGTGTTATGCAATAACTGCAGATTGATAGCTGTATTTCAAGAAATGCATTATGACTCCTGTTCTGCAATAACATCTGAAGTAATAACATGAACACCCCAGGTATATTGTGTATATCAGGATTGTCTTGTGTTAACCATTGCATTTCAGCTATATGCATTCATGCTCCGAGGTACGGTGCTGCAGGCAATTATGACAGTGTAATAATTGTAGACTGCAAATATACTATCTGCAACTGTATATGGATGAGGTAGCCAACCCAGTAATCTGATATGGTGTGTAGACTTCAGAGATATTTCCATCCACTAACAGTATATTGTGTACATCTGAATTCTATTTAGTACTGTTTAGTTTACCTAGTATCTCTGTCATGCATGAATCTCATGCATGTTTGTTCAACTGTCACTGCAGTCTAGTACAAAACTGCAGTACTATTACCAGGTCATATTTTGTTTCCAGGTGAGCTCTAGGTAAATATCAGTCAGTTAGTAATCAGCAGTGGCTCAGTAGCTCAGTTTGTTAAATGCTCTGTCTGAAGTACATTTTGCCACACGCAGGACAGGGTTTGAATCGAGTGCCATGTAGTAATAAATATTACTGAATCAGTTATGTATTGATGACAGATTTTCTCTCCACAGGAAATACAGGTAAATGGGTGAAGTAGCCCTTATTATGAGTAAATAATTTGGGTGTTCAGTTGTAACAGACTGTTAAGAACATTGACCAGGAATGTGATAAGACTACATAAAATAAAGTCAAAAAGTACAATAATAATAAAATGAAATAAAATAAAATGTGTAATCTTGGTATGACTGTATGCCTGGAGTGTTTGTGAAAGTTTGCTGAAGTTCTATCCCCATGCTTGCCATGGAAGGCATGATAGTTGTTTTCTCTCTGTACTGTACACATATATGTCTCTCAAGTGTCACACTGTCACGGAATTTAATTACTGTTGCATAATCCCTCTGTCACAGATGTATCATTGACATGATTATGTTAATCGCACATTCACACTACATCAGTCCACAGTGCACCTTGGTAGTTATATAGGTCCACCTGACGTGTAAGTGTTCTCTGTAGTTCTGTACCTGCAGGTGTTACTGCTTGGCCCATACTGACCCATGTGGATAGCTTGAGAGGTATGTACATGCTACAGCAGCTATAAGGCACTGTTAAACATAAAGGAAGTACAGATCTGTAGAGTATATAGCAGTACTATTGTAAACTGTATAGCCTATACCGGTATTAATGGACTGTATTTTTCTTTCCCCCCACCCCTTATTTTCATCTAAATTTATTATTGTTATTCATTGGTTATAGTTTACTATTAACATTTGTTGTTCTCTAAACTTTATTTTGGGGCATGTGTTTTATTATTGTTATGTATTACAATGGTCACATATTAACATATCTGGTTGAATTAAGTATGTTGTTGGTCTTATGCCGTGACTGTTACTGGCATGTTGTTAATATACTGACTGTTACGTTATTTATTATTGTGCTCCATATAAAATGCATCAATATGTTAATGGGTTATTTCCAATGTTCTGGCATGCTGTTATATCTAACAAAATGTTTAGTTCATAACTAACTGTCAAAGGAAAAATAAACTTCAAAAATGATCAATACACGGCAGGTTCAGGTTAAGGCACTTTAATCTTGCAGCAAGGAGACAAAAACATGTTAATACAGAGTTTGTCTAACTAAAATCAGGAAGTAAGGTCTTTTTTATACATTTTCTAACAAGACATTGCCCAGCAAGCTGACGTAACAGATCACAAGTTTTAACATCATTACTTCATAGCAGCTGTTTGTCCATGATTTTCTGCTTGCACTATCAATTTTATGAAAAACTTCCTAAGAAAAACAACATGGCCTTGGTGACCACCGGTTAGATACAGCTTCCCACTATGTTATGTTACCATTCAAGGTACTATAGCTAATTCGAGCACAAAGCAAGTACAGATTCTTCAAGCAGTCTTTTGTTTCATGTATCTCTTCTTTTCCACAGCTGTGCATGTTCTCATAACATAAACAGAGCTGATTGTTCATATTCAATCATATTATAGAAAACAGTATTGTTCTATTCATACACTATTCATACATTTTCCTGACCTAGCAGATAATCACCTGCTTCTCAGTACATTTCCAAAAGGCATAAACATGAATTTTGCTGTGCTAGCAAATACTAGGTCAGGGTGCATCTTGCAGTTTCAGAAAGCATACTGTGGTTTGAAAAATCATCTTATAATTTCATACATAATTAAGCTGTACATAAAATAGAATGAAATGTGTTAACTCTTTTAGCTTCTAACAAGCACTAAACATACATATTAATACATATTTTCTCTAACATTTTCCCCCTGTTAATACTTTTTATTCTATTTTCAAAAGCATAAACAGTTTGCTTCTTCTCCTAACCTCTTCCATTTTGGATTTGCAATTAAGAGTTAAGAGAGTCATTCAGTTTAAACTTATGAAAGCATTTCAGTTTTTAACAACTCTTCAATTTCAGTGCTTTGATACAAAGTCTCAGAAACTGATATGTCTATAAAATCTTTGATTAACTTTTTCATGCAGGGAATACCACAACAAATGCATGCTCCTAATAGGAGTAATCCCACACAAATGGCAATCAGGATGTTCATTAGGATGGAACTCAACCCCCCAAACAAATTCTGGAAAAAGTCCATCAGAGGGTTTGGGCCTGGTTTGGTCATGGCCGACACTTGCTGGATCACCTCAAGATGGTCGTTTATCTCATGCTGCTTGTCAGGAATATATGAACAGCATTCTTCTTTGATTAAAGCACACGTACCACCTCTCTCCGCTAGGGTGAAGTTGAGAGCCATGCGGTTTTGAAGCACCACAGTTCTCATAGAGTTCAATTCATCAGTCATTAATTCGAGAGCAGAAAATGTTGCATTGCTCATAACTTCGAGAAGTTTGGACAGTTTTTTCAGCTCCCAAATCGATTTCACTGCGCCATATGCAAGGGCTATGCCTGCCCATGATATAATAGTGTCACTCAAGTCCATCTGTGTCAGTTTATCTTTATTTTTCACGGAATTATGGTTTCTCCATCCTGCTTCGATTCGTCCCACTGGATTCTCAGGTCTCTTGATTGGATTTCCAGGTTTACTGCTGACCT
Source organism: Protopterus annectens (assembly GCF_019279795.1). NCBI lineage: Eukaryota > Metazoa > Chordata > Ceratodontiformes > Protopteridae > Protopterus > Protopterus annectens. The sequence goes on along the minus strand of NC_056741.1, from coordinate 1,654,602,658 downwards.
CTCTGATGTTTCGAATTTTCCCTCGAGGCAAAGCTGCAGTGTGTCGTATGGCCGGAACCAGGTCACCTAAAAAACAACTGCCGGACCAATTCTCAGGTAGCCATTTATATGCCTTTTTCCCACAAACAAAATGACAATTCTCTACTTTAGTATTGATATATGCTTGCCCTGCATGAAACATTTTCTTATCAATGATAGAAAGCTGCTTTAAAAGAACAGGATTATGCTCTATTTCACTAACAGTTTTTTGCATTTTCTCAAGATATGAGTCATAGTTTGTATCACAAATAGTTTCTACCTTATTAGCCTTAATATAACATTTATAAGAAACAGTCACATTGCAATTGCTCCAACCCACCTGAATAGTGTCATTTTTATAAAAACATACAATTCCTTTTTGTGTAACAGGTAGATACAATGCTATTTCGTCTTGTGATTTTACAGGTGTAGTATCAAAAATCAAATTTTCCCAGGTCTCATTGACCCCTAGGGGGACAGCAGTCATTAATAATCCCCCGTATGCTGTTGGTATAGCTGTGCAAATCCAGCAGTTTGAAACATTGAATGTCTCAGCATACACATATTTAATTTCTAGGTAAGTGTTAAAGTTTGGGTGCCAGTCTATGAGTAACGCATCACGTTTGTTCAGTTTAACTCGTGTGGCTGGAAAAAGGAAAGGCCACAGCAAAAAGATTATTGTTACCAGTATAGCTAACAGAATGATCATGCAATTTTTCTGAGGTTGTTCTGCATCCCTGTTTACTCTATACCTGGTCATTTTGTTCTCATTGTATAACAGTAACAAGGTTTTTGTCCAGTTCAAAGTTCTTGACCAGTTTGCAGTGCATCAAATGGATCCAGGGCACACGTTCAGCTATCTTGACCGCAGTGGGTGTTGCCAGCAAAACTTGGTACGGTCCCTCCCACTTTGGAGAACTCCAATTTCTTTTCTTCACAACCTTCACCCAGACCCACGTGCCTGGAACTACTGCTGCTTCCGATGGTCTGGCTTGTTCTTTATCTGAAACAGAATTTAACTGCAAAAGTTGTTTATTACTTAAAAGTCGTCTCATGTATTCTGCAAGTGAACTGTCAGCCTCCTGGTCTACAGGCATGAGAGGTTTCCACTGAGGTATATAATATGCCCTCCCAAACAGTATTTCAAAAGGAGTTAACCCTTTTGCATTTGGAACAGTTCTCATGCTCAACAGTGCCAGAGGCAGGCAGTGCACCCAGTTCTTTTGTGTCTCACTAATCAATTTCCTAAGCTTATTTTTCAGAACTCCATTATGCCTCTCTACTAATCCTGCAGATTGGGGGTGTTATGCACAATGGTTTTTCAAGGAAATCCCGAAATAACGACTCGATTGTTGTATGGTTTGATTTACAAAGTGTGCACCATTGTCACTATAGATCTTTTCCGGTATGCCAAATCTAGGAATAATTTCTTTAACAAGGACTTTTGCAACAGTAGCTGCATCATCTGGATTTTTGGTTGGAAAAGCTTCCACCCATTTGGAAAACATATCTATAATGACAAGACAGTACTTTTTATTTTCGCATTTGTTTAGTTCTATGAAATCCATACAGATAGTATGGAACACAGAATCTGGTGGTGTAGGGAAACTCCCTTGCTTAGACTTCAGTGCCCCCTGTGCGTGATGCCTGTTACAAACATGGCATGCTGCACAAAAATTTTTTGTGTAGTTTGCAAATCCATACGTTGTAAACACTCGATTCACTAACTGTACCATCCCCCCTGTTGAGACATGGCACTGCCCATGGCTCAACAAAGCTGCATATCTAAACAAGTTAGATGGCAAAATTGGTTTTCTTTCTTTGGAGATGGACAGCCCTTTCTCAATAATTGCTCCTCGTTTTATCCATTTTTGTTTTTCTACATTTGTAGTAAGTGTCTGCATTGTTTTTAACATTTCAAAATCTAAAATCTCAGAAGGTTGTAATTCCTCACTCAAAAGAAATACTTCTGAAGCTGAAGCTGCCTGTTTATCAGCTCTTGCATTACCTTTTGAAATCCTGTCCTGTTGTTTGGTATGAGCTACGCATTTACAAATAGCTACTTTCTGAGGTAACTGAATAGATTTTAACAAATCTAAAATAAATTGCGCATGATTAATCGGTTTACCAGTAGATGTTATCATTCCTCTATTTTTCCACTGTTGTGCAAAAACATGTACAGTAGAAAAAGCATACTGGCTGTCAGTAAAAATGTTCACACATTTACCCTTTGCCAAGGTACATGCCCTTGTCAAAGCAAACAATTCTGCGGCTTGTGCAGATAAGTTGTGTGGTAAAGACTTTGCTTCTAAAATCTCAGTATCAGAAACTACTGCATACCCTACTAGATTCTGTCCTGTAGGACCTTTTTTGCACGAGCCGTCCACATAGTATGTCACCTCGGCATCATCCAAGGGAACATCCGTGAGATCTTTTCTAGGAAGTGTCTTTTGCTCAATCTCCTGCAGGCAGCAGTGTGGTTTTCCCTCTGCAGTGGTTGGGAGCAAGGTTGATGGATTCAAAGTTGTACATTGTTCAATTGTCATATGAGGTTGGCTCAGCAGTATAGTCATACAGGAAAGATACCTAGCAGGAGAAAGATATGCCACTTTTTCTTGCAGTAAAATAATCGCGACTGCATGAGGCACTCTCAGTGTGAGAGGGTGGAATAACACTACTGAGGTCGAAGCCTGTACTGCCATTGCAGCTGCGACTACTGCTTGTACACAGTGGGGCAAGGATCGCGCCACTAGCTGTGATGAATAGTAAGCTATGGGGCGTTGTTTGTCCCCATGTTGCTGTGTTAACACTGATGTCATATAGCCCTGCTTACAATCTACAGTTTGGAAAAATCGTTTATGATAGTTCGGTAATCCTAAAACTAATGAGGATGCTATCAGTTGTTTCAATTTGCAGAAAGCTGATTCTGCTTCTGGTGTTCATTGTAATGAATCTTGTGCTGCCATAGGCTTCTTGTATATTAAGTTGGTCAGTGAAGCAGACTCCAAGGCATAGTTTGGAATCCAACTCCGACAAAAATTAGTCGTACCTAGGAAGGACATAATTTCCTTCTTGGTAGTCGGTTTGGGTGCTTGTAATATTGCTGTTTTCCTGTCTTCATCTAATATTCTGCCTTCTTTGGATATTACATATCCCAGGTATTTAACCTGTTTTTTTCAAAGTTGCAGTTTGTTTTTGTTTACTTTGTGTCCTTGAGTGGCTAGAAATTGTAGTAATGCTATGGTATCTTCTCTGCATTCTTGCTGGGTGGGGGCTGCCATTTCCTGTGCAAATATTGTTGGACTCTCACAATATCCCTGTGGTAGTCATGTGTATGTATACCTTTTCCCCTGAAATGTAAATGCAAACCAATGTTGGCTGTCAGGGTGTATCGGTATTGAGAAAAACGCATTGCTAATATCTACCACAGAAAAATACTTCTGTTAAGGTTTCAAATCATTTAATAAGGTGTGTGGATCTAGGTATAACTGCGTCATTTACAGCTTGTAAATCTTGGACCATACGCCATTCTCCATTTGCTTTCCTAACAGGAAATAAGGGTGTATTACATGGCGAATCAGGAGATTCTATCAATACTCCTTCCTTAAGTAAGGCTGCTATTATAGGTTTAATTCCTACTTCTGCATCCTTTCTTAAGGGATACTGTCTCTTTTGAGGTCTAAATGCTGACTTTGGTGTGATAGTGACTGCTCCTGCTGTATGAATAAGTCCTACATCTGATTTCCCTGTTTACCAGAGAGTCTCTGGTATGCCTCGTAAGGCTTTTTCCTCTTCCTCTAGTAAGAGTGCTACTCAGCTGTCCTCACTTGCCTGCAAGTGCACAACTGGGTGTGTCTGTGTTATCCAGTTCAACTTCTGCTTTTGTACTCCCTGTTCTGACAGTTCTAATTCTGTCTGTTTTTCCCACCTTGTGACTTTTTCTCCTAGGTCTGCCCACCTCACATTCTTATCTTTAGTTAAACTAACATGTGGTAATCGATTAGATTTATAAAGTGCTAGGAATTCCTGGGGCAATGAACAGCTAGCTACACTGTTTCCTTCTGTGTTCCAGTACAGATTACGTAATACTAATCTGTTAACATGGTTTCTAAACAGTTCTTGCTCATATTCTTTATCAGGTCCTGGTATGCTACAGTAATATAGAGTACAATGCAACAAATGCTGTTTATCAGTGTCAAGGGAGGGGGGATTTACTGATGGCTACATTCATCAGTTCTTCAGTTACTGCTTCTGGACCAGTCGTAACCAAGTCCTGGCTGTACCAATAAAATGTTTCACCCTCAGTGCTTTTAAAAGTATCCATTTGTCGCTGTGTTTCCATACCCTACAGAGTTGGAACTACTGCTATGCCAAATATCTGCATAAGGTCTCTGCCCAAAAGATTTACTGGGCACTTTGCAGAAACAACAATTTTGCTCTTTTGGGTCATCCCTGAAACAGGGTCAGTTATTGCTATGCTATGGGAGAGTGGCTCCCGATACAGCTGTCCATTAGCTGCTTTTACCAATATATAGTCGAGTGACTCTGAGTTTTCTGGTAGTTTGGAAGGATGTATCAGGGTTTGTGAAGCCCCTGAGTCACACAGAAATTTAACTTCCCTCCCTTCTACCAGAAGTGTAACTTCTGGTTTTGTGTCTGCTAAATAGAGCTCTAGGCTCAATAATGCCAAGTCTAAAATTTCGTTTTCTTCACCATCAGTGATTTCTTGTACTTCCTCTATTTCTTCTATCACATTCTCTACTCCTTCTATCACATTTGCATGTGTCTTTTCTTGGTTATTCCCTTCTAGTGATTCTTGACTATCATATAGTCAGTCCTCACCCTCCTTATCTTCCGTGGCTACCTTTTTGTTTTGCCTGCAATCCCTTGCTAAATGTCCCTTTTTCCTGCATTTAAAACATTCACCCCTTTTCTTTCTCTCCTCAAACTCCTCTCATCGCTTATCAGATAGCTTGTTTCCCTGGGCATTTTTCTTACCCTTCTTCCCGGACTGTACTACAAAGCATGTCTTGCATATTCAAGTAATGACTGTAATCTACTCGTACGATGATCTACCATGTGCTTTGTAATGAAACTACTTATGGGTGCAATACTACCCTTTAAAAATGCATTCTTTAGTTGTTGTTCATATGGGGAATCATGTGTTTGGTCTTCAGGTACTTGCATTCCACAATGGTTATTAAAACACTCTAATAATCTGGCATAATATCTATCAACAGTTTCATCTTCCTGTTGGATGCATTGATTAATGCAAGTCCAGTCAGCCCTAGGCTTCCATTTCTCAGAGATTCGGTCTGTCAGACCTTTCACTCTGTTATCCAGATCTGTGTTGCTATGTGGGAGTGGCTTATGTTCTGTGTCATGGGGATTCCAGTTGCCACTGGTCATGTGCCAATCTGGACCTACGATTTGTCTGACTACTTTCTCTACTTCCGCTCCATTTAAATGGTAACTTAACCTCATGCCCTGTAAGTCTTCTAGGAATTTTCTAAAATTAACGTTCGGATGGGGAATTCCCTCTGTGGCTTTCCGGATGTCTTCCGGTGTCCACGGTCTATACACTAGAAGAGTTGGGCCCTGTCCTGCCTCTCCTGCCTGTGGATTTGGTACTTCTATGAGTGGGCATATCTCTTCTTCACTCATAGCTTGTGAATTTTTATTTATTTCATACAGTTCAATATCTCCTCTTAAGTTACATGTTTGAGACCTAGTCTCGACAGGATCTCTGACAAACGGTTTTGATTTTGCAGGGACTGTTGGATATAGCGGAGGTGGATCAGCTTGTCCACTCGCTTCATATTCTGGTAAGGGAAGCGGAGGGGGTGGAAGGGCTGATGCCATTACTAGGTTATTGTCTTCTTTGTCTAAAAACATTGCTTTTGAATTTTTAATCTTTTAATCTTTTTAATCTTCCCTGCGGTTTGCTTCCTCAAGCCACCTGTGTGCCTGAGGAACTCCCAATTGGCATTGCTTTTTTACCTGACCTTTTGCGTCCGTTTTAAGTTGTTTGACAAGTTTGATAAGTGAAAGTTTATCTAATTTTCCATCAAATTTGTATTTATTAACCCATTTTGTATAGTACCTAACGTTATCGGCACGTTGTAATTGTATATATTTCGTGTCTTCGGTTAATGGCGGATCTCGGGATCTTTTTGTGCACTTATTTCCCATGTTGTCTTAACTTAGTTAGAAATTGTTACGTAACCCTTCTTATAACGTGGTACCACAATTTTCTCTTTTTCACAGTTTATCTAGAATAACTGCCTACCTATCCTGTTTCCCTGATCTATGACAAGACAGCAAATTTTTTGTCCCTGATTTATATAAAATCTCCCTGACAAAAACAAATACTGTAACAAGTCCCTGATCTGAAACAAAGAAAAGGTAAATTCCTCCTTACCTGAGCCTCCGTGATTGATCATCTCACTGCTGGAACCATTGATTCGTCCTCCAATCGCAGATCAGAAACAGCGGCTGGCCTCTTTTGAATGACAATTCAGTCGGAGGTCTTTCAGAGCAGAAGAACCGATGTGGCCTCTTCCCCATATGGTTTCATGCCACCGGGCCCATCTGACCTGAGCTAGAGCGAGAGTTTCCGGTCTGAAGGACCAATATGTCAAAGGAAAAATAAACTTCAAAAATGATCAATACATGGCAGGTTCAGGTTAAGGCACTTTAATCTTGTAGCAAGGAGACAAAAACATGTTAATACAGGGTTTGTCTAACTAAAATCAGGAAGTAAGGTCTTTTTTACACATTTTCTAACAAGACATTGCCCACCAAGCTGACGTAACAGATCACAAGTTTTAACATCATTACTTCATAGCAGCTGTTTGTCCATGATTTTCTGCTTGCACTATCAATTTTATGAAAAACTTCCTAAGAAAAACAACATGGCCTTGGTGACCACCGGTTAGATACAGCTTCCCACTATGTTATGTTACCATTCAAGGTACTATAGCTAATTTGAGCACAAAGCAAGTACAGATTCTTCAAGCAGTCTTTTGTTTCATGTATCTCTTCTTTTCCGCAGCTGTGCATGTTCTCATAACACGAACAGAGCTGATTGTTCATATTCAATCATATTATAGAAAACAGTATTGTTCTATTCATACACTATTCATACATTTTCCTGACCTAGCAGATAATCATCTGCTTCTCAGTACATTTCCAAAAGGCATAAACATGAATTTTGCTGTGCTAGCAAATACTAGGTCAGGGTGCATTTTGCAGTTTCAGAAAGCATACTGTGGTTTGAAAAATCATCTTATAATTTCATACAGAATTAAGCTGTACATAAAATAGAATGAAATGTGTTAACTCTTTTAGCTTCTAATAAGCACTAAACATACATATTAATACATATTTTCTCTAACACTAACCTATAGACATTGCTATACCTCTGCCACCACAGCACAACAGGGTAGGCTGGTTCCTGCTGATCCAACTACCCTGCCTCAGCCGGCTGTGGAACCAGGTACCAGTGAGTCTGGGACCCAAACCGGTGGTGCCCCCTCTGCTGGCCCTGCACCACCCTCAGGTGGAGCCACTTCAGGGGATGGGGTCCACCCCCCGAGAGTGGTGGCAAAGGGGCGGTAGTCACCCAAGAACAACTACCGGCCATGGTGCGCAGGATTATGCATAGGAGCTATGAACAATGTCTATGCCTGATTGAGGACAGACTCGACAACTTGGTGTGGCCTGGTGGTCTTGGTGCCCAGCCTCCAACACAGCCACCTTTGGGGCATTGAAGGAGCAGTGTTGACTGCCTATGGGTGGGGAGCTCAGTCATGCTGCTGCCATCTAGGGGCACATGCATCTCTGATTCTACAACATCCTCCCCATACAAAGTGTTTGCCCCCCTCATGTGTGACACCCCACCCCTGTCTGCCGTCTTTTCTGTCTTGTTTGTCTGCAATTGGATCCTGTCCTACCCAGCTTTCCTCCCCAAACGTACCTATATCCCTTCCCCAACATTCCACTCTCTCCTTATAATAAATAAATAAATAAATAAAATAGGCACTTATACAACAAAAAATATTGCCCCATACATAGCTCTCCATTTTGCACGTGTCCACTGGACACAACTAATTAGGTCCAATTGGCTTGACAACACATTTATGTTGTCCTCACCTCTTTCTCTGGGGGTTGAGGGTCCAAATTCATGTACAAAACCTGTAAAAACTACACAGCTGTTGCTGTACAAGAAATGGAAAGCTATGGTCCTTTCCTACAACCTTCCTGCACATCCCTACCTGCCTTTTAGCATGTTTTTCTCCCTGCTTGCCCCCATTTCAACCCTGTCCTATCACCCCTTTTTCTTTTTTAATTTTTATCTCAGGTTTGCACTGAGTTAAGCGGTGTGCCATGCTAACCTGTTTAAATATGCCTTAATGATGTTATGTGCTTCTCACAGTGTTAGGCACATCTGTCATGTCTCAAACCCAGGCCCATGTCAATTACAGCACAGGGCAATAGCCCACTAGGCCACTCAGCTCTAAATCAAAACAGGTGTTTCCAGCAAAATATACTGATTGCCACTGACAGCCTGCGAGTACATATAATGGGGAAAATGAGAGCGTTCCTGGGACTGTGATGCAAACACTACACCAGTACACAGCCAAATATATAATAATGGATGTACATGAGGCCTGGGATAGCAGGCATACCTGTCAACTGTACAGATTGTTGCAGAATGTCCAGAGTTTTTCCCCCTATTTTTGGCCTGGTTTTCATGAAATCATATTTTTTCTGGCAAAATAGTGGCAAGTCATGAAAGACTGAGGTTAGAAAATCATGACAGACATTTGAGTTTCACACTTCATACCCTTCAGAAAAAACATGTTAATGCAAAACCTGTTATTCTATGAACATTCTAAGTTTGTAAGAGCAATATTTAAAGATTGTCCCAATTTTGGGCCATTGTCCCACTTTTATTTATGGCTTTGTCCAGAATTCTTGGTCTAAGAGGTTGAAAGGTATGATAGCAGGTATAATTGCTCCCTTTTATCAGCAACATCTTTAAACACACCTACTAAGTCAGCAATGGTGAAGTACATGTGTACAACTGGGACCCTGCTGCACAGCAACTGCCTTTGAAAGCTATGCACATAATGATGGATGCAGACGTGTGTCACAGACTGTATGTATGCACATATATCTTGCAAATACACCTGCTACAGCACTGACTCTGTAGCTCAGACTGTTAAATGCCGTGTATGTAGTATATTTTTCCACCCACAGTCCTGGGTTTGAATCCAGTGTATTGCACATCAATTACATTCTTGTGAACACAGCAAGTAATGACTGAGTCATGCAGTTTTAACCCACACAGGTTGCTGCTACTGCATTAATGGCTACCCATGTTTGAAAGTCAAAGGCCTGTAGGTAGGGACACACTGCACGTATTTGTATCCAAACTATATACCGCCTACTAGTCTGTGATTGGCATTGTTACATAACAAATGTACCTTACGCACGTGCCTCGACTGGACGGTAAAGGGCGCCCATACCCTGGCTCTGCTGTGATGACACAGCTGACTGTGCTGCCTCAGTTACATGTACAGCTTGCTGGCCTCCAAAGAGTTCACACTCCCCTCTATGTGTCTTAGGCTGCAGTTGGAACATATGCAGCTGCATGTAAAACTAGCTGCTACAGACCTACCATACCTCAAAACCCTTAGAATAAGGGATCCAGATAAAACCATACATAAAGGATGAGGAAGCAAAGGTCCAGTGACAGGGACATGTTTCTCAGGTTTGCCCCTACAAAGACATTGAGCTGACAGAATAGTAGCTACTGCATCTGCATGCATATTCAGATGGGTATGATGTCTGACATTCACAAGTTTCTCTCTCCATACTGACCTCAACCCACAATGTTTAGCACTGAACTGCCAGATAATCACAATGTCATGGGACAATGGCCAAACATATCATGCAAACCTGTGGACATACCTCATAAATCTCAACAGTGAACAGTATATGCCCTCTGTGATGCTGTAGTCTCCACACCTCACTAATGTCCATCTCAAAGACTAAGAAAGAGGCCAACGCCTACATGAAGGCCTTAAATATTGCACTGTGGTGCCATGTCATTGGCTAATGAAAGTGCAATCTCACTGTTTTGGATGCAATTATCAAGTCTGAGCCACAGATGGTGCACAGGCAATTACCCGTTAATGAGCATTTCCTACAAAAGGCAATCACCTGCCTATGAGGAACAGGTCCGTATTTTGCTTTACTCAGACACACTATGGCTTAGCAAGCTGTATGCAGAGAATCTGGTCAAAAAAGAATTACTTCACTCTACTAGGTATGTAATACATGTGCCCATATAATGTGATGCAGATGGGAGGACAGAGGTATGGAGAAAAGGGATTACAACAGTAGGCCTGTAGTACATCTCTGTCATTGACATGTTGGTGATACTCTGCTGTCCAACAGCTACAGACATGCCTCTCAACTGTCCCTACTTTGACTCAAATCACAGCTCTGCCCCTGTTACTCTTTCCTACAATGGTTGGCTCCTGTAGGAAAGCTAGTGGATTATGAGTTGGACATATTGACAGTAAGTAAGGTTGTACACAGCTGTAATATGACTATGAATGGACTAACGGAGAGTACTGTAGCATAAGTGTTTTCTGAGGGGTCTGGCATGTAACAGCCAGATTCTCTATATTCTGACAACAACCATCAATGATTAGCCAACTGTTTGTCAGACATCCACATGTTTGTGCCTAAAGGACCACATCTATGAGGCGCACATTAAAATTCGGCAAACATCTATGTAATGGAGAGGCATGATGCCTACCAGGAAGGTATACTACAGCAGGTTTGCATTGCTGTCTGTCATTGTGGCATACTTGTGTTGGACTGTCCCCATATATTTGTTGTAATAGCACACAGCTATTTGTCTGACAGTGGTTGTGTGACATAGTAGTGTGACTTTGCCCGTAGGAACACACCACAGTAGACTGCAGTGATGGGTGTAGAGGAATACAGCAGAGTCTGTCACAGCACACAGGGACATAACCATTATTGCTATTATCTTGGTGATAGCCACACATGTATTGTGTTAATAAACTTTGGGGTATGACATGTGAGGGAGCGGTGGATAGTGCAGCCCATTTTGGTTGTGCAGGGTGTATACATAGTGGATGTCCATGTATCTAGTCCTGTGAATTGTTGTCTTTCAGGAACAATTTCTCACAGGAGTCACCCAGCATTTACTGCCACAGAAAATAATGTTATCCTGGATGGTCTCAGACTGCATCACCACATTCTGATGTCCAGGAGTTGCCAAAATCACAACCAATGTGCAGCACTGTGGGCTGACCTTGTCACAGCAGTGAACCAAATTGCCCAACAGGACAGCACTCTCGGCCACAGGGGAATTCCTTGGGAGCCTGGGATCAGCCACCTGCTTGCAGCCATCCATTACCCCTTCCATCCTGGAGGTGGGTGCCACAGTGTCCACATCAGAGGAGCACCCATGTAAGCTTACTGTGTTCATCAGTGTAATACTGTATCAGTCATTGTGACTCGCTCTGTATACCAGTACATGGGTGTCAGGTCTGTCTGCATTGGGGGGGTTGGTTTTAATGCACAGATGTGGACACATACTCAGAATGTCAGCAATGTAGGCAGTAACACATTAGCTTCTGTATCTGTGGATATACTCACATATTGCCTTGTAATAATGCAGCATGTGGTATTGCTGACAATGCCTCTTCCTCACATTTTCAAAGATACATCAGGTGTGGCCAGAGCCCAAGGTCCTGTATCTGGTAAGTGTGATACTGTTGTTTGACAGATCGTATATACCCTAAGAATGTTAAGGGCTGCCATGTTGCCCTAGGCACAACTGTTATGCTTAGCCAGAGTAGAATAGCTGTATGTTCCATTTCAGAGCAGTTAATTGAAGTACATAGAATGAGTAATCACAGTTGTGTATTTGCAGGAACATTAACACATTTGCACTTATTGTTAAGAAGGACTATGCAGACTGCTATACAGGAGGCAATCACTCCAAGATGCCTGTTCACACACAATAGGGAGATACCTGAGGCACTGACACTACAACTGACATATTATGCTCAAGAAAGGTACACTGGGTTTTAGGTGTGGGTCTATCAGATACACTGTCATATTGCTTATCTCACAGGTGTATTATACTGGCAGTGTTAACCGGATGTAGCTGAAGTGCATGTTATACAGGCCCTGTCTTGTCTGTGTATGTTGTGTGTTTGTGTGTTGTGCATGGAATCAGAAATAAAATGTGGGATGTGTAATGCAGTTGTGGCTCCTCATCTATAAGTGTCTGTGTGGATTACCATACATAATAGTGCAGGTAGTAATGCACTGATTTTGTCTTCCTTCTCACAGGTGAACATGGGGGTTGGCATCTGTCCCCTTACAACCTGATGTCATTGTCTCATCGGACTCTGATGATAATGTTGGCCATAGTGAGGCAGAGGTGGGGTTGTTGGGGACTGAATATGTCCCTGGGGTTGACATCTCTCTTCCTCCCTCATTATCCATGCACACAGTCAGTATGCCCACACATACCCAGACTCCTGAGCCACAGATATCGGACAGTCAGAGGGTGGTAACATTGACCAGGACAGTGTGTCAACCATGCCATCAGTGAGTGTAGACGCTGGCCATAGCCAGAGAGCTAGTGAAGTCCCACACAGGCAAATTGACAGGGGTGCTCAAAGGAGGACAGCTGCCCATCCACCACCTTACAGGTGTCACATCATGGGTCACTCACCGCATGTTTCTGTCCATCATGGAGGCACAGGCACATTCTGAACACAACACCAGATGGATGCTGTGGATTATGGATGCAGCACAGTTCGACATCTGTGACTGCCTTCACTGCATTGCTGATACCATGGATTGTTTCACTAATGTAGTGGACAGATGGTGGGCTGAGACAGTGTCAGTCTTTCACTGGACATTCTCTGTCCTGGAACATCTGGTTGGAGTAGGGCATCAGGCATGTGGATGTAGGTCAGCAACACCATCTGCTGGGACTCCACGTGGCCATGCACACTCATGCTCCTGTAGTGGCAGTACCTCCAGCACTACAGAAGGAAGTGTGCTGTCCTCACCATGACATGGCAGGCCATGGGCACATGGTCCTGGGTGGTCTCGTGGGGGACACAGGCCCAGTGGACAGCAGTCACCATCAGCTACTAGCACCACATCTGACCCTGGGCATGGTGGTATCAGTGCGACCCCTGGCAGAGCCATTTCCCTTGTTCATAGCCAGAGATGGTGGTGTCCACTCTGCCATGTATGGTCCACAGCTGTCCAACATACACATGTCACCTCTCCACAGCCCATCTAACCAGCACGCCTTCCTGACTCACACACATGCTGTAAACTGTTTGGCACAGCCTAGGCCACTGGCACCCCCACGCTACACCCTGTGCATATGATGATACCTGTGCCACATCTCTGCCATCCATGACATCGATGCAGGCACATGAAAATATGTGTCTGATGCACAGGGTGACTATATTACTTTACATTTAGTTGTGTAGTGTGGTATTGTTATGCCATGGCAGATGTTGAAGGCCATGACAGGTGCTGTATGCTGGCATGTGTCATTACTACACATCACACTTTGTGTATATTTGTTGTATGATGTTAGACTGGCAGTAGTATTACAGAATGACAGGTGTCTCACAGACCTGTGTATGTTTCTATTCTAGGGGTCTGAGTGGCTAAGCTATGGAGACTTGAGGCAGTACAGCAGCACAGGATGGCATGGCAGGGTATGGCTGTATATGTGTGTGATTACCTAGGTGCTTATATGTCGAACAGTGTGTCAGGGACAATGAGGGGAGTCAGCATAATCATGCATGCATACCCTGTGACAAGCTCTACTACCCTTGATATGTGTCACCTGGGTGTTCCATACATACAAATATATGTGGTGGCAGATAGCAGTTAATGCCTAGGTAGATGTGGGCTATTTAGGGTCAGCAGCTAGTCATGGGGTGGTAAAATGTATGACCATTGCACATAAGTAGCCCATATGGCCATATGCATACTGCTGCAAGGAAATATATTTGTACACACACACACACACACACACACACACACACACACACACACACACACACACACACACACACACTTGGCTTATGTGAGATTAGAACCCCTACCTATCTAGTAGCATACATTATAGCACAGAGTACTTATCACATGTGCCACAGGGGTTATGCATTATTAAATTGTCAGCCAGTGCTGTTAAGGTGGATGATATCAGCAGGCCTTGTTAAGGAGGGCAGTGGAGAGGCTGGCAAGTAGTCACAAGGTCTTGAAATGTATAACCATTGCACAGAGATAGGCTATACAGGCATGTCCCCACTGCTGCAAGGGGATATATTTACACACATACACAGAGAGAGAGAATTGCCTGTTGTGAAATTAGCACCCCTCCCTATCTAGTGGCATATATTATAGCACAAAGGTCTTATCACATGCCACGAAACTTATCTATTATTAGATTGTCAGCCAGTGCTGTTAAGGTGGATGACATCAACAAGCCTTGTAAAGGAGGACAATGGAGAGGTTGGCAAGTAGTCACATGGCCATAAAATGAATAGCCATTGCACATAGACCAGATGGGTATGTCTGTACTGCTGTAGGGGATATATCTACAAACACACACAAAGGTGGATGATGGGAGATTAGAACCTCTACCTACCTACTATTACACATTATAGTTCACAGTACTTATTGCATGCTCCACAGGATATATCTGTTGTACATGTGGATGCAGCCATAGTACTTGTGGACTACGCAAAATGATCTTGTATTACTCAGCATGTGTGGCCTGCTGAGTGACCCTGGTTGATGCTGTTATTGTATCTAGTGTTCTAGCAGTTGAATACTGGTTAATACCCCTGCTATGTGTGTACAGTTACCAGTATAGCCATGTCTGGCCATTTGCAGTTTGATAGGTGGACAGTTGGCCAGTGATAATATGACCTGCCCAAGTCCTGTATTGCAAACATTGCACATTATACCACCTGCTCACCATTGTCTTTCTATAGGGTGACATTCCACAGGCACAGGGTTCTGTGGGTGAGTGTATTGTGTCATTATGCAGCCTTGATCTGTTACCATCAGACAGCTGTTTTGTGTGTAGGTGCAGATAACCCCAGCATTCTGCGTGTAAGTGGGGGCATTCATACACCCCCTCCCCCCACACACACACATATATATATATATATATATATATATATATATATATATATATGTGTGTGTGTGTGTGTGTGTGTGTGTATGCCACATACTGATAGGGTAATCATGTGTGAGGAGGATATGGAGAGACAGATACATATACATAGCTATCTGTATGCAAAGACATATTTCCACATAGCAGTTCTTTGGGTAGATGAGGCATCAGACATGGGCTCGAGTTAGCTAAGTGTAGGATCATGCCCAGTGTGACTATCAGTACTTACAAGGTGACTCCAGGCTAGACCTATCTGTACCCCAGTCCAGGATTTTGTGTGCTGCAGCCAGTTGGTTGCTTCATCTGATTCAGCAGTCCATCACTTCCCTGATATTTTGTCCAAGGCATTCCCTGGCTGTTTGCTGAACGTAATATATGACACATACCTATCAACTGTACAGATTGTAATAGAATGTACAGACATTTGCGTCATATTTTTTGTATGTTTTACATAGCATTGTGATTTTATGGTACATTAGTGGCACATCATTATAGGAGCCACAGTGGTGCAGCGGTTAGCTTTGTCGCCTCACAGCAAGAGCTTCTCTCGTTCGATTCTCGGCTGGAGTGCCTTTTGTGTGGAGTCTGCATGTCCTCCCCTTGGTCGAGTGACATTAAAGACATGCAGGTAGGTGCAAGCTTGAATGTGCGTGCCTTTGTTGAAGGTTGGGCGAATTGCCGGTAACTCGGCACCGTGAAAATCCACTGCCAATCATGAGCGGACCGGAGTTCCGCTGTGGCGACCCCTAACCAGGAAAAGCCAAAAGTCAAGTGGCACACCATTATAGATTGAACATTAGGAAATGATGTCAGGCATTTGAGTTACTGACTCCATACACATCAGGGTATTCATGCTAATGTATGATGTGTTATTCACTAAACTTTCCACATTCTTCTGGCTGATAGTTAATCCTTCTTCTTATATTTGGGCACTTGTCCCACAATTGCTCATGGCTTTGTCCATATTTCCTGCTCTAAGTGGTTGAGAGGTATGATGTAACTGGGGTACATGATGTAACACCACACACAGGGTGACAGTCTTTACACCTCTCACTCGACATATTTTTGCATAAGGCCCAGCATTCCACCCCATATATATGCTTTGTTCTTCATACAGTTGTGTTTATCTGGTAATATGTCCTAATTATAGTTTTGTTTAAGTTTTGCTAATTATCGTTTATTGTCAAATTGCTAGTACCATTTTATGCTACATTGGACTAATTTTTTTGTGTCATGCTTATAATTTTGTCCCCGTTGTACTATTTTTTGTTTACTTTCTAGTATATAGGAGGCTTTTTCTCCCTCGGCCTCTGCTGAAATGGACATGTATCCAGCCAGACTAGCCAGTCAACAAAAAAAAAAATAAAAAAAATAAAATAATATAGTACTAAATGTAGTCCACTGGATTGTAAGTACTGACACAGTTAAATGATGGCCTTTACATCCTGCTGTTTATCTGACCTGTTGCAACCTGCTGGTATACTAGCCACCTTCTAGGTTACTCAGAGCATGTATAATGTCTGTAGGTTTGGCCCTCTATCCTCGCATTTTATCTGCCTTTGTCCAGTTTCTTGCAGTAACAGACTGCAGTGTTTTGACAGTCTGTGAGACTCCTACCATACGAATAACTCACATGCAAAACTTGTAGGTGCAGCCAGTTTCAAACCATCACCACCATAAACCATGCTAATGTTCTTAGCCCAGTTAGCCACACCAGCTACCAGAAAGTGAGGTTTAATTCCTCACACTGTCAACAGCATACAGACATACACTCTGGCCCCTGCTGTAACCTGTGCATTTTGTGAAAAATGGAACATGTGTCCAGGTTCATTGTGACAGCCCTGGAATTGTGTGGTCTGCTGCTATATCCTTGCAAACATACTGTTACTGCAGTTGTATAGGAGCACTGATGTGTTGGTGGTAGGGGACTCTGGCACTGACAGTCGTGCATCTGTCCTATGACCCCACTGTTTGACATTTCCCTTGCATAATGCAGTGGGGTTTCCAGCCATGTAGCCTAATGCATATTATGGGGCACTCAGTATTGGACAGAGTACCTGTTGTCCTAAGTAGCTGTTAGTTCTCTGCAAGTAGCCCAATAGCCCATTATATTCCTTTGAATACATGCAGCAGGTCCATACATATGCTACCATAGTCTAGTACCCTGTACATTTGTTGTATAGGAGAGTGACTTACCTTGTGAATGCAGTGGTTGAGAGACCTGTGTTTCAGGGTTGACTCTGTCTGATGCATGCAGTACACAGCCAATACATGGTTAGGTACAGGTTGTGTGGTCTGGCTGGCATTCTTTTTACTATGTATGTGAGTCAGAATAAGGTGTCAATTCATGTGCTATGCATTGCCTCTTGGTCAGGGCCAGTGCATACTGGGCATGCCTACGTCTGCCGACAGGGACAGCCTCAGGGGATTCGTCCTCTGAGTGCCCTGTAGGTGTGGCTGTGGGGACCTAGGCACTGGAGGGGGGTGTCCTTCCCTGTTATGATCCTGCCGTAGCTGTTTCCACTGCATCATATTGTGTAGCATGGCACATACTGTGAACTTCTGTGCACATGTGGCTGGACAGTACTGAAGGGCTCAACCAGATATATAGAGGCACCTGAACCGTGACTTGAGCAGCCCAAACACATGGTCTGTGATGTTCCTAGTTTGTGCCTCATTATGGCATTCTTCTGTAGGTGTGTGTGCATTTCTGATGGGTATCACCATCCACAGTTCCAGTGTGTAGTCAGCATCCTCCATTAGATGTCTGTATGGGATGTCCCCCCCCGGCAAACATCTGGTACAGCTGTGATGGGTACCAGATATGGGAGCCATGATAATGGCCAGGGCTGCCAGCACACACATTCATGATAATGCCCTGGGCATTCCACACGACCTGGCAGTTGATGGACTGATACCCCTTGTTGTTGATGTAGACTCTATCCTCCTCGCTAGGCGGTGCTTTGATGTGGACATGAGTGCAGTCTATGGCACCCAGTATCTCAGGGTAGTGTGCTACATGGTAGAAGAGATGCATACTGCTGACCCTCTCCTGAGGGGTGTGGGGTACATAAATATGTTCACTGGCATGTGTTTGCATTGCATCCAGGAACTGGTGGAATACCTTAGATGCTGATGCCTGTGAGATCCCCCATCATGTCTCCAATTGGTCTTTTAAAACTTCTTGTAGCTAGTATCCTAAGGGCTACACATACATTTGTTTCCACTGGGATGGGTTCCCCTCTGTTGGCTCTTGGTCTGAGTTCAGGGCGGCAGAGCTTGGTGAGTTCTTATAGTATGTCCCTGTCCGCCCTGTAGAGATCTACAATCTCCAGCTCGTGTAGCTCCTGGAAGGATACCCTGGGCCTGAACACTCTTCTCCTTCTCAGTCTAGGCCTATTGTTAGCAGCAGCATCAGCACTGACCTCAGCATCTAGCACATACATATGTAGCAGACCTGCAGCAGCCCCTAGCATTCTCCAATGATACAGAGTATGGGGGGGAATCAGATTGTAGTGTGTATGTGCACTTTATAGTGCTCTGTTGCAGATGCATCCTGTGTGATTAACTAACTATGATGTTCCACCTACCAAGTACATCACTGAGGGGTTGGAATGGCCCAGTTTAGGTGGAAGGCGGGTCACCGGGTCATCAGTAATTTATATATGTTTGGCTTTCTCAGCTAATTTCTTTTTTTTTTCTTCTTTTTTTGACAGCCTTCCTTGCTAAGCACTGCAGTGCAGTTCACAAACCTGCACCTCAGGTATAAACAATACTCAGCAGTCAATAGACACATCCCCATGAACAGACAAGCTGAGCACAGTGGCATGCCATGCAAACACACTCAAACCAGCTTAAACATGCACCCCAAAGCTAAACAAAGCTTAGCAGCATTGAACTCACTCCCTGTTCAGCTCAGCAGTGCACAAATGGTTCATATGTTCATAAGTGTGTACTAGGCTAATGGCCCTGGGGCCTTTACAAGCCTACTCCATAGGATTACCCTGGCATCATGCCACCTGACCTTATTTCCCAGTGCCTCTGTTGAGTAAAGCCAGTGGAATGTTCCCTAGGGTGAATTTTCTATTTCCTATCCACTCATCAAATTTTCTCATGAAGAGGGCCAGTGAGGTACTCTGCTTGACATGTGTGGGAAGTCCATTCCATAGCATGGGCAGTCTCTGGGTTATGAACCTGTCCCTCTAGCATGTTCTGCTGATTGTGGTAATGAAGTTGAGGTTTCTGGAGTGTGTGGTGTGGAGGAATTGGGATTAATTTAGAGGTAGCATTTCTAACAGAGCTAGGTCAGACATGGCTTTGTATGTTAAGCAGTAATTGCCTCTAAGTAGGCAATATGACACAGAGAATAGTTGGAGTTTTTTTTTAGTCTGTCCATATAGGACAAATGTTTAAGGCCTAGGATCCTCTTTGAGAGATACTTTTGCGGCCTCTCCAGTGGTTGCAGGTGTCTAGTGAGGTACATGCCAAATGGGGCATTGTACTCAATGATTGGCCTAATGAGGGAAGAGTAGAGGGAGACAATGATCTCTTTCTTCCTGGATGGAAACCCTTAGTAATGAGATGTGCCACATTGAAGGACTTTCTGACCACAGTGGCAATGTGGTGGTGAAAAAAGAGGTTGCTGACAGCCTGTGTTCCCAGATCTCTTATAATGCCTTCTGTGTTCAGTGGACTACCATTGATGTGGTAATTCATGGGAAATGGGTTTTTCCCAAAGGGGATGATGACACATTTTTTGGCACTGAGCTTAAGGCCATGGTTCTGACACCAGTCATTGGTCTCAGTGAGGCCTTTCTGTAGGATGTCAACATCACTTGGGGAGTTAATAATAGCTCCCAACTTGCAATCATTTGCAAACTTTGTCAGCCAGAGTCCCCTTGTGTTGGCCTGGACTTCAGAGAAGTAGATACCAAACAGGAGATGACCCAGAACTGAGCCTTGTGGGACACCACTCGTGACTGGTCAGCAATCTGACTTGGAGTCAGCTACTTTCACACTGTGGGTTCTACCTGTGAGCCAGTTTGCAACCCACCTAGTGATATAGGGGTTGATTCCTAGCTTAGTGAGTTTTTCTATGATTCCTGAGTGGCCACAGTGTTACAGATCTTTTGTCTCAAAAAGTGCAGCTGTTTTGCTAGGGAGGCCCCTTTAGCGCTAGGAGTGTGTGGTGATGTCCAGTTGGGTCAGGCCTAGGCTGCCAGAGGGAAGCCCACCTTACTGGAATGTGAGACCAAAGCCCTGAGGAGGAAACAGTTGAAAAAACAGTGGAGACAAAGTTGTAATTTGTTTTAAACAATTTCTAGTTTTATGTTGGTTTTCTGATCTTTCACTTTAGCTCAATTGTTTCTATATTTTTGCATGTTTGTATTTTGTTATTTTGTTTTATGTGTTTTCTTCAAGTTGTTCCTGGTAGTTTTACCATTAGAATTTCACAGCCATCCTGAAAAAGATTTAGACGAAAAGCGTAGCCTAACCTCCCTCAAAATTATAAGTTTTTTAACTTGTTTTTCAACATGTTTTTTTCAACATGAGTTTTGCACGTAGTTTTTTAACAAGAATTTTCAGCAACAGCATTCTATTAGAGTTTGGAGTCGATATGGTTCAGATCTCTTTTCCAAACTAACTTTGGATTGAGTGATAGTTGAAGCACGTTATATCCTTAATGGGTGATTTGCATATTTCCCATGATGCCTCAGACACAAGAGGTTTTAGTTACTACACATTAGAAGTTCTAGCTTTACAAAAAAATGTTTTTGTTTGTTACCAAGTGGTTATCCTGTGTGACTTTTTTACTCACTGTTATAATTTGTTAATTGGGATTCTTTTGGTAGACACCCTAATGTTTATGAATATCAGTGTGGTAGACAACCCTGTATTTCCAGTAGTTTAGTATTTCTGCTATGCTTTATGTAAGATGTTGTAAAAAGGCAGAAATATGTACGTTGGGGATTGTTCTTTAGTTTTTGTAATAAACTAAAGGACTACTTTGCAGATTGGATCTACTTATGCTTTGCCTTGTCTGTGTATTGAGCTAGTCTGATTTTGCCTGTACCATTGGCCTGCCCAACCAAGCACCGTGGATGAAGGTTTTACTGAGATTTCTGTAGCACTGATGATTTTGACCACTGGGCCACTGACAGCAACCATAAACCCCCAAGGCTATCTTGGTATCTGTGGGTTACAACTTTGTTTCCACTGTTTTTTCAGTTGTTTCCTCCTCAGGTCTTCTGTCTCATGTTCCAGTAACATGGCCTTCGCACTGGCAGCCTAGGCCTGACCCAACTGGATATCACCACATGCTTTTCGCACTAAAGGGGCCTCCCTAGCAAAAGAGCTGCACTTTTTGAGACAAAAAGATCTGTAACACTGTGGCTCCTCCATGGGTGCCTATTTTCACTGCCTCCACAGGGGTATTTCACTTGGCATTTTTCCCTCCCTGCTGGAAGGCCTTTACCCCTCCACCTATTGGCTACCTCACCCAGCCTTATGATTCCTGAGTGGGGAATGGTATCAAAGGCCTTGGCCAGATCAAGGAAGGCTGTATGAACCACCTTGCCTTCATCCACAGCTCTGGTGACTGACTCAAAGAAGTTGACCAAGTTGAGCAGGCATGATCTACCCTTCATAACATCAAACTGTGTGGGATCCAAAGTTTGCAGATTCCTTATATCCTTGTTTATTATGTCCACGATGATGCGTTCCATAGCTTTGCATATCAGACTCATCAGGCTAATGAGGTGATAGTTCCCAGGGTCTGTAGTTGCTCCTCCTTTGTGGAGAGGGATGACTGTAGCACTGAGCCATTCGGTAGGAACAAAGCCTGAGGTGAGGCTGTGACTGAACGGGGCACACAGGTGAGGTGCCAGTTCACTCTGTAGTTCATGTAGAACACAGCCAGGGATATTGCCAGATCCCATAGAAGCTGTATTCTTGGGCTTGGACAGTGCTGTTTTAACCTGTGCAGCAGTAATACTGGGTGCCTGGCAATCTACTGGTATTGTGACTGGTACCTTGGGGGGGTAAACTTGGCACTGAATCTGTCGGCCAGTATATTGGCAATATCTGTTGGCTCGGTATAGGAGGTACCATTGTGCAGTAGCTCAGAGCAAATCTGCGTATTGCCATGGTGATTTTTTTACATAACTATAGAAGGCCTTGTTGTTAATTTTATTATCTGCTGCAATTCTGTTTTCATAGCTAGCTTTAGAGAATTTGATGAGGGATCTCAACTTTTTGTTGTGGCTGATAAGGGAGTTTTTCCAGTCTTGGGACTTCACCTTATTCTGCATCAGTTTCCTCCTTCTGTTGTAGAGTTTGTTTATGGCAGGGGACCGTCAGATTGGCTTCCTTTTTCGGAGGAGAGTGTCTTGGTTCTGTTCGGTATGGTGAGGTCCATGCATTTGTGTATGTGTTCATACAGCGCATTGGTGTATGGTTTGGCAGTCATGCAACTGATCTCCATTTGCATGGGTGCCTTGAAGTTAACCACCTCTGTTTTTAGGAGCCCAAAGTTAGCTTTGGAGAAGTTTTTCATGGTGGTTACCTTTGCGGTGGGGGTTGGGGGTTGGGTGGGATGTGGCTTTCCAAGGTAATTAGTTTGTGGTTGGATCTAACCAGGGAGGAGTTTACTGTTGGTGTAGAGCAATGATTGCCCATGTTAGTAATGACCAGGTCAAGGATGTTGCTACCTCTAGTGGGGGTAAGAATGAGCTGGTCCAGGGCATTGGAATTAATGAATTCCAGGAAATGTTGGGCAAGTGTATTGGTACATGAGTAGTTTTCCCAGTTAATGGAGGGGTAGTTGAAGTTGCCCAGTATGTGTGTTAGGTTGGACCCTAATATTCTCCAGGGTGCTTAGGAATGTTGAGTGTGAGTCTTGGGACATGGTTGGGGACCTATAGAAGGCTATGAACTGAGTCACCCAACGTTAGTTGCACCTGAAGTATCTCAGATGTGTTATGTTGTGCTACTAGTCTGGAGGTGTGCACGTCCTTTATGAATATGGAAACATCACCGGCTTTGGAGCTTCGGTCCAAGTTTGCCAGGTTTCACCTGTTGGCCAAGCATTCAGATCCAAAGGGTACTCCAGTTCCTGTAGAAGTCTATCTAACTGGAGAAGAATAGCATTATTGCTCTTGACAAATTCTTAGCACACTATACTAGGAAAGCATATTCCTCATCCCTCCATGTTTTCAAGGCATTCTACATGTCTTTGATCTCTGGTCCCAAGACATGGAGAGTACAGTTGTTATTTCAATATTTTGTGGCCAGGACTGCCACTGGGGATTCACCTAAAACTCTCAGAGTACACCTTGCAGTTTTGGGATTGTTGGAGCATTTTTATGGGTCTTCAGGCTATGTCAGGCCATTGGGTTATTGGGCCTTGAGAATATTTGGTGGGCTACCCAGGATACCAGAAAATGTATTGGGAGACAACTGCTTTGTTATTCAAGATCTCTGTGAATTTCATGTTTTGTTACTATAGCAGCTTTGTTCATATCCTTGTATGCTGGTGCCTTCCTTGCCAATGAACTACTTCCTTAACTTTATTTGGAGGATCTTGTCATCCACATTAATTTTATTATGATTTGGTTAAAAAAACCTTTAGACTGATAAAAGTAGGAAAGGACAGCAGATGCATTTAGACAAGGCCAGTGTGCTGGTAATTTGCCCCGTTCATTGGACCTGACTGCTATATAATACCCCCACAGAGAAAAGTTTAGGCTTGATTTTCATACGGGCTTCAGGCAGGCCTTTTAACCTATCAGAGCCTAACTCATTTCTTAGGCAGGCCTTGGCAGGTAAAGGAATTCACCAACAGTGTTACTCTTTGCATTCCTTCTGGATAAGTTATACTTCCGTCTTGGCCATAGAAGGGCAGTCTGTGCAGGTCATTCAAAGAATGGGAAGGTGGGTCTCTGATGCTTTTTTGTCATATATCAGGCATTAATTTTTATTTCTCTTGCAAAAAAGGAGGTCATTTGGCTCTTGGGCCATTCTTTCATCGACAGAGTTTCAATCCGAGCCTTGGCCCGCTCGGTTGGTCACTGAAGTTTTTTTGATAGTAACTAGTGAACAGTTCATTCTTTTGGTTTCCCTGGCCTCAGCTGGTTTCAGTTATGGGAAATCTTGTATAAGATTACTATGGAAGAAGCCTTACCCAGTACTGTGATAATTCACCTCGGGGTTAAATATCTGGGTCAAGCCCATAAAAAAAAAATACTGTTGGCCAGAATTCTGTCTGATATACACTAGTTGCAGCACTTGTATCTGAAAGTGGTTTTCTTCTGGTCTGCCATCATCCTGAAACCTTACTAGTAAGGCACTTGAAGGTCCAGTGCTATTGAGAGAGCCAGACATTTCATCGCCCATAGAGTTAAGCAGGCTGTTAGTCAAACTGGTTTCCAGGTGATTGAGCACAGTGATATTTACAGACAGGAGCCCGATTTCTATGATTTGGATAATGTTCATTTGAATAACATGGGTTTTGATTTGTTTCATTTGAATATTGTTTTTGCTGTTCAGAAGTTTTTCAGAGTTTAACTTGGTTCCTTCCATAACCCAGATTCTATTTGCTAGACTGCCTCTTTGGGGGAATGGCACGTCACATGCCTGGTTGGCAGTGGCCTTACGACTTCACCTCCCTTATGTTCCCCCTTGTTCCTCTTCAGCAGCCTCAGCTCTCCTCAGGTTGGACTCAAATTTGACCGGTGTCCACATCAAGGGGTATGTAGAATGTAAGTATGAGTTAGATGGGTTTACCATCAGGTCTAAGGTAGCTTGGAATATGCACCCAGTTTTTCTGAAGTGGTAACCTCAACAGGTGGAGTTACACCAACTGGTTTGAAGTAATGGTTTGATGGTATTGGCATATATGTTGCATATGAATTATTGTGGCATCATTATTGTTTGTCAATGACTGTTATTTAATAAAAGGTTGCAAAGTCTATCTGGTGTGGTTTCTGATTTGGCTCAGTGGACAAAGTAAATTCTCTAAAAGCTGTTTTTAGTGCCCCTGCAATGCAGCCATAGAGTTAGTATGTCTATATAGGTATGGGAGGTTCAAGTGGAAAAAAAAAATATTTTGAGGTTCACTGAAAGTGATTTTCAATGCGTTATTTTCATGGCTTTGGCATTCAGTGAAAGTTTCTTCAGTGGATTAACACAATTCCGACATAACCGGTACTACTATTGTGTTTTTTGTTTACTCATTTCATGTAATATGTGTCATAAAAGGCTTGCTTGTCACACTAGAGAAAGCATTATATTATTCAAAGAAACATTAGATAAAATACTTTATTCATCAGTCCTAGATTCCCTCAATCCAGTAAGTACTTTTGTCTCAAAGCAGAGACTGAGTGTAGAGACATTCACCAGGACTGATTATATAAGAACCTAATAGGTTATGTGACTATCCCCGGGATTCATGAAGCTTGCGCCAGGCGCAGGCGTAGCATAGGCGGTATAATGCCAAATATGGCCATTGAGCGATTCAGGTACGATCCAATTCCATGTGCACTACCGGCATACGCCAGAACTACGCGGCCCTCGGCTTAGGTATGCTAATCACCCCATGCGCAGTGCCGCACCATGCAAATGAAGGTACATAGCGATTCATGAAGTGGTGCAGGCGTAGCGTAAGCCCACGGAAATGTAAACCATAAAACACGGTTTACATTTTCCCAAACAGAACATCGGAGCTATGGAAGCAAACCAGACTCATGTATTACAAAATTAACATATGCCAGTGGCTAAATACACAGCCAATGGCATAAGAAAAGATGCACAACACCTAAACAACAACATTTAATGTCATGTCCACAGTAACGCAAAGTACAACCGCAGGGCATGTGTGCGCAAACTGGAACACAAAGAAAATATATACAAATGTCATAAAATCGCAATGTAATACAAAT
>NC_056741.1:1654427212-1654548990 GCF_019279795.1 Protopterus annectens | reverse complement strand
CATCGCCTGTGGTGCGTAGGGCCACGGGTTTTAGCGTAGACACTGGTTATTTTGTTGCTGGGCAGACCATGGACATCGGATATGGTGATGTTAGCGCACCTGTTGCCAGTTGTGTGTGGATCTTGCTTTAGACACTGAGCAGTGGTTAATATGTTGGGAGGTCCAGTATGGGTCATATAACTATTCATTAGAAGACTATACTATGCAGATGAGGTTGACTATGGTGTATCCCCACAGACACCAGGGTGTGCTGCTGGTCCCTGGAGTGTATGTGCAGTCAAACAGGTGCAGGTCTCGCATATAGTTGACAGCATGGGCGGGGGTCAGGCATACTGTACGCATATTTCGCAGAACCGTGCCTCGACTGCCCCTGCCCAGCAAACCTGGGCTAGGGGTGTGCTCCATACCTGTCTGGTGATGTTGGAGTGATGACAGCAGTGGTGGGGTAGTCAGGGTGTACAGGCTGCACAAACAGGCTGATTAGCACACCAGCTGATGACATGTCCATTCGCGACATGAACAGTACACACGCGCAGTAAGCAGCATACACACATGTTTCGCCCACACTCTACACCACCGTATAAATTTCGCAGGGACATTTCATGACACAGTCCAACCAAATGACATGGGCTGCAGCAGGCAACATATACCAACATGTGCAGGAGGCTAGCAGCGATGTGTATGCTGCCTAACAACACTTTACTGGGGTGACATAAGACTTTATAGACCGGGTGACTTACCAGGTCTACATGGGCTGGGGATATTGAGCACTATGGGGTGGAAAGAGATTCCTACAGCAGCTTATTGACTCCAGCTTCAACATATCAAACAGGTCGAGGGGAACGCGATCACAGTGGATGTTCATGGGATGTGATGGCCTAGGTGTACTAGCCATTGCGGTACCCACACAGCACAACTGGGGATATCATGTATCTCATTGCATCTGCATCCAGAGCATTGCACCATTTCAGATGCCATGTCAATACATGCTGGCGAGCACGTACAGGTCCTCCAATAATAGATGCGATTGCGGGACCAGAAATAAGCGAATCTGTTCCACCACATGGATGAGCACCCTGGTTACTGCGCTATAGCCCGCACACGAGCACCACCGTAGAGCAGGTAGCCTACAGCTCAAAGTGCAGGGCATACCCTCCAACAGCTAGGCCCCATGCAATGGCCATGGCATGAGATTGAATGTGTGCTGCCGCCCTGGCTTTATGTGTCCAATATATGGCGCCTGACACAGCTGTTGCACACCAATGCCTATGTGGACATCCCCGCAGTCTCCTAGTGGGATGCTAGTAAACACTGGTAGTGGCTTATAACACCCATCAGCAATGCACACACACTCCAACAGTCACACCATACTGAGGCGGATGCACAGACAAAGACATGCATGCAGCGGCTTCTGATGCTCGCCCTACAGTTCTGGTATCCGACACATTCGTTAGGCTCTGCAGTATTTCACAAGCTACATGCATACATGTTGTTATAAAAGTTATTTGCTATGCTACACAATGTTATCCTGCAGTAACAGTTGCAGCAGGAACAGCATGGGCAGCCACACAGCTGAACACCACTGCCAAGGCCCGTACAGGCACAGGAGATATGAAGGAACTACCTGAGTAGGGGCAAAGTCGCAACAAACTCCATTCACAGTATGACTGCTCCTGGCAAAGAGGCAACACAAGGCATATGCACTGACACAGTAGGTACTCACGGATTTCCCTCTCTGACCAGCACACAGTACAATGGATAAACATGACAGTACCTGTGCTCGCCATGTGTGCATCCCATATAGGCAGTAGAACGCACCGGCCCTCCAGTCTGGTAACGAACCAGGGTATGTCTATTGGACCTAACAAGTGGCAGTTGTATTAGAATGTACTACCCATTGCTCTTGCATATGTGAGCATTGGTTAAGGACTGTGGTGGCTATATGTTAGGGCAGCAGGACAGTACACATCCATAGTGGCACCATGACTTCTGTAGCACATACGTGGAGCTCAATGGTAGGCTGTAGTACACAGGGTGTCCCAACCCACTTCGCAGATTATGGCTGACCATCATGTGTCCATACAGCCCACACACACGCCTACGCAGCTGGACAGATGTGGACCAATACAGACAAATGATATACGATGGCCTATGGATATGCTCAGTGACTGACCACAACCCCCTATGACACACACAGATGACAGCAGGCCAGGCTGTTTGATGTAGGATGTGTAATAGGATGTCCAACACCACTGTGCTGGTAATTAATGCTGGGAACTGACATACCCTGGTATCCCTCCAACCAGCAATTTAGGTAGGTCCACACACTGACATGGAGTACCCAGCAGACCAGCATAGTAGCAGCAGATGTGTACAACTGTTGGCTGTGCCCCCGTCGCACCTACACATGTGAGAGTAATGTGCACCACCCACGGTGCTGTGTAGGACTGTGGTTGTGGTTGCGTGTCCCCCCACGCTATACAGACATGTAGCAACTGTCAATGCCACATGACCATTAGCTACCCTGCAGACACAGCATGTCACCTGTCTGTGTAGAACGGAGGGGTCAGCAACACAGTACTAACTATCTAGACATGTGACACATGCAATACAGTTGACCATACGTAGCATGCTCACACACATGACGGTATTATCAGTCTACAACATGCGTAACAGTCATACTGGGCATGCTCACACACTGAACCACAGGATGGCCAGGGATGCACACACCAGTGGTCCGGACATATCTGCCAGTACATTGCTATACTGTTGGATGTCTGCGCTGTATGGTGTTTGCGGTGTATTGTCTGTACATATGCCATGGTCTATTGTTAATTCACATGAGCTATGTGCACAGGGTACTTCTACCATCACGTGTATAGGGAGGTTCTTTGCTTGCGGACAGGCCGACACCTTTGGATACAAACCGGGTAAGGCACAGTCCAGCAGGTGGGAGCTGTTGTGCATGGGTTTGCACAGTGTTAAGCACTGCTGACCTCTGGTCACAGCACCTTATACATGTTTACACTCCACATTTCTTTGACAGGGCACTACTGGCATACTGGTAGACAAACACGCTTACAGCCGCTCGCTCTCTGACATTTCCGCTTACATTTGTCACTCACACTGGGTGTGTGCGATCCCTTGTGATGCGTATTACATCGGACTACATGACTACAGTATCGGGTATGTGTAACCATTTTGCGACGGCAGCCACTCGACTGTACGGACTCGACGGCCTGTTCAGTGATGTACTCATATTATATGCGTGTTCCTCATACGATCTGCTCCCATCTGCCTGATACATGGGAACCAGTATTCTGCAATGCTGACATGTGACTTCAGTTTGTTAACGCAGCTGTCTGCCGAGTCATGCTACCGCATACCAACTGCACGTTGACCACCTTTCAGATTGCATGACGGGAGACTGTATTAGTGACACCTTTCCCACTTTGCATGGGACAGTCCCTCATCACACATCACATGTGACAATACCAGAACTCTCCACCAATCGGGGACACATTTCTGCAGACTCAGGGACAGGTCATGAAAAACAGGGACACTTTTACAAAAGTAGTGCTATTAACTTGACACATTGACAGAATCAGAACATATGACATAATACACATATTCTGAAGTAACAGTTGTTTATAACTCTTACTTATTGTCATTAGTCAGTAAGTGTAATTCACCACCTTTCCTTCAACAGCCACTACATTTAGGAGGGATTAAGAAGGACACAGTTAGACTTTCAGTCAAACTCAGGGACGTACCTGACATTCAGGGACAGTTGAGTGGTATGGACAATACTCTAGCCATTGCAACTGTCCTGATTAGGGGACCTTCTCATGTTGTAGGTGTCTGTACTGGTTGCTTGTTACAGGTCTTGAATACCTGACACGTCGATATGTCATATGTAGTAGCATAAGCAACTATACTGCTGCTAGACTACGCTTTGATTTGCTCCAATATGTATATTTCTGTACTATGCATGGCTGTAAGTATGTTCTGCCCTGGTACATCTGACAGTTCTACAGAGCAGGTTCCACTTTGGCCGTTCAGACTGGTGGCTGCCCTATAGACCCTATATGTAGAGCTATCACAAGTGTCGAGGCCACACATACCCACAGCATACCTCTCAACTGTCCCTGATTTTCAGGGCCGTCCCTGATTTTGACTCAAATTTTAACTCTGTCCCTCTTAATCCCCCCTAAAACTTGTGACATTTGGAGGACAGGTGGTGAATTACACTTCATGAATAATGACAATAATTAAGAGTTACAAACTTCTTTTACTTCAGAAAATGTGTATCAATTCATATGCTCTGATTCTGTCAATGTTTCCAGTTAATAGCTCTAATATTTTAAATGTGTCCCTGATTGTCCTTGTGTTTTCTTGACTTGTCCGTGATTCTGTTGAAATTTGTCCCCAATTGGTTGGGAGGTCTGACCAACAGCCAGTAGTACACGGACGACCTCCATGGTTTAGATACGTTAAGGTTATTCATGTAGCATTATAATTGATAATACTGTTTCCTATTACATGTAGCTGTTACTTATACAACAAATTGATGTCTGACACTACTACACACACTATATAGCCTCCATTCCCGAATTCACAGGCAGGCCATGTGCCATAACTGTCATTTTGCAAGACACAACTGCCCAGATGGGTGTGTCCCTCGCAGGCGTACGGGTGTTTAACCTCTTCTATTATGCTATCATCTACCTGAGGTGGTCAGCAACTTATGCACTTTCCGTCAGTAGCAGAACTCACATACCAGTGGGTGTGAATGAACACTGTATCAGGAACAATGCATAACACCCTGCGGGACACATTTAGATGATTGGTTCTATTAACCAGACACATTCACAGTCACAGAACATATGTATTAATTCACGTTTGTCGGGGTACATGCCGCTTATGACTCATACATGTTGTCATCTGTCATTACCTGTATTCTGCCACCTGTTCACCTAATATCAGTAGTTCTGGCAGTGTTTAGTTGGACTTTGTTACATTCTGATACATAACTATGGACGTCCATGCTAATCGGGTACACGGCACTGTGTAGGTCTCTATGTATTCCCCGATGGTTTACAAACTATCCGGTAGATGTGCTCTTCAGGATTGGGAGGTGTAGGCGTATGCTATGCCCACATAGGAATATTAATGACTGGGCAGGCCTACTACATCTCTGCTAACCAGCACCTGCACACTTAAGCCCATTAATGCATACCCATGGTCCACCTACCTGGCACCCCTCTACAGCAGTCGTGACAAATACTTACTGCGAGCGCAGCTGGGGTATGAGCACACCCCTACACATTGCCCACTCTCCCCATCTCGGGACACATGTCGTACGTTTTGTCAACCCATGCATTATCACACTTGCACAACCTACTGTTCCACGTACACCTACATCCTGCTCGTAATAATGTCAGCAGACTCTTTCATACCCTGAATTTTTGGGGTCCCGCAAGGGACACCGTTATCCATGTTTAAAGGGTAGACCTTGCAGAACTCTCCCACTGGTCTTTTCCTACCGGTGTTTTGGACAGTGGCAGTGTATTGCTCTGTATTGCCTGTCTGTATGTCTGTCCAGCCTAGCTGGGCGATGTGGGGGGGTACAACGTTTCTTTATTGGACCTCCCAGTCACAAATGCCCGGGCTGTAAATACGTTACCCCTAATTGCTGTGAAGTAACCTATTTATGTGAATGTGTATATCTACACTGACATATAGTTTGTTTTGTGTGTATGTGTATATATCACTACCTGTTGTTTGTGTATATATATCTATCTATATATATATCCGTAGTATATCCTTGTGTGTGTATATATATATATATATATATATATATATATATATATATATATATATATATATATATATATCCATATCCGTATGGATATATATATGTGTATGTAAATTAATATAGCTATGTGTATATATATGTTTTTATCTATAAATACACCTGTGTGTCCGTTAACCTATACATTTCCTGGACATGGACACTTACACATGCGTATTGGTTTTATCCCTGCTTCAACAGCATACTATTGCCTTAGTCATTCTGACACCGACACTTCACTCCGGTGAACTTGTGCTCAGTATATTGCACGTTATGCAGCGGACAGATGTCACTCATTTTTCATGTCTGGGGTGCCGCTGCTAACTGGGTTGTGATAGTGTCATTCGACATATTCCTCGTATGCGCAGCCTATTTGTTTCTGTACACATTCATACTATTGCTGTTAATAGGATGTGTGTTTGTGTTACTGTGACTGTACGTCGACAAATTGTTGTCTTCATGTAGTTGTGTCTTTCTGCTTTTCAAGGTTTGGGGTTGTCACAGCAGAACTCCATTCCGCTCATGGGTGGCATATAGGTTTTACGTGCCGGGCTGCCAGACCTGATGCACAATGTCCGACAATGATATGCCCATTCACGCATGTCTCCATGCAAACGACGCTCTATCTGGGAATCACACCTATGTACTAGCTGACCTCCACGGGCCGCTCCATTGCACCTGGCGCAACATACCCTATCACTCCTGTGTCCATACTCACATATCCATAGTTTCTCCTGCACACCCGTGTTGAGTTTCCCCGCATAACAGCCATTATACACCTGATATCACAGCCATGACACACCTTTACACATTGCCCTCTCATGAGCGTTGGGGCCTTACACACATTTTGTACCGCCTCTTGTATTCACAGGCTCACCATCCATTCATATTTGCACATACGTGACTTTCCTGGTGTTATAGAGTACGAATGATTTGCGGGTTACAAGTGTAGGTGGCCGCAACATGTCCTACATTCCGTCTGTTTACAATGTTGACGTAGCACTTCAACAATGTTATGGCCACTGGTATAGCCCTGCCTCTAGTGTGGAGAGCGGTGCTCTACTCACACTTGTGCAGCTTTATGTGACCTATGCTGCGAGCACTTCATAATTCCTAACTTGCTCTGGATTCCCTTCACAACCCTTAGGTTTGCTTTCATCTGTCAGCGTTCCTCACATATCTATCTATCTATCTATCTATATATATATATATATATATATATATATATATATATATGTGGATATATATATGTGTGTGTGTATATATATATATATATATATATATATATATATATATTTATATGTGTATATATTGATAAATATGTAGATATATAATTGCATATTTCTGTTATGTCTGTGGATATTTATCTATACACACATCTATCTATATATATATATATATATGAAAGTCACAGCTCTAGAAGACAACATACATTTGCTATGCTAATAGCTGCATACACCCGCACAGGCCCACTTGCATCTACTTATTTTGAGTTACATATGTTTACAAGCACGTGTTTAGGATTACATGTGCCTTATTCCTTATGACAGTACCACTTTGATGGAATCTGGTTAATGGAGCCATGCAAACGCGGTCACCTTTACATGTATAAATGTTGGCTTTACAGCACAGAGGCATTCATTACACAATTAATATGTGCTATAGGCGTACTTGGACCGGGAATGCCTTTACGTTGGGCGGCTGATGTAACCACTGCACTATTGGTGTTCTGGCTCATTTATATGTATACCCATGGTTCATAGCTACTCTGACATACGCCTCACCGCTTCCCTTACACAGCAGGCATCCATTCTCCTGCTGGGAAAACCGCAGTACTACAGTTAGGACATTCCCTGTTTCCTACTACTCTGGACCTGTGCTGCAAGTCTACTCACTCCAAGGATATTCAGAACTCCTACGCTTATAGTCCTTGCACATATGCATGTTTGATTGTAAGGGTTTTCAAATGCTGGTCCAGGTTTAGGCTCAGCTGACTGGTGACTAGCACTGCCTTGGCATTGTTGAAAGATCAGATGTAGCACATGGACAGAGTTAGTCCAGAGTTTAACATTCTACCTGTGTTTACAGATGCAGGTGTTTGGGCACCTCTGACCACATTATTGGGTTGGTGTTACATAATTTAGGGCGGGGAGTGGTTCCACTACATAATGCATGTTGAGGGGGTGGTTTCCCTTCCCTTTTGACTATTTCATTCATTTATGCATACAATGAATATTATTCTGGACATCTGTTATGAATTCACTACAGGTATGCAATAGTCCTGGCAACAGATGGGACAGTTGGTTGATGTACTTCTGTGTACGGACCTTTCTGATACTCGGGGACTCGTGTCTACAGTGACAGGGACAAGGCTATGACAACTCAGGGACAATCACGGATACTTCTACCATATTAGTACTATTAACTTGGAACGTGTTGACAGATTCATAATACTACTAATTTTCTACAGTTAAATGCGTCTATTACTCTTCATTGTTGTAAGTAGTCATTCTCATTCAACACCTTTCCCCCAAAGGTCACTGGCTTTGTGAGTTTTTAAGGATCTGGCCAGTTATTGTGCGAATGCTCTGACCATTGGTATCGTTGACATTGTCATATGTACAGGTTGTGCTGTATTCTGGTGACTAGGGTTGGCACCTTTTCAAATGGCCAAGATGGGACATTTTCTGAACACACATCAGATTTTACAAGCAGACACATACCCATGGTCAGTACAACAGATAGAACTTTACTTATTTGCCTACATAAAAGCCTATTGTTGTAGCGGTTTGGTTGCTTATTCTGTTTCTTGTAACATTTAGGTATTGTAGATACTGCAATAATTATTTTCTGCTACTATTACATAACATATGGGACATAATTATGTCCTACAATCCCAGGACATTTGCCATTTGAAATGTCTTTTGTCAGGACACAACTGTCCAACGATGGACTGTCCCTCGCAAAGCAGGACAGATGATAACCCTACTGTGGACACCAGATTGTTTGGGCCAACACATAGCCACCATCAGTGCAGGTTTAGAACATTCATTTGTTTCCTAGCTGTGTGCCTTATACCTTTGGCACTTTTGTTGTTTGCCTGTTTCTTGTACGAATTATGTTTATTCTATCCTGACGTGACCGCTTTAGGCAACTGTTACATGCAGTATGGTGCATAGTTATTTTCTACGGTCACAAGACATTTGGCATTGTACCATTGTTGGTCAGGTCACACCTACACACATTAATTGTCCCTCACACAGTGGATCAGGGTTATCCTGTTTACGTCAGTGCCTTCATCACCCTTATACCATGTGCCACTATGCGAATGTGTGCAATATATTCTCTCGCTTATTCGTGTCGGGACACGTGCGGCACACGGGCAGGTGTTTGATCCTGGGTAGTAGGTTATGCATGACCATTTAGGGCTGAACAGTGTTGTGCACGACTAATGCACATTCCAACTTGTGTCCAGATATCTACAGGACTGGACTTTGTGTCTTCCATTCTAATGTTTACACAGGTTACTTATCCCATGAGGGATATCCCAAAAATTGAACAAGACCAAAACAAGAGATATACTGAACATTCTTCTGGCGTTATGAAAATGTGCTGGGGGTTTTACATGCAAGGGATACATTGTGTACAATCCTGCAACTGCCTAGGGTGACACTACCTACTACATATGCGTAGTGGTCACTATGTGTAGCTGTGGCTGCACCAAACCAGTAGGCCAAATATGGCTGGATTTGGTGGACGTTCAGGTAAGGGAGTGGGTTGTGTGATGTGGAGGGGATGCTGGGTAGTCCATTATACATCCAGGTGTGTTGCATTTGTTATGGCCAGTTCCATCAGGACCAATCTGTGGGTATGTGCCAGTGACATGTCTATACATTTGTATCGCACATTTCAATATTCATATGTTTGTGGGATTATGTTCTACAGTATGGCCCGTCTGGTTGTATTGCAGCTGTTTATACATGTTTTTGTGTTTCTTTTTGCTTCACCCGCTGCTCCCTCATACACCTCCGGTTCACCTATTCTGCATACAACACAGTATCGTCTTGGAGGATTGTACCATTACCCATCCCCCCACACACACACATATTCCTCACACCCCATACATCACTGCTTTGGTTGTTGGCCCATGACACGGCCAGAGTAACACATTGAATACCCTACATATGTCAGGTACCTGTATGGTTGTGTGGACTACCCTGCCAGGTTTGCTTTCCACATGCTATACCTCACACACATAGGTACACGCCCATACTTAACTTTCATTACATGGTTGGTATACCCGGGTACTACCCGTTCAACTGTGACACATCCAGACAAGTTCGGCTTGTACCGCTGATTTGCGGATTTTGGCTGACTGTTCTAATCATTGGTAGGATGCCACCTTTTCCTATGTCCAGGATGGGATATATTCCATACACATATCTGACTGTACTGGACAGCACGTCCCCACAGTCAACAGTATGGATAATACTGTTCCTTTCAGCCTACATGTTTCCTTATTGTTGTAGCTGTTTATATGCTCCTTCTGTTTCGTTTACATGCTTATTCTATTTCCTGTCACATTTGGTATGTGAAATATGGACATACCTTTTGTATGTGACTATTACATGCCTTGTGGGATATGATTCGAACATACAGTCACTAGATATGTACATTTATCATGTATTTTGTTATGGACACATCTGCCCAGCGGTGTACCCTCCCTCATATTATGGGTCAGCTGGTGACCCTAACCATTGGGCTGGACGTACCTACTGGCAGCTCGCTAACATATGATGCATTTCACTTCCACTTGGTATAGCTATCTACACTGTGTTGGACTACGGGCACATGGTTTTCCATGTCATTTGTTCGTGGGATAGGGACCCGTTATTCCCTACCGTGCATTTGTGTTTGCTTCTTCATTTTGTGTTCGCAGGAACTTTCTTGCATGCTTTGCATACGTTTCAGTATCCATGGACACTGACAGATGTCATTACTATCTTGCAACTTGTTATATGCAAGCATTTTAGGTTGCACGTCGACAGTTGGCATTTCCACGCCTCCGTGTCGCACTTCGACATGCCCTATGCACTCGCGCTCCTTTTCTGTGCATGTGGCTGTGGCGGCAGCGCGCCTTCATTAAAATGCATTTGGTGCTACTGCGCCATCTTCATGCTGCACTGTTGGCGCAAGCCTACCACCGGCCTTGCGCCGAGCTTCATGAATCCCGGGGTATGTATCATTTG
Organism: Protopterus annectens; assembly: GCF_019279795.1. NCBI lineage: Eukaryota > Metazoa > Chordata > Ceratodontiformes > Protopteridae > Protopterus > Protopterus annectens. The sequence continues at coordinate 1,654,537,887 of NC_056741.1, read as the reverse complement.
ACACAGTCACATGACCAATGCTTCAATTTCTTTTCTTTTTAAATAGCATTTAATTTTCTCCAGATTGTTTAGTCCAGCCAATGATATCCTTTCCAGTATATTTAAATTTTGTTTGTATACAGTTTATATAATATTGTATATTCAAGAATGTAACTGGAAATGTTCATGAATATATATTTTGGTGGTGTTAATCCTGGTTAGCGCTGAAAAAGTTTATGTGGCTCCTCCCCTCAACATGGGTAATGAGCATTTATAATCTGGAAGCCATTGGGTGAGTGACCATTCAATCTTTGGTTGCAGGCATGTCCAACAGTATTTTTTTATAGTATAAGGTAGAACATATCTGACTAGAAGAAGGTCATTGTGTTGGCAATTTTAAAGGGTGGTGATGCTTTGGACTCTACAAATTATTTCCTGATCAGTGTAGCTTGCAAATTAGGAAACCATTTTAAGAAGATATTACTGAAATGAATTCTTCCAAACCTTGCGGATAATAACGATGCCATTCAGCATGACTGTTTTTGGCTTGATGATTTTGCTTCTAAAATTTACTTTGATTTCTTACCTCTATACTTGAGGCTAGCAGCCTAGATCTGACAAAAGTACAGTTCATTTAGATTTACCAATAGCATTTGATAGCATCTCTTATGATACAACTGCTACCAGCTTAAGATATACATATGAATCTGTTTATTTCTAATTGGGTTATTAACTGGATAAAGAGTAGCAAATAGTTTGTCAACTTCTCAAGCCATCACAAGGTCCGATTTTTTTTATTAATCTATTGATGATGCATATACCAATTTCTAATATCATGTACCTGACTATTTAAATGTTGCTTTACCAGTTAACAACATCATTGATCAAGCTACTTTACAAAACTAGCTTGATAAGCCAGTTACTTGGTCTAATAATCATAAAATTATATTTAATATAAAATGTGAGGTACTAGATTTTGGCAATTTTAAAAATGAGTAGGAATAGAGCAAATGAGTTTTTGCAAGGATTTGGGAATTATTATATTTAAAAGATTGTGTTTGGTATGTCTGTAAGAAGACTTTAGGCATTATGAATGTAATTTTAAGAACCATTCCTGCCAGGTCATCCAAGGTAATGCTATCATTCCAAGCAGATCTGACATGGCCCTCTACTGCAGCATGGGTTTTTATTTTGCTTCTACTGACTAGCTGCTTACAAGAAACTTGAACAAACTTAGTGGATTTCTACCTGCAATGTTTCACATCTTAATGATTTACCATATACTAAGTCTGGAATATTGCTTAAAGAGCTAGCTAGGTACTCAGATAGCTCAGTGTCATGAACAATATTACTATATTTGATTCATTTTTATTAAAATAGATGATATACTTGATTTCATATTTGTAATAAATGAAAAGTGTATTAGACAGCCAAGTGTACCTGCTATATAAACAAATGATAATCTCCACCACCTAGATATATTCTTCCATCTTGTGTCTATTCCCACATAAGCCACAACACCTAAAGATTCTTATCACATTGGAAAGGGACTTCCCTCAATTAATGAATGGACCTACTGTGCTAATCACCAGTTCTTCCTCTGCTTTGTCTGGTTCTTTCTTAAATTTCCACTCTATCTTTAATTCTTAAACTATAATTTGTATTTCATCTCCTAACTCCAGTTTCCCTTCTGGAGGAACAGGTATTGCATGAATCCTCAATACTTTAAATGGTGTTAAATGGTTTTAGATTGCTGGACAACAGAAGAGATTTGCTCTTTGTAAAAGTTACATGACTACATTTTTGTGTGGTTGTGTAGTGTTTGAAATGTTGTATTTCAACCTTCTACTTACAGTTCTGTGCCTTCTGCCCCCAGGTTGTAGCTGAAAAGGAGCCAAGGACCAGCCCACCCACTCATTTAACAAACATATCTATATCTAATCTAAATAGATAGATAGATAGATAGATAGATAGATAGATAGATAGATAGATAGATAGATAGATATATGATTTTTCATTTAAAATGCTAGTTTCCCTTTTTAAGTTAGAATAATGTATAGAAGTACAAGAATTAAAAAATATTGCTTGTGTTAAATACTCTACATGTTAACATATAATACACTCCTCAAAGTGGGAAATTTTACATTTTGAAAGAAGAGCATGTAATATACGTCTACAGCTTTAAGGGATTTGCTGCCTGCCATGTAATATACATCTGCAGCTTTAAGGGATTTGCTGCCTGCCATGTAATATACGTCTACAGCTTTAAAGGATTTGATGCCTGCCTCCTCTGTCAGTGTTCCTTTGTACATTGTATGACATGGTATTCTGTGTACTCAAAACTAAATGCTGACTTGATACCAGAATCCTAAAAGAAGGCTTATGCCAACCAAAAAAGCTGGTTTTAGAACATGGACTAAAACTTCATGCCAGGAAATGTATAAATCTATCCTTCAGCAAGCATAACACCCTTGTAACTATGTAATTGACAATTACCCTCTGAAATTAAGCCTGTAGTTTGAGATCTGTGAGTCAGTGTCTACAATGAGCTGTCCTTCCATCACCACGTATTCAGTCTTATAGGGAAGTCCTTTTAAGGGTATGGCATCCAGATCCAAGGGCGTAATTGCATCATTGTACTTGTCAGTCAATACGGTGATAACTGAGTATAATGCTTCTTGCAGACTTTACCTGTCCAAACACCTGTCACAACTGGGTTGATGAACAATGCTTTCTCACTAAAAAACAAACAAAAAAGAAATCAAGGGTCTAAATAAAAAAAAATACGCATATTGCCTTAAAGCCCCCGTTTAGCACAACTAGCCCTCATAGATAGCAAAAACTTATTACCCCACCATAAACTTGTTCAACCACCTTTGTATATTCATATTGCAAAATATAACAGCTAGTAATTACAATGGCAATGCAAAGCTAGGATTTTTTACATCCTCACAGATCAATAGCCTAATAAGTACCTAAAAAGACTATGAACCTACAGCCTACATCCCTCTCATTTCTAGACCATTCTGAATACCAAATGCCACACTACAGAGTGTATATACATTCAAGGCATACCAAACTCTCACTATAGACTACAAACTCATAACACCCTTTTTTTTTCTTGGGGCAACCCACAAAAGACAGAATGAGTTTGTTACAAGTTTTTTTAGCTTTGTCAGTCCAGAACATTGATTTACAAATAAATGCATGCACATAATTCTTATTTCTGGGAATAACCACAAATGTAAACACTGCACTAACACAATATCTAATAGATGGTGAAACACTTACTTAATTAAATGGTAGGCTCAAAGGTTTATAGGTAGTTAATAGGCATGGGGAGCAACAGACCAATGAAGACCCATTTCCCAACTGCACTAGTGAACTGTCTGGTTAAATGACTTACTCAGAGTTACACAACAGGCAAAAGGAAGTTAAGGGAATTAAACTCTGGAGTACAGAAAGCACTTCATTAATATCTCATAGCCTTAATCCTCTGTGATGACTGACAGTTAAAAGAATTAGAAACTGTTGCACTACTAAAGCAGGGAGAAACTACGGTTGATGACAGTTTCAGCTGCATACTTGGTCTGATGTCAGTGCAAAGGCTGAAAGCAATGCTGCATTCACCCCATGACATTACAGCTGCCTGCATGCCTTCCTGGCTGATGGCCAAATGATACTGTCATGGGTCATCTGGCTCAAAGCGATAGTTGCTGGAAAAGAACATTCATGCAAAGATACGATAGTGCTGATACTGAATTTCATTTATCAGCACAAGTTCATTCTAATTGCAGCATGACTTTTTTCCAAATACATATTATTATGCAGGCAGAGAGGTATGCTGTTAATGCCAAGATGTTAGAAATGACCAGCTCAGCATGTTGTTATTCAATGGGCTCAGCAGGCACACACTATCTTTGCTGTTTGGTGGGCTGTGTTTTCCATTTCACCATCTCTAGTTGACTTCTTTCTCTTGCTCTCTCTTGAAGATGATCTACTAATATTCACTTTCTTGAAACATTATCAGAGTACTTTATTTGTAAATGTACCTCAGTGTATCACATTAAATGCATCTGCCTATATTTCAGATCTTAAAATATTTAGATAACTATTCTGTCACTATTTTCATATATGGTCACATTAGAAGAAAACATTCTACAACAGATGCACACAGAGTAATATAACAAATATCAGCAGGATGGTAAAACTTCTGAGTAGAATGTTTATGGAAAGGTTGGGTTTAAACTCTAAGTAGATCCAGAGTGGGGGTAAACATTTTATTTTTGAGAACTAACACTTTACACCTGAGATCTGCAAAAGCCATATCATCAAGGAAAAGGGGAGATGCTACCCTAAGTGCACTGTTGACTAGTTCAGTGGTTAGTCTTATAGCAAGTAATTGCCAAACCTTGTTTTTTCAAGCTGGATCCATGGCACAGAGAGAAAAAACATGACTGTGACCCCACGTCACACAGACACAAAGCCATGACGGATTATGACCCCATTGACCCTGGCAGCTGGTCAAGGAGGATGGAAGTGAGCAGCCAAAGCCAGCTTACCCACTCAGGAGAGAGGTAGAAGCAGCACCAATGTTAGGTTACCCATCCAGGAGACAGGCAGTGCCAATCTCAACTCACCCACCGAGAAGAGAGGAACGCTCCATACCTCTCAACCTCTTAATGCAAGACATCAGGATAAAGGCAAAATAATGAGGGGATGAAGGCCAAAAATAGGGAAAGTGTTAAACATTGCTCTTACAAGCTTAGAATGTTGATATAATAACAGTTTAAGCATTACATTCATTTTCTGGATGTATGAAACCCTACCTTCTGCCATTATTTAGTGACTTTAATCCTCGATGATTTGCCAGAAAACCACAAATTTTATGAGGAACAGTCCAAAAATAAGAAGCAAAAATTTGGACATTATGTGAACATCTGAATAGCTGAGAGGTGTAGGCAGCACCAGCATCAGCTTACCTACCCAGGAGGGTGGCAGTGCCAATGCCAACTCACCAAACTAGGAGGGGAGGTAGCACCAATGTCAGCTCACCCATCCAGGACAGAGGCAGTGCCATTGTTAGCTCAATTATCCAGGAGGAAGACGGTACCCATGTCAGCATACCCAGAAGACAGACAGTAAAAACATCTGCTAACCAATTTGGAAAGAGGCAACACCAGTGTCTGCTCACCCATCCAAGGTGGAGGCATTGCCAATGTCTGCTCACCCATCCAGGCTAGAGATATTGTCAGTTTCTGCTCACCGATCAAGGAGGGAGGCATCCAGGATTGCTGACATCCAGCAGAGGTCAGGTGATGTATAAAGGCATCACATTTACATGTTTTAGCCAAGGTTAGTACACTCAAAAAGAGCATACAGATCAGTAGTCAGTACCAGTACCGTGGGAGTCCACTTGTCTAGGCTACCACAAGGTAGTGGAACTGATAATAAGACAAAATCCCCTCACTCACTGAGCATGAAATATCAGGCCCATACTATGTTCAGTCCTACCAGTTCCCTTAACTGGGACTGGCTCCTAATCTGTGGAGGTAAGCTGAACCCTTATACATCAGGGACAATCAAGGCCGGCTGACTGTTGATCAGAGTGGCATGGTGGAGAAAAGATTCAATAAAAAATAAAACCGGCTTCTGTAAGCATTAATGTTATGCACTGGTTGGTGAAGTCTGACTTGCATTTTAACTTAAAAAATCAGTCTTTATTTAACAGTCTTATTATGCAAATAATGCATTTTTTACACTTAGTGAAAAAATCTAAGACAGTAATGTAAAAAAGAAAAAAAATGGATAAATGGAGTATAAGCAATGCATTTTATTTGATGCACAAGTAGTCTGGCACTGTAAGATTACAAAGTTTAGTTTCCTGACTGATGTCTTCGGTTCTTGTTTTCTCCACTGTAACATAATCTCAAAGCAAATCTATTTAAAGCTGTAGTGGCGCAGACAGCTTGCCCTGTAAAAACTGCTAAGTGCTTATTTTTATTATTTTCAATGAATTACATTGCGATGGTATTTTATGAGATACTGAATTTCAATGTAAGTTGAATTGTTGGTTCAATATATACCCTCCAATGTGTACTACTAGTGAAGAGGAGTTTGATCCAATTTTTGCTGGAAACGTGCAAACAGAAAATACAAAAAATTGTGATGTCGCATGCAGTTTAGCACTTCCACAGTGACTTGACAGCTCAGAAAGGAACCAAGTCCCCATGCACAACTACTCAGGATTCATCCAGTGAAAACATAAGGATTTTTACAGGGCCACAAGTTCCCTGCACATGCCATGTGGGGAGTAAGCCCTCCCCTGATCCCACAGTTGTACATATATCAACTTCATGGATGCAGAAATATGAAGAAGGTTAAACTCTCCTATTGAAAGGAAGCACTACCAGTACAGAGAAACTGCACCAACAGTGACATCATATGGGAAAAAAATGACCATGGAGTTGAAGTTCACCATGTTGCACTCAGTAAGTTAGAAATTCATTCAGTATACAGTTGAGCTATAGTAAAGCAGCAAATCTGAAGAATGCTTTGAGTTTTTCAAGAATCATTAAGGAAGAGAGACTGTCACTGCCTCAGTAATCACCAAAGAGAACAAACCTGCTGCAATTTAAATGCAATTTGGAGACACCATCAAGGCTAGTTCATATTTTCATAGGTGTGTAGTAGGCTAATGGCCCTGAAGCCTTTACAGGCCTAGCCCATAGGATTACCCTGGCAATGTGCCACCCAACCTTAGTTTCCAGTGCCTCTGTTGAGTAGAACCATGGGAGTGATCTCTGGGGTGAATTTTCTATTTCCCATCTACTCATCAAGATTTCTCTTGAAGAGGGCCAGTGAGGTGCTCTGTTTGACATGTATGGGAAGTCTATTCCATAGCATGGGCAGTCTCTGGGTTATGAACCTGTCCTTCCAACACATTCTGTTGATTGTGGTAATGAGGTTGAGGTCTCTGGAGTGTGTTGTGCGGAGACTGGGATTTCTTTAGATGTAGCATTTCTAACAGACCTGGGTCAGACATGGCTTTATAAGTCAAGCAGAGATTGCCTCTAAGTAGGTGATATGTGACAGAGAATAGTTGGAGTTTTTTGAGTCTGTCCATATAGGACAAGTGTTTAAGGCCTAGGATCCTCTTTGTGAAGGACTTTTGCGGCCTCTCCAGTGGTTGCAGGTGTCTAGTGAGGTACATGCCAAATGGGGCATTGTACTCAATGATTGGCCTAATGAGGGAAGAGTAGAGGGAGACAATGACCTCTTTCTTCTTGGATGCAAAACCCTTAGAAATGAGATGTACCATATAGAATGACTTTCTGACCACAGTGGCAGTGTGGTGGTCAAAAGAGGGGTTGCTGTCAACCTGTGTTCCCAGATCTCTTATAACCCCTTCTGCATTCAGTAGACTACCATCGATGTGGTAGTTCATGGGAACTGGGTTTTTTCCAAAGGGGATGACGACACATTTTTTGGCATTGAGCTTAAGGCCATGGTTCTGACACCAGTCATTGGTCTCAGTGAGGCCTTTCTGTAGGATGCCAACATCACTTGGGGAGTTAGTAATGGCTCCCAACTTGCAATTGTCTGCAAACTTTGTCAGCCAGAGTCCCTTCATGTTGGACTGGACTTCTGAGAAGTAGATACTAAATAGGAGAGAACCCATGACCGATCCCTGTGGGACTCCACTCTGACTGGTCGGCAGTCTGACTTGGAGTCAGCTACTTTCACACTGTGGGTTCTGTAAGCCAGTTTGCCACCCACCTAGTGATATAGGGGTTGATGCTTAGCTTAGTGAGTTTTTCTATGATTCCTGAGTTGGGAATCATATCAAAGGCCTTGGCCAGATCAAGGTAGGCTGTATGAACCACCTTGCCTTCATCCATAGCTCTGGTGACTGACTCAAAGAAGTCGACCAAGTTGAGCAGGCATGATCTACCCTTCAGAAAACCAAACTGTGTGGGATCCAGAGTTTGGAGATTCCCCATATCCTTGTTTATTGGGTCCATGATGATGCATTCTATAGCTTTGCATATCAGACTTATCAGGCTAATGGGGTAATAGTTCCCAGGGTCTGTAGTCACTCCTCCTTTGTGGAGAGGGATGACTATAGCAGTGCACCATTTGGTAGGGAGAAAGCCTGAGGTGAGGCTGTGATTGAACAGAGCACACAGGTGAGGTGTCAGTTCACTCTGTAGTTCATGTAGAACACAGCCAGGGATATTGTCAGGTCCCATAGAAGCTGTATTCTTGGGCTTGGACAGTGCTATTTTAACCTGCACAGCAGTAATACTGGGTGCCTGGCAATCATCTGGTATTGTGATTGGTCCTTTGGGGGGAGAGAGGGGAAAAGTTGGCACTGAATCTGTCAGCCAGTATATTGGCAATATCTGTTGGATAGGAGGTACCATTGTGCAGTAGTTCAGAGCAAGTCTGGGTATTGCTGAGGAGGTTCTTTACATAACTATAGAAGTCCTTGTGGTTGTCTTTACTATCTGATGCAATTCTGTTTTCATAGCTAGCTTTAGAGGATTTGATGAGGGATCTCATCTTTTTGTTCAAGCTGATAAGGGAGTTTTTCCAATCTTGGGACTTATTCTGCATCAGTTTCCTCCTTCTGTTGTAAAGTTTGCTTATTGCAGGGGACCACCAGATTGGCTTCCTTGTTTTGCAGGAGAGCATCTTGGTTCTTTTGGGTATGGCGAGATCCATGCATTTGGGTACGGGTTCGTACAGTGTATTGGTGTTTGATTCACCGGTCATGCAACTATTCTCCATTTGCATGGGTGCCATGAAGTTAGCCACCTCTGTTCTTAGGATCACAAAGTTAGTTGTAACCATAGATATAATGAATCAATATTTATTGATCCCTCATAATTTGGGTCTCAACTGGCTCGAAGAAGTTTTATTTGATATTGGTGATTCACCAGTTGATAAACTTAACACTGCTGCCACCTTAATGGAGATAGTTTTAACCAATATTTTTTTGCATTTTGAAGGACAACTGTTTAGGCAAGTTACAGGGGTGAACATGGGGGCAGCTTGTGCCCCCAGTTTTGCTAACTTAGTCATGTCTCAATGGTAGGAAAATTTTGTTTTAAATAGTGTTTTTCAACATTCCGGGTTATTTTATACTTGTTACATTATACATAAGAAAAATTGAAATAATTTATTTATTATAAGAATGTATTTATTATATTAACAATACAACAGAATTTTTAAAATTTTCCTGTAATTATTATAATGAGAAAACAACTTTTTTGAATAATGAGCTGACTAAAAATTATGAAGAACAATCTTTTGTGTCAGATTTATACAGGAACCAACTTTTTCTAATTGGATCTCCATTTTAGTAGTTGGCATCCGAAGTACCAGAAGAAGGATGTAGTTAATGGCCAGCTAGTTAGGCTGGCCTGAATAATTTCAGATATGGATACTTTTTCTAATGAATGTGAGAATTTAACTGAAATGTTTTTAAGGAGAGGTTATCCTCCAGCCTTCCTAACTGAAATAAAAGAAGAGGTTATTCTTAAAAGAACCTGTGGTATTTATGTTCCAGTTTTACACAAGTCCACCCCTGTTACTGATTGAAATGCAGATTTAAATGTTGCTGACAATGGTAGGATTGCTTTATTTTTCAAATTTTTTTATTGATTAGAAAGAGATTGTTCATAGGTAGGTACTAGGCGATCTGCCCGAGGGCATTTTTAAGCCTAGCCAGAGTGTGTCAGCTTTCGCCGCCCCATTAATTAATTAACTGTGCCTCTATCAAGAAGAGCCAATGAAGTGATCCCAGGGGTGTATTTTCTGTTACCCATCCACTCAAGGTTTCTCTTGAAGAGTGTTAGTGAGGGGCTCTGCCTAATGTAGTTAGGAATTTTGTTCCAAAGCATGGGGAGTCTCTGTGACAGGAATCTATCCCTCCAGCATGTTCTATTTATTGTTGTGGCAAGGTTTAGCTCACTAGAGCGAGTGGCTCACAGTAACTTGGATTTCTTTAGGTGGAGCATGTCCGTCAATTCTGATTTGGACATGACTTTGTAAGTCAGGCAGAGATCACCTCTGAGTAAGTGATATGCCACTGAGTACAGCCAAAGTCTTTCCAGTCAGGCTGCATAGGACATATGTTTGAGGCCAGTAATCCTCTTGGTGAGATACTTTTGTGGTCTTTCCAGCTGTTGGTAGTGTCTTGTGAGGTACATCCCAAATGGGGCATTGTACTCTATGATGGGTTTGATGAGTGACGAGTAGAGGGGCACTATAACCTCTTTATTTCTAGATGCAAACCCTTTAGTAATTAGATGGGCTACATATAAGGATTTCCTAACTACTTTGGCAATATGATTGTCAAAGGAGAGATTACTATCTACCTGGGTCCCCACATCTCTTATTACCTCTTCTGTATTAAGGGGGCGGTCACCTATGTAGTAATTCATGGGTGTTTTGTTTTTCCCAAACAGGATGACTATGCATTTTTTGGCATTTAGCTTGAGACCATGACTTTGACACCAGATGTCCGCCTTAGTAAGGCCCTTTTGGAGAATGTCCGTGTCAGCCGGAGAGTGACGTAGGTGTTTTTGTTCAGGCTGGTGAGTTTTTCTATAATTCCCAAGTGGGGAATGGTGTCAAAAGCCTTGGTGAGGTCAAGGTAGGCTGTGTGAACCACCTTCCCCTCATCTATGGCATTGGTGACTGTCTTGAAGAAGTCAACCAGGTTTAGTAGGCATGATCTGCCCTTAACAAAGCCGAACTGGGTCGGGTCAAGTGTTTGGAGGTTCCCAATGTCTTTGTTAATGAGTTCCACGATGATGCGCTTCATAGCTTTGCAGACCAGGCTAGTCAGGCTTATGGGGCGATAGTTACCTGGGTCAGTTGTGGCCCCTCCTTTGTGGAGTGGAATAACCATTGCTGTGTGCCATTCTATGGGCACATAGCCTGTGGAGAAGTTGAGGATGAACAGTGTGTTTTAGGTGGGGGCTTAGTTCGTTCTGTAGTTCGTGCAAGACGCAGCCTCCTGAGGCACCATCTGGCCCCATTGACGCTGTGCTTTTGGCTTTTGAAAGGGCTGTTTTCACCTGTGTCTGTGATTTCCGGGACACTACACTTTTCTGGTATTGTTGTGGGCCCTTTTGGGGGTGGGGGTGAGGTTTGCACTGAATCTATCTGCCAGGATGTTGATAATATCAGTAGGTTCAGTATATTTTGTGTTATTTTGCACTAGCTCAGAGAATATCTGCGAGTTGCCACTTAGATTCTTGACATAGCTAAAGAAGGCTTTGTGGTTATCTTTCGAATCCTTGGCAATTTTTCTTTCGAAGTTAGCCTTGGATGATTTTATGAGGGACCTTAGTTTCTTACTGATACTGATCAGGGATGTCTTTCCTTCTTGGGATTTGCTTTTTTTCTGAACTAGTTTCCTCCTTCTATTGCATAGCCTGTTTATGGCAGGGGTCCACCAGACTGGTTTTCTTCTCTTAGAGGAGTGAGTCTTGGTTTTGCTAGGGATGGCATGATCCATACATCCTTGTAGGTGCTCATAGAGTGCATTTGTAAAGGTTCCTGCATCTTGGACACTTATTCTGTAGCGTGGGGACTGTGAAACTTACCGCCTCTGTCTTGATTAAGGTGAAGTTTGCTACAGAAACGTTTTTCACTGTGGTTTCCTTGGTTGGGGGTTTTGGTGTGGTGTGGACATCCAGAGTGATTAGTTTATGGTCTGATCTAACCAGTGACAGGTTGACCTCTGGTGCGGAACACCTGTTGCCCATGTTGGTGATGACCAGGTCCAATATGTTTTCACCTCTGGTAGGGGAGTTTACCAGCTGATCCAGGGCATTTGAGTTGATAACAACACTATAGTTCCAGCAGTAACAGATGGAAGCACCAAAGGATCTTTATTTTCATATACCTAAACGAAGCTGTAAAAGGTTCACATAGGTCATTTCAGTCAAAGTTTTCAATGTGCAATACCTTAAACCTCCTGTAATGGAGGCCCAGTGGGGTTTGACTTTATTGGCCTGAATGTAACCATAAAGACTTAAAAAAGTAAAAAAAGCTGTAGGCATTCAGAAGCTGTGTAGCTGAAGCACTTGATATCCTTAAAGGGTAATTTGCATATATCCCATGGGGCTCCATTACAGAAGGTTTAAGATATCACACAGTGAAAACTCTAGTTTGGCTGGGTTTTCTTGCTGTTTTTGCATTTTTATATACTTGCAACCTCTGTGGCAGGTCTGTGTAGGAGAAACATGATACAAAGAAGACTAGGATTTAACATTTTGTGCCTAAGAATCTATGTCAACAATTAAACCAGAATTCATCTATTATACTGACTGTCCTTGATGTCATTAGACAATGTAAACAGGCATCTCTCCATGGTGATGATGTTGCATTAGCAAACAAGTTCTTATTCTGAATTCCTTAATCCTGTATCTATTGTGGAATCAATCATTTTGTGAATATGTATTAACTTAATGGAAGTAGAGAAGCACTCTGAATTCCAAGTAAGCCTTCTTCATAGCCACATAGCTCAGCTTTTGTAGCTGTATGTTATTAGAAGTTACCAGAGCTGGAAGATGCTTCATACTGTTATCACCAGATTCTATATCCTGCTGTTGTAGCATTGCAGAAGTACAAGTAGAACATCTTGAAATGTGTCACAAACATTGTTAAATTATCTTCACATGCCTTCTGTTGAATGTGACAGTACTGCCAAGAACAGAACAACAGATTGTGCAGATATACGGGATGAAGACTTTGCAGAATCCACAGGAGGACACATTCACACAGTTGTCCCTATGAGCTACAGTGGAGAAATTATTTTATAAATAACAATTCTCTCTTAAAATTAGTTTCTTATAGATAGTTCTTTCGCTGAGGATAAGGCAAACTATGACTTACAAAGTTAACTACTTTGACTCAATCCTACATTTGCTTCCACCAAAACACTTATATTTCATTTGCTTTTTTCAAAGTTCCGCTCTGTCAATATCATTTACCATGGCCAGAGATAAGTCTTTCTACTTTTATACAACAGCACTTTAGTTGCACAGATCCATCTGTAGTTTGCCTGTCTTCTTCTGAACTGCATTGACAGATTTTCACTCTTTATATAGCAGGCAGCAGCTGTGTCAGCTTCCTTTCATTTGAATTACTGCAAACAGGAGGGACAGGCTGTAAGGAAGCCACTGAGAAAAAGCCCTATGTTCCTATGGTGGAACACTAAGTACAAATTATTTACTCTACCAAAAATCCAAGTGTCATTGGTATATAGAGTTTAATAGTACTACTCCTTGACGTGTGACAACTAGAAGGAGACACTAACACAACAGGTGACAGGGTCTCCTCAGTATATCATACAGATCAGAGGGTCTCCTCAGTATATCATACAGGAGAGAGGGTCTCCTTAGTATACCATACAGGTGAGAGGGTCTCCTCAGTATATCATACAGGTGAGAGGGTCTCCTCAGAATATCATACAGGCTTAAGACTAATAGCTAACCTCTGTCTGTCACAATGGGTTCCCTTTCACTGCTAATGCTACTTAAGGCTTTCTTACCAATGATAAATTAACACTGAGAATGCCATCTTAGATGAAATCTACTCCAAAAAGCTGAAACAGAAAATACCATCAACTGGACAAAGGCACAAATCAGATTCAGAAAGCAGGGTGAGGAATGGAGGCAGTACCCCAACATACACACACACACACACACACACACACACACACACACACACACACACACACACACACACACACACACACACACACACACCTTCCAAAGCAGATCTGTATCCCCAAACCATTAACTATTTCATATAATCAATTAAATTATCAGATTTTGCAGACTGTGTAGGTGTTGGTATATTCTCTTATTTAATGCAGTGTTCATCTTACGTATATACAATGTGTTACATTGTGTACAGTATGCCAGGTAAACCACCCATTTAGAACCCCAATGAAACTTTCCACCCTTGGAATGTTTTGCAAATTTTGTCGTATAAATTGCCAGTTTAATTACATATAAAAACACAGTATTAAGAGCCTATTGGAAAATTGCCAATTAAATTGCCATCTTAACATTGAAAGGTCTTTCCCCATGACTAGACCTTGTGGCGGTTGCAATCAGTGTGCATACATCAACAGTAATTACACTGGCGATTTATATGACAAGATTGCAAAATATTCCAAGGGTGGAAAGTTTCATTGTGGTTCGGAACAGGTGGTTTATCTGGCACACTGTACACATTGTCATGCATTCTATATAGGCAAGACGAACAATACATTAAGTAAGAGAATATACTGACACCTATATAGTCTGCAAAATCTGATAACAAAAATGCCCTAGCACGTCATGCAACTCAATGTAGTGGTTTTAAAAAATTCCAGTTCCTAGTTCTGGAACAGGTTTGGTCTAATGTTTATTCGGTAGTTTGGAAAAACTTTTTACTGCATCAAGAGATGCTTTGGCAACTAAGGCTTGATGCCACAGCCTTCCCAGGGCTAAATGATGATATATCCATTACAAGTGAACTTAAAGAAGTGCATGCATTGTTTGATTGTGTTTAACACACTGTTTTTTCCACTTGTATTTCCATTTGTTTTTTTCCACTTGGTATATCGGTATTTTATATTTGCTGTGTATTACATTTGCAGCAAGGTTTTCTAGAGCTTGAATTACAACCTGGGCCTTTTAGAAATAGATTCAATTACTACTGCAGCACTTGAATGGGCAGAGACTTACAAGGGGGTATTTAAGCATTCTTAGTTTCTACACACACTGTTCTGACAATGGTTTTTTGGTTTTAAGATGAAAGCGCTTAACATAGTGTGTTTTGTTGTGTTTTTAATGGCTGTTTTATTTAAAGTCTCTATTGGATCTCGAGCTGATGCTGAATTTTTTCTTTGTATTAATTTGTTGGTTTATTTCAGTTCCATTTTCGTGTTTTTAGTTTGTTTTTTACAGAGATGTCGGCCTGTGATTCTCAAGAGCTTTTCAGCTGTTCTACTGACACACCCCCTTTTGAACAAATGGCTCTTACTATGCTTATACAGCAACTTACTCAACAAGTTTTGCAAGCCCTTATGAGTGGTAAATGCAGAGTTCCTGGTACTACTGAGAACATTCAGACTTTGACTGCTTCTGCTGGTCAGGATATAAATATGAACAATTAAAATGTACAGCAAAATTTTTCAACAGCCACTCAAGTAAAGAAGTGGCTGACTAATAGCAGCTTCAACAGTAATGGGCAACACAGCAGAGCTGGAGACAGCCAGTTTTTAACCTTAAAAGAGCAAATGGACACTTTACAGAAAGATTTGTTTAAATACAAATCTTTGCAATTTGACGCCTTTTAGATGAAAGCATATGCAGAGGACATATACTCCTCCGCTTATGGAAATTTCCCCAGGGAGTGGATTTGAACAGTCCTTTCCATCTGGAACTGCTGGAACTGTTTGATTGAATGGGTTTGGACTTATCCAGGTTAATTATCAAGGAGAATGAAAGGTGGAACAGCAAATTAAAAGAGTCTGTTCTTTCACTGGTGAACTCTGTTACTAATGATTTGTTGTTTTTTCAACATAAAGTTCTTTATAACCAGATTTTTTTCCAATATGCATAAAAAGAATCATGACTTCTAAGATGAAAAGAGACAAAAAACTGATTTGAGATGATTTGGGCTATCAAGACAAACAAGTGTACCCCCCCCCCCCGGCGGCCTTGTTTAACAATGACTTTCAGTCAGGATCATTTCACAATGAGCAGGATACTCTTATACAGGAAATAAATGATGCCCTGGATTGCACTGATGACGACCAACCTAGATGATCGGAATGGCTAGCCAACCGACAAAGTGGAAAAACATCCAACACCAGGGTTTTTGGAGGGGGAAATGACATGGGAACAAACAACAGAGGAACAATAATTAGAGGTAGAAAAGGTCTTAACAGGAAACATTGTGACCCCTTTAACATCAGGTACTGTAAACCTTATTTCATTTTATGGGTTCAATATATGCAATTTTACTGAGATCAATATAGAACCCGGGCATCATTTACTATTCTTAAAGGGGTTTAATTTTGTACCTTCATGGAGAGCTAATATCGAACAAACTTTATTAGACTTAAAGTTGTTTACTTGCAAACTGACTTTACACTGCCTAATGAATGACAATCCTGAAACATCAGTGCATATGAACTTTATTTAAAAGAAGTACAGTTAACCCATCTTTATTACCAGTGGTTCACATGTTTGAAAAAATATGCGAGAGGGACATTCGGTCTTTGTTGACTAAAACAATGCAATCATTGGTATTATAACCTTACAAGAGAGGACCAGAGGATTTTGTCCACTTTAAAACATGACAAGGATATTAGATGTATGCGACCAGATAAGGGGGGGGGTTCTGGTTATTATATATGAATTGGATTATAATGGTCGAATGTACAACTTACTGGGAGACAGTGACACCTATAGCTTAGCATCTTTAAACAAGATTAATATTGCATACAACAGCATTAAGGTGGCCCTGGATGAATAGCTACTTTATGATTACATCAGTCTGGATTTGTATGCATTCTTAACAGTCACCGACCCTATAATTCCCAGGATATTTGGCATCCCCCAAAATCCATTCCAATGTAGAAGACCCCCCTCTATGACCAATTGTGGCAGCCCAGGGCTCAGTGATGGAATCACTAGCAAAATTTGTGGATGCTAAATTTAAAAACTTATTTAGTCCATTCCCCCACATCATTCGAGACTCGTGGGACCTGCTTGACAAGGTCCATGGAGTAGAATTTGATGAGAACTATCTTTTTGTAACCTGTGATGTCAAAAACTTGTTTTCCATAATTCCCCATGAACTGGGATTGCAAAGGTTTGATGATATAATACAACAGTCTGGCAACCTCATGGAGGGCGAAACTTTACTTGTGCATGACTGAATGGAAATGGTGTTATCAAACAACTTTATTCATTTTTGTGGGAAATATTTCAAACAACTGACAGGGGTTGCCATGGGTACTGCATGCACCCCAACCTTTGCAAATTGAGTTTTGTTAAAATGGGAATTAGACATACTATTCCAAACTCCTCTTTTCAAGTTTTGTAAAGGTTACTACCATTACTTGGATGACTTACTCATCATATGGCATGGGAATGTACAAGAATTTACTACTTTCTTTGATTTTATGGAAAATAGCACCAGTTTTTTAAAATTCACCTATAAACTGAGCTGGAAAGAGATTAACTACCTCAATGTCAGTATATGTATACAGGAAACCAACTTTTTGCAATACATATTTATTTTCATATTTATTTTTTACCAGCTGCCATCTGTATCACCAACAAAGAAGGATAGTCAAGAGCCAATTTTCCAAAATTTCCAGATTGACATCTAATGATGAACATTGTCAAAAAGAGTTCACCTCATTATATGAGATGTTTCAGGCTAGGGGATACCCTACAGAGCTTCTCGAGACCATAAAAAGAGAAATTTGGTCTGAGAGAAATGGAAAATATGGCTCTATTCTTAAATATGGGCTACATTTTAACAACAAAGACACCCCTCCTGTTAATGTGAGATCCGATTTTTCCAACAATATGGTTATTCATTATTCACTTGATGTCAAGGACATTGAAAACATAGTTGGAAAATACTGGTCAGTTTTTCAATGTGATGACACTACCAAACAGCTTATTTCTCATAACCCTCAGAACCACAATGAAACTTTCCACCCTTGGAATGTTTAGCAATCTTGTCATATAAATTGCCAGTTTAATTACATATAAAAGGAAACACAATATTAAGAGCCTGTTGGAAAATTGCCAACTTAACATTGAAAGGTCTTTTCCCACAACTAGACCTTGTGGCAGATGCAATCAATGTGCATACATGAACAATGATTACACTGGCGATTTATATGGCAAGATTGCAAAACATTCCAAGGGTGGAAAGTTTCATTGTGATTCTGAACAGGTGGTTAACCTGGCAAACTGCACATCATGTCACAAATTCTATATAGGTAAGATGAACAATGCATTAAATAAGAGAACATACCAACACCTATATAGTCTGCAAAAATCTAATAAGAAAAGTGCTCTGGCAAGTCATGCAACTCAATGTAGTGGTTTTAAAAAATTTCAGTTCCCTAGTTCTGGAACAGGTTTGGTCTACTGTTTATTTGGGAAGACTGGAAAAACTTTTTACTACATTGACAGATGCTTTGGCAACTAAGGCTTGATGACACAGCCTTCCCAGGGCTAAATGACGATATATCCATTACAAGTGAACTTAAAAGAAGTGTATGCATTGCTTGATTGTGTTTAACACAATGTTTTTTCCACTTGTTTTTCCATTTTTTTTTCCCACTGTTTACATCAGTATTTTATATTTGCTGTGTATTACATTTGCAGCAAGGTTTTCTAGAGCTTGAATTACAACCTGGGTCTTTTAGAAATGAATTCAATTACTACTGCAACACTTCAGTGGGCGGAGCCTACAAGGGGGTATTTAAGCATTCTTAGTTTTTACACACACTGTTCTGATGATGTCTTTTTGGTTTTAAGATGAAAGCGCTTAACATAGTGTGTTTTGTTGTGTTTTTAATGGCTGTTTTATTAAAAGTATCTACTGGATCTCAAGCAGACACCGAATATAATTATATATATATATATATATATATATATATATATATATATATATATATATATATATATATATATGTATATATGGGTCTATGCTGCTTAATCAAACGTACTCTTACCAGAATCTCTTAATTGCCAAGACGACTTCATCGAAAGCTGTAATCCTCAAAGCTACGAATCATAGGGAAATGAACCACTTGGCCACCAGGGCAAAATAAGAAACAGACAAAAACTAAATCCACCCAAGGGGAGGCCTTCACCCCCACACCCCCCTAACTTAACATACCAACTCCGAGATTGCAATACACTGGGGAAAAGGGCAAAGTTCCCCCTGGTGGCCTAGTGGTTCATTTCCCTATGAAAAAGTCCATTGATTCATAGCTTCAGTGATTACAGCGTTCAATGAAGTTGTCTTGGGTATTAGAGATTCAGGTAAGTGAAAATTTGATTAAAAAGGTAGACCCATATATATATATATATATATATATATATATATATATATATATATATATATATATATGTGTGTGTGTGTGTGTGTGTGCGTGTATATAAAATATTTATTTATCATTTATCTATACATTATACATTTATATATATATATATATATATATATATATATATATACTTACATACATGAGGAATGGGAATTTGCTCTTGCTCTGCTGTTGTAATATTTCAGAATATAATTAATGGGGGGGGTTGTAGCTCAGCAGCTCTGTTAATTGAAGTGCCCAGAATATAGTGCTTCAGGTCTCATGACACAGCTACAAAGCTGACGATTGACATTATGCTCATGGTTGTATTAGATACACTTATGCTTATCCTTGTGTTCACACAAGGTATTTGTTAAGATCAAAACCCCAAAACCACACTTTCATAAACTGGAAAACTGAAATTGCAGTTGTGTAAGATGAACTTACCATAACAGTAGATGTTCTAATGATCACTACAGCAGTTGCCTTAACTAAATGGATTATATCCGAACAAGGATATAGCAGCCGGCCAGCTTCCAAAGCTTCTGGGCATCATCCATGTGCCCAAACTGTCAAGTAGCTCAAGTTGAACTAACTGAAAAACAAGTTTGGGGGCAAAGCCGTTCTGAGCTTTCCTGCCACCAGAGAGATGGAGGTTCAACCCTGAAAGGGCAATGCTAGGAACAACAAAAAAATAAATGTCTACACCATGGCATAAAAAAAAAAAAACCCACCAAAAACAATGAGGTTGGAAGAAGTGAGTGGCTACTGCAGCAATGAGCATTAAAACATCTGCTGTTATAGTAAGTTCAACTTACACAACTGTACTATGTTCATCATATTGATCAATGGTTCAGTAACCTTAGCTATATGGGTAAATTACCATAGCTAACTATATTTGGGAGATGTAAGGGAAGGCTTCAGGAGTCCCTGGAAAATGGTTCTAGCAAAGCTTGATCTAGACCTTGAAAGGAATCAAGCTTATAGTACTTTGTAAAAGTATGGACAGAGGACCAAGTAGTAGCTTTTAGAATACTTTTAGAACCCAACCCTTTCCAATAAGCTATTGGTGAAGCCAAGGCCCTGGTAGTGTGGGTCTTGACCCTGCCTTCAGTATATTTGTCATGGTGAGTATAACAAAAGGTAGTAGCCTTAGACAACCATTTGAAAATAGTCTGTTTTGACACAGGTTGTCCTGTCTTCTTACATTTACAAGAAATTAAATATTGATCTGAAGATATGAAAGATTTAATTCTGCCAACATAGTACCTGAGTTGTCTGTGGACATCCAATATATGGAGTATCCTTTCTCCCTCATTTTAGGTTCAGGAAATTAAACAGGAGATGGATAGTTTGGCTTAATGTAAGATAAGTCAGATATCACTTTAGGCATGGAAAATAATTAGTTCTCAAAGAAACTCTTTCCCTGTGGAAAATGAGGTTGGGCTGACTCACTGTAAGGGCTTGCAGAGGTCAGAGCAATTGGAAAAACTGTTATCCATGCTAAGAACCTCAAGTCAGCCAGATTAGCTGGTTCAAATGGAACAGGTGCTTGCTGCTCTGGCAGAAGAGTAAGATCCCAAAGAGGGGCCACCAGTTTACTTGGAGGCCTCTTATGCAAACCTCCTTTCAAGATCATTTTGACAAAAGACTGTCTTGAGTGAGGAGGAGGATCCATGCATGGCATGCTGAAATGGCCAATAAGTGACTCTTGAAGGATGAATAAGAAAGGCCTTAGGATAGTGACTCACTCAGATATTGTAAAACCATAGAACAACTAGCCCTGAATAGGTGGTGGTTATGTTGCTGACATCAACTAGGAAACCTTTTCCATTTGCTAATATATACTTTTCTAGTAGCAGCCTTTCTTGTCTCCATTAATTCACTCTACATGTCCTCAGGAAACAGGTGCTGAAAAGGAATTAAGCCCCCTATTGTCCAGGCAGATATTTGAAGATGATTGATGTCAGAGTGTATGAAACACCTCTGTTCTTGGGTGAGTAGATTTATTCTGTCAGGAAGCTTGTGGTAATTGTCCTTGGCCATTTCTTAAATAATAGAGAACCACATTTGTCTAGGCCTGAAGGGAGTCACTACAATGATCTTGGGGGATTTCCTCTGAATCTTTAGAAGTACCCTGGATATTAATGGAAAGGATGTAAATACAAAGGGACCATTCCTGTCTGAAGCAAGGGAGAACATCTGTCTTCCAGGACTTTTTGCATGGAGTCCTGTAACAGAATTTTGCCAGTTGATTGTTCAGACAGGAGGCAAAGAGGTCTACTTGAGGAACTCCTAACAGATGGATCAAATCCTGGAAGACCCCAAGATCTAGTTTCCATTTGTGAGGGTCTGCCATGGGCAGCTTGTCTGACACACAATTTTGCTCTGACAGAAAGTAGGATGCTTCTAGAGTGAAATTGTGTTGTGAGGCTATATTCCAAGTTAACGTAGCTAGTCTGTAAAGGGGACATGACCTGGTTCCCCTTGCTTGATGATGTACCCCATGACTGTGATATTGTCTGTAACCACTTGAAGAGGTCCAGGGCACCAAAGATGGATCAGATAACTGAGTGCCCTGATCAGGGCAAACATCTACTTGATATTTATGTGCTTGCATTGGTCCTTGGTGTCTTGCATCCCTCACACTTTTATCCCTCCTGAAACTGCTACCCAAACAAAGTCTGAAGTGACTTTGGTGACTGAATGCTTTGGAACAAGGAGAGAGAAGGGGAGACCTGGATTTAAAGATACCTGCTGTCTCCATTAAAAGATTTTTCTTATGACAAACTCCAGTACTGGGATCTAAAAAGGTAAATATTGTTGATGCTGGACCCAATCAGATTTCAGATACCACTGTATCTTTCTCACACAAAGTCTTTCCAGGGGTATCATGAGAATCATATATGCCATGAGACCCCAAATCCTGAGGTATACCCTCACTGTGATTAAAGTCTGATTAAAAAAACCTTAGGAATAGATCTAAAGAAAGATCTATTGTTTTCCTGTAGAAGAAACGCTATTTTAACTGAGGTGTCTAGTTGGCATCCCAGGAAAACAATCCTGTGTGAGGGTGTCAAGAAAGACTTTTGAATGTTCTTTTGGAATCCCAGCTGGTGCAAGAGATTTCTCACACAAGAAGGAGATTCCTGACATTTTGAAAAAGACTTGGCAAAGATAAGCAATAAGATAAATATGAAAAAAATATGAATACCCTATGTCTGCAATGAGCTATAATTGGAGCTAGACACTTTATGAAAACTCTTGTTTCAGCTGATAGTACAGTGGCTAAGGTAGAGAACCGAAAACTTGATCCAGACACCACACATAACCTTAAGAAACGTGATGTCGGATGAATAGGGATGTTATGATAAGCATCTTTTAAGTCTATTATTACCAGGAAACATGAAAGAGGAAGAAGAGGCTGTGAAGTGATTTTGAATTTGGGCACTATTACAAACAGGTTTAGGAAAGAAAGATCCAGATCTATTCTACAAGCATTTTCTTTCTTTGGCACTAGGGACATCATCTATGAATAAAACCCCTTCACCTTCTGGGAAGGAGGAACTGGTTCTATTACTCTTTGCGACAGCATGTGATGAAGAACAGGTGGAAACAAAAGGGTCTGATCTATAGGATGAGGACTGACCCCCCCCCCCCCCGGAAAGGAATAATTTCCTCTCACTGCCATCTGTAACCCTGATGAATGATTTTCAGAACCTGTTTGTCTGAAACAATTGGTTGCCAAAATAAAAATGGAGATTCAGACTTTCTTAGGGAAAAGGGTCCAGGGTGGATGGGGGGTCACAAGGTCTCTAGAATAGTCATTCAGACATGTTGGGCTGCCCTTAGTTTTGGGAGGTTTGAGACTTCTTTTTGGAATCTCCTTGCCACTTCTTCTTAAGCATCTGTTGCCAAAACTGGATGAGGAGAGAGAAAATCCCTTGGATAATTTGGAAAAGGAGGGTTGAAAAATCTTACAGATTCCCTGGATCAGCTTGCTCCTTTCATCACACTTTCTGATAACCTCTGCAGCAGAGGGGCTAAATACTATGTCTCTATCCAAGAGAGAATTTGAAATCTCATTTTAGCATCATCTGGGAGGTTCTGAGACTACAGCCAAACAAACCTTCTTAAAATAGTACCAGCGACCATAACCCTGGTCTTCATACACACACTAAAAGCAATGAGTAGTAACCTGTGCTAAATTATTTAAGGCAGATTTTCTTCAAAGAAGAAACTGTACGTTCCACATACTTTCCCAATATGGCAGAACAAGCTTTAACATATGAGCCTGACAATTTAAAATTCTGAAAATCAGAGTTGCAAAAGTATACACTTTTCCTTATACCTGTCAGTAATTTTCTCATCATCATTAGAAAAAGAGTATGATTGGAATTAACTAAATGCTTAGCAGTAGAGAAGTCAACTAAGGCTATAGCTGCTGTGTCAAGCTTGGGAATAGTGTATAAAAATTATACATCGTAGCTGCCTTTTTAGGGACAGCTTTCTGACTATCAGGAAAATTGCAGGCAGTAAGACACACATCCTCTAAAGCAGACAGGGAAGGAGGAATGAATGTAGTTTGTAGAAAATCCTTCTTTAACAATGCAATAGTAACTTTCTGAGGGACTAAATCTTCAGTGTCCTCTGACTGAAAACACTGAGGCATTCTAGCAATAGTCTCAGAGGAAGAGAAATCCACACAGGTGGAATCAGAAACTGAGGTCTCCTCTGAGTCTAAATCAGAAATCTGAGGAGAAAACACTGAATTTGTCCCTGCATCTTCCTGTTCAGATTCAGAATCCTGATCTCTTTAGGAAAAGAGGAATCCATCTTTCATTTACTGGAAAATACTTTACATGAAGGATCAATAGCCTGAATTAAACTCTGATACAGTCGCTGTAAACTACTCATATCTAAAGAAATTTGAGAAGGAGTTGATACATGCTTGGTTTTCTGTTACTTTTTGACAAGAAAAATGGGCCCAACCATGTTACTGTTAGCAGGCGTTGATTCCCCATTGATGGGTACAACATTCTGAAATAACAGGGGAACCTTCCCTGTTTTCTATTCCAGGACTGACAAAAGTGGCTCTCCCTTGCCCATTAGGGCACACCAACAGCCATACTGGATATAGCTAACCAATGGTCCAATGTGGCTGTAGGTGCTACACCAGAGGGATCTGTGATAAAATATGAATGGTCTGAGGTACAACAAATGGCCACAGCCAAGTCACCAACCCTTGGCTGAGGCAAATTGCTAATCTGCTGTGGTGGCAAAGGCTGCTTGCTTAAATTTTGCTTTTTGTGACTTGTAGAAGGATCAACCATAGGACTGGCAATCTATTCAATAGTCAAGCCTAAAATGGTGCCTCTTTCCCAGGTAGGACAACCAGCAAATGCTGCTAAAACTACCAGTCCACAAATCTTACTTTTTTGACAAAAAGTATTTCCAAACCCTATTGCAGCCCCACAACTGAAAAAATAAACACAATTTCTCCACAGAAAATATGCTTTCAGTTAGTTTACACTACTTGTAAACTAACAGAAAAAACAGTGCTTTGTTTAAAAGTATGTTACAGTCCCGAGACAATCCGTTAAAACACAACACTCCTAGTTTTAAAATAACTTTCCCGAAGAAGAAAGTAATAAAACATCAGTAAATATAAGAAAATGGAATTTTCTTTCCCCGAAACAGAACTTATCTGCCCAGCAAAGGAAAGCCCAAGCTGACTATCGATATTCAAAAGCTTTAGAGGAGGGTAGTCTTTGGCAGCAGGAAATCTCTGAAGAGCTTTGCACCCAAACTTGTGTTTTTGTCAGCTCAGCTCGAGTTGCTTGACAGTCTGGATGCACAGAAGGTGCCCTGAAGCTTTGGTAGCTGGCCAGCTCTTATATCCTTGGCAGGATATAACCCATATAGCGAAGGCTACTGCAACAGTGAGGAATATGAAGAACATCAAACCCACACCACAGCCAGGCAGTATGTCAGTGCTTTCATCTGTTTATTACAAGACTTTAAGAGCAAGAAATGATGTAACATAAAAAAATTAAAAAAAAGCCATGCCCATAAATCCAATATCACACAAAAACAATTACAGCAGTAACAACACAATACACTATACTACAATATTTATTATTTTGATTACCATGTAGGTTGTCTGGTCTGCCCACCTTTTTCAGCCACAAGCCAAGCTGATAAAGCAAACATGGTCAGAAACAAGAATGTAAACTGTAGATGAACAATATATAAACAGAAAAAAATGGCATGCAGAAGATAAAAAGTATTTTAACAGAAGGTACGCTATATATAGAAAGATAACCAGAATAAACTATATCCCTAAATGTGAACAAGTACCTTTTCATTCCTTATACCTCCTTACTCTCCTGTCTTCACTTACTTCCTTATTTCTATCAAATTCTCTTCCCTGACTTTATATACCATAAACCTTTTTTTCTCACACTTCATATTGCAATTCCTGTTTGTATTATACTAACTTACCTTTAATTTCTGTACAAACTATCGAAAATTTCTATAAATATTAAATTATTGTCATATAACTTGTACTGATTCTTAACCAATGTTTTTATATTATCACTAATTTGTTATAATTATTTAAACTGCAGATGTTTTGGTTTTATTTTTGAAGATTATAAAATTATTTGGGAGAATTCAGTAAAGCCTACACAGAGCAATTCTCTCCATGTAGGCATAGTGGCATGGTTCCAGCATGGAACATTGCCACCGAGAGATCCAGTAGAGAGGTCAGAGGAGCATGCATGAGTGTGCGGACACGGTAATGTCTATGGAATGCAAAGTACCTCATAAGCTAGTGAAATTCATGCAAATGAGGTTGATTTGTGATACAATAAGCAGAAAGGCACCCATGTAGGTGCCGTGGTTGTGCAATAAATGTACGTGGATAGGAACCATGTACCAGAATGTAAATTTTAAACAGAGGATGTAAAAGCCCCCAAAAAGGGTGGATATGGCGCTGTAGGCATGCAAGTGGCCAAAACTATGGCCAGTGAGTCCAGAAAGCAATGCAAATCATTAAAAAATATTAAATTTCTTTAATACATATATTACCTTTGCGTGGTGCATAGCGCCACACAAACATGCTGTAATGGCAAAAAAATAAAAAATAAATAAATAAAAAATGTAAAAAATGGAAATTAGACATTTGCAAAAATATTGCATCATAGTGCCCAGCATGCAGAGTCTTACAATGGCAGTTGTCAGTGGTTGCTAAGGAGGCAGGCCCTAGAGTAGTGAAGCATCCAGGGTATATGCAATTAGGTGCATGTAAATGAGCTAGGATTATTAAATAGCAAAAAGGGCCACAGTGTCCACAGGTACAGCCCATGGTAGGGCTAGAACCATATAGGTAGTAGTAGACAAGGTAGCTCACATCAAAAGGGTGTGTGTCATTCTATGTTTAAGCAGATTGGAGCTTAGCAGCGCCTGTTTGTGCTCAGCTAAGCACAGCTAAGCGGGGGGGGGGGTGTCTGATGCTGCTAAGCTCTGCTTAGCCCCGCAGCACATGTTTTAGCTGGTTAATGTGTACCAGGGAGGGTCCATACTGCTGAGTACTATTTACACTAGTACAGCGGGTTTGCACGGCATGCCTCAGTGCTTAGCAGTGAAAGAAATTACAAATAAATAAATAAAAGGAAATAGCTTGGGAAAGCCAATTAGGTATAAATGACTGATAAGCCCTGTTCCATTGACACTGGCCCATTCAAACACCTCAGTGATAACGCTGTCAGGTGGAATGCATCATAGTGAGCCAATCACACAGGCTACATCTGCAGTGTACCAGTATAAAGTATGCATACATCCTTCAATCTGATTTTTCCCACATACTCTGCACCATTGTGGGCTTCCTCTTGGGATCCAAAGGGGCTTTATAGGGAGAACAGAGTACACACTTGGGAATTTTAACTGACAAAATGATAGCGGCTGCTGCTGCTCTGCTACGTCTGTATGTGCTAGGTCATTGATGATGCTGCTGCCGACAATAGGCCCAGAAGAGTGTTCAGACCCAGGGTAACCTACCAGGGACTACATGAGCTGGAGATTGTAGAGCACTACAGGGTGGACAGGAACATACTACAAGAACTCACTGAGCTCTGCTGGCCTCAGCTCAGATCCAGAGCAACAGAGGGGGACCCATCCCAGTGGAAACAAAGGTATGTGTAGCCTTTAAGAATACTAACTACAGATATTTTTCAAAGACCTACTGGGGACACGATGGGGGTCTCACAGGCATCCATATCCAGGGTACTTCACCAGTTCCTGGATGTCGTGCAAACACATGCCAGTGAGCACATTTATTTACCTCGCACCCATGAGGAGAGGGCCTTCAATATGCATCTCTTCCACCATGTAGCACACTAGGCCACTCATGTGCACGTCAAAGCACCACCCAGTGAGGAGAGTAGCATCTGCGTCAACCGCTAGGGATATCACTTAATCAACTGCCAAGTCGTGTGCAATGCCCAGGGCATTATCATGAATGTGTGTGCTGGCAGCCCTGGCAGTTATCATGACTCCCACATCTGGCACGCATCACAGCTGTACCAGGCATTTGCCAGGGGGGACATCCCGTATGGCCATCTACTGGGGGATGCTGGCTACACACTGGAACCATGGATGATGACACGCATCAGAAATGCACGCACACCTACTGAAGAACACCATAATGAGGCACATGAAAAAACTAGGAACATCATAGAGCATGTGTTTAGGCTGCTCAAGTCACTGTTCTGCTGCCTCGACATATCTGGTGGCACCCTGCAATACTCTCCAGCCACATGAACACACATGTTCACAGTATGTGCCATGCTACACAATATGATTCTGTGGAAACAGCTGCAGCAGGAACATCATAGGACAGGGACACACATCCCCCCCACACCAGTGCCAAGGTCCCCACAGCCACAGAAGGACTTGGCAGATGAAGCCCCTGAGCCTGTTCCTGTAGGCAGACATAGGTGTGCCCAGTACGCCCTGGCCTTGGCAAAGATGCAACACATAGCATATGTACTGACAACCTAGGGATCTAGGCACTGAAACCTCACTCTGACTCACATACATAGTAAAAAGGATGCCAGCCACACCACACAACCTGTACCTTACCATGCTTAGGCTGTGTACTGCATGCATTTGACAGAGTCAGCCCTGAAGCACTGTTCTTTCAACTGCTGCAGGCACAAGGTAAGTCACTCTTCTGTACAACAAATGGATGGGATAGTATATTGTGGTAGCATATGTATGGACCTGCTGCACATATGCAAGGGTATGGACTGGGCTACCGGGATAGCCATAGACAACTGAAAGCTATGTGGGACAACATGAACCCTCTGCCCAATACTGGCCACCCCATAATATGTAGTAGGCCCCAGGCCAGCAAAATCCACTGCACTATATGAGGGTATTACAAACACTGGGGTCACAGGACTGATGCTTGACTGTCAATGCTAGAGTCCCCTATCCCCAACATGCCCAATGTTCCTATACAACTGCATTAACAGTATGTTTGCCAGGTAATACCAACAGATCACACAATCCCTGGGCTGTCCCAATCAACCTGTTGACATGTACCAGTTCCCCAATATGCAGGGTTAATGTGCTATGTATGTCTGTCTTTGATAATGTCAGGATGTAAACTTCACTATCTGGTGGCTATTGTGGCTTAGTGTGCTAAGTACATTACATTGTTGATGGGGTACATGGTTTGAGACTGGCTGCACCTGCTCTTTTGCATGTCAGCCACAACTATGGTAGGAGTTCTACAGAATGTCCATTTGTCAGTATTTGTTTCTGCAAGAAAGCTAGACAAATCCAGAGACAATGGAGGGACAGGGGGGCACAGATGTGGACAGTACACAGCTCTGAGTAACCTAGACGATGGCTAGTAGAACAGCAGGTTGTAACAAGTCAGTGTAGCACCAGGATATAAAGGCTGTCACATAACTGTGTCAGTGCTTACAAGTCAGTGGGCACCATCCATTGTCTGGCAAACTATTGGCAAATCAGTAAAGGTTGCTGTGAGAAAATAATGACAGACAGTTCAGATGCAGACTTCACACCCATCAGAAAATGCATGCTAATACAAAACCATTCTACCAACTGTCTAGGTTTGCAAGAGCGATATTAAAATATTGTCCACATGTTCAGCCTGTGTCCCACTGTTATATATGACCCTGTCCAGATTTTTGGCTGTAAGACTTTGAGAGGTATGGGCAACATATAGCCTTATAATAACAGTACAACCAAAACCATCTGAGGACCAGGGCAGATGTATGGGGCACAATGCTGGACAGCCTGCAAAACAGGAACAGTCAGAGGTGTG
The DNA here is from genome assembly GCF_019279795.1 of Protopterus annectens. Taxonomy (NCBI): domain Eukaryota; kingdom Metazoa; phylum Chordata; order Ceratodontiformes; family Protopteridae; genus Protopterus; species Protopterus annectens. Next base: position 1,654,508,410 of record NC_056741.1, on the reverse strand, counting down.
AAGTCTGTAACCATGTGTGTGGCATTACATCTCTTACCCCAGTCACAGCATACCTACAACTACAAAGAGCAGCAACAGTGGACAAAACCAGGAACTGGAGCAGGGCAGGACAAAGGCTCACATATAAGGGGAAGGAGGAACTACTGCCCAGACAAATGTAGAAAGTGGAGACTAGAACAGTTTGCACAGTAGCATGGGTTCCCTGGAGTGTATGGAGTCGGTAACCAAAATGTCTGTCAGCGGTTCCTCACATCAATCTATAATGATCTGCCACTGACATACCAAGCAATCACAGTGCTATGTAAAATGTACCAGACATATTATGCAAACCTCTGTTCAGTCCAATACACTCTGAAAACACTCTATTATGGGTCAGATAGTATGGACAGCACACAGCCAGGAAATCCCTCAGGCATTATATCAGGGAGGTGCTGGACTGTTTCATCAGGTTCAGCACACAATTGGCTGTAGCACACAAAATTCTGGACTGGAGTACAGGTAGGTCTGGCCTGGAGCCCCATTGTAAATATTGATGGTCATACTGGGCATGCTCCTACACTAATTTCAGCCTATGTCTGAACCCACATCTGACTATAGAATTGTGATGCCCATATAACTCTGTGCATACAGACAGCTTTGTATACCTTAACTGTCTCTCCCTATCCACATCAGACATGACTACCCTTATCTATCCATATGTAGCACATATAAGATATATGTGGATCTGTTGGATTTAATATAGATACATATAAAGGCAGACAGAAGGAGAGAGATAGACCCAGAAAGGCATAGAGTGATGTAGTGCTGCAGCCAGTCATACACCAACTACAACCAGTTGCTCATGCAAATACTACAGTGAGCTCTAGTGTGTAATTGTAGGTAGGTAGGGGTTCTCATCTCACATCAGCCACCTTGTGTGTGTTTGTGTATATATTCCACATACAGCAGAATACACATGCCCAACAGGCCTATGTCTGTGCAATGGTCCCTCATTTTATGGCCCTGTGACTACTGTCATCCACAACAGTGGCCTCCCTGTCAGCAGCTACTGATGTCATCTACCCCAACAGCAGTGGCAGACACTATCCAAATGCATAAGCTCCATGGCTCATGCAATAACTACGTAGCATTATAGTGTAAACAGCTCAATAGGTAGTGGTTGTAATTCCAGCAACAGCAACTTAGTAAGTGTGTGTGCATGTGTGTAAGTATATCCCCTTGCTGCTGTGTTTATTTCTTGCCTATGTGTGTGCAGTGCCAATACATTTTAAAGCCTGTGCCTACCTGTGAAACCCTGCATTGGCCTACTTTACAGGGCCTGCTAATGTCCTCCACCTTTGATGCACAGTTACACACTCTTCAGCCACATAAGCTCTGTGCACATGTGATAGGTACATAGCACTATAGTCTTTACAGCGAGATAGGTAGTGGTTCCAATCTCAACAATGGCAGCTCAGTGAGTGTGTGAAAGTATATCACCCTGTAGCTGTGTGTATGTCTTGCCTATGTATGTGCAATGCCAATACATTTTAAGGCCTGTTCCACCCTGTTAATCCCCCCATTGGATTACTTTGCAGGGCCTGCAGGTGTCCTCCACCTTAGATACACAGTTAGACACACTCCAGGTACATAAGGTCTGTGGCGCATGCAATAAGTGCGTAGCACTACAGAACATACAACTAGATAGGTTGTGGTCTAATCTCAGAACTGGCAACTGTGTGTGTGTGTGTGTGTGTGTGTGTGTGTGTGTGTGTGTGTGTGTGTGTGTGTGTGTGTGTGTGTGTGCGTGTGCGTGAAGAGTATCCCCTGTAGCAGTGTGGCTGCCTTGTGTGTGATGGTTGCATCATTTTCAGGGCCTGTTAATCCCCCCATTGTATTACTTTACAGGACTTGCTGGTGTCATCCACCTTAGATCCACAGTTAGACACTTTCCAGGTACATAAGCTCTGTGGCACATGCAATAATTATGTAGCACTATAGTACATGCAACTAGATAGTTAGGGGTTCTAATTTCAAAACTGGCAATTCTGTGAGTCTATTTGTGTGTGTGTGTGTGTGTGTGTGTGTGTGTGTGTGTGTGTGTGTGTGTGTGTGTGTGTGTGTGTGTGTGTGTGTGTGTGTATGCATATCCCATTGCAGCAGTGTGGCTGTAGTTAAGGGCCTGTGCAAACCTGTTAAGCCCCCCCCCCAAGTGGCAACCATTACAGCACCTGCAGATGTCATCCACCTGCATAGTAGTGTCCAACACTGCAAAAATATATAAACTCTGTGGCGCATGCAATATGTATGTAGCACTACAGTATGTACAACTAGACAGGTAGGAGTTCTACTCTCAACAAGGGCAGTTTATGTGTGTGTGTGTGTGTGTGTGTGTGTGTGTGTGTGTGTGTGTGTGTGTGTGTGTGTGTGTGTGTATATCCCCTTGCAGCACTGTGACTGTGTTAAGCCCAACACCTGTCCCACCATGCAAGTTGCAGTCCATGTTTAGCTAGATGTGTCCTGTGAAAACAACCAAAACAATACATAGGTCCCAAGAGTGTAGGACAAGAAACATTTTCTACATGTGTGTAATAGTTGCATAAACCAGTCATTTTACATCAGAAACACCTGAATGTTCTGAGACATAGCATAACCTAGGGAAATGCTTCAAAAATATAATGTCATATTGGCAGACCAAGAGAAGTCCTGTCCTTTGCACTTGCTGTGAGTATGGTTTGTCCTGTCAACTGTCATGATACTACAAGACGTGTCTGACATTGGGCATTCATTAAGCTGAAAATCCTGCTCTGTGTTGCCTATGTGTGTGCTATATGTATACGTGTCAAGGCCTTGTGGGTAGCCAGTGCCCCTACATAACCCAACATATGTCTAAGCATGAATGCTAACTGCCGTCACCCACATACGGAGGTACTGACTAAGGCTGTGGTGACTGTAAGTTGAATGCTGTCTGTCAGTGACCCAATAAAAGATGTAAACACACTGCAACATGGTCTTGCATCAGGTGCTTAGGTCCTGGCCTCAAGCTAAATGTAGAAAACAGTACCATCATACCATATGGCAAGGACACAGCCCCACTGTTTGCTAAATCATTAGCAAGCCCATAAACACAAAACCTGTGTTGAGAGACCTGGGTACTCAGTTTGATAACAATGTTGTATTCAACCATCATGTAGTGGCAGTGGTCAGAAAGGCCTTGTATGTGGTGCAACTCATAGGTAAAGGGAGTGCATCCAGAAAAAAAGGTGGACATTACCTCTGTATAGTCCTCATTATTTAGTACAATGGCCCATTTGATATGTACCTATCCAGACATCTGGCTAAACTGGAAAGGCCATGGTAATACCCACAAAGGTAATCCATGGCCTCCAACACCTGTCCCATCCAAACAGCCTCTAACAGGTAGTGCCTCACTTGGTATTAGACAGGTTGTCCAGAGGTGGGCTATAACATGCCTACAACCCAATGTTGGACCTTGCCCTTCAACAGCTGCCCCATATATGTGAGTCTACTTCCCTGCGCATTATCAGCACAACAGGCCTGAATCTGATAGGTGGCATCAACAAAACCTGATGGACAGACAGATTTGTCTCCCAGAGGCTGCCCTGTCTCAGGATTGTGCTTTCCATACTTATCAAACAGACCCTCATCAAATGCAACAGTGATGATTGGATGGGATACCACAAATTTGTCCCAGGGTTCCCACCTGTGTCCCTCAATGACAGGGGCAACAGGTGCTAATAGATAATTCTGTTTGGTATAAACTAATGGTTAGGCTTGTTAGGGACCCAGGGCCATTACTGTAGTAACCTTTTATGATTCTATGAACTTATGATTCTACTGAATTCACAGGTGACATGTATCAAAAGTGGCATGCTGTGTCAAGGGGTATGCATGCAAGATTATGCTGTCTACCCCCATTGTCTCTGACACACTATTATACACATACACACCTAGCTAACCATGCACATGTACAGTCATATCTTGGTGATGTCACATTCCTGCATTGCCACCATGCCGTCCTGAGCCACTTTATTGGCAGAAGTACCCACAGAGTAGACACCCAGACACCCAGAACAGAAACAGAAAATGCCTGGGAGACAATGGTCAGTCAGCAATACTAACATCAAAGCACCATCATGAAACAAAGGTACATACACTGTGATGTGTACCCATGACACATACCAGCAGACACCACCTTACAGGGCATAACACTACTGCACTACTAACTGTCTGTAACTGTATTATAGTCACCCTGTGCATCAGACACATATTAGCATGTCCCTGCATCGACCGAATGGATGACAGGTATGTAGCACAGGTATCATCACATGCACAGGGAGTGGTGTGGGATTACCAGAGGCCTAAGCTGTGCCACACAGTGGACATAGTGTGTGTGTGTGTGTGTGTGTGTGTGTGTGTGTGTGTGTGTGTGTGTGTGTGTGTGTGTGTGTGTTTCTGAAGGGGTGCTAGTCAGCTGGGCCATGGAGAGGAGTTGTGTGTGTCTGGTGGTGATCTGCATGTGACAGTGATGTGTGAGTGTGTGTGTGTACACAGTCAAGGTATGTGCTAGCCCTACACAAGGGTATGTTGGGGAGCTGTGAGATGTATATGGCAGAATGTACAGTTCATTGTCTCTGGACACAAACACGTGAACTGGTCCCACCAGGAGTGCCACTGGCACTACCATGGCCGGGGTCAGATGTGATACTAGTTGCTGATGGTGACTGGTATCTACTGGGTCAGTGTACCTTGTGGGACTGCCCAGGACCATGTGCACATGACCTGCTACATTGTGGCATATACAGCACCCCCCCCTTCGGTATTGCTGTTGGTAATGCCACTATGGGACTGTGACTGTGCATTGCCATGTGGGCTCTCAGCTGCTGTTGTTGCTGACTTACATACACTTGTCCGACACACTACTCCCACCACATTTCCAACATGGACATTGCATGGTTAAGGAGTGGCAATGTCTCACCCCACTGTCTATCAACTACATTAGCGAAATGATGTAGGACATCACTAATATCATGGATGGAGTCATGGATGCCAGGCAGTGATGCACCCATGCTGCTGAACAGCCATCTGGTGTTGCATTTAGAACATGCCTGTGCTTTCAGGATGGACCAAAACATGCATCGGGAGACATGTGCTGTGACAAATCTGACACATGCTGGATGGTCAGCCATTCTCCTTTGAGCACCCTTGTCAATCTGCCTGTCTGGGAACTCACCAGCTCCTTGGCAATGGCTACTGTCCACAGTCATAGATGCCATAGTCACCATACTCTCCTGTTCGATGCCACCACCCTCATACTGTCCAATATCTGTGGCCACAGGGAACTAGGTGTGTGTGGGCATACACACTGTGTGTGGGGACCTTGGGAGAGGAAGTGGGATTTCAGCACATGGCACAGATTCATCCCCCATGAGACAAACCAAAAAACAAACTGATAATCCACAAAATCAGACTGATAACTGTAAGCCAAGGAACTTGTAAATAAAATACAAATTTATTCTTATCAAATGAAGCACTTTTCGTTGGCACAAATGTGTCAACTTCTTCAGATTCAAAACAGTTTTGTGAAATACACACACCACTTAAAACAACTTACTCTTGTCATGTGATCAGCATCAGCTGGTGCTACTGTTCTAGAGCCTGCTCATATTTAAAGTGATATTACATATAAAAAGCAGTAATAAAACACATTGTGCACGCTGGTACAACGTTCAACAGATTGATAAAACCTAATCTAAGCTAAGCAGATTAACTACGCTTAGCAGTCAGTATCGACTGCTTAATAATAAAGAATAAATCAATTAGTGTTACAGTTAAACAAGTTAAACTTATGGCACTCCTGGTTGAATAACAATCCTAAGAAGTCAGAAAATGTCAACCAACAACTCAGACAGGATTGGTTCTATGCTGTCAGTTAACTCAATTTTACAATACAAGTAAAAGTGTTAAAAATGCATTAATAACTAATACGTTTATACAAATTGTACTTAAAAAATGCTAACAAGCGACTATCTCAAGAAGTCAGAAATTGACCATTGGTCAAGGCCATTTTTTTAGAGTACAAATATTTAAGGTTTATAAGAGGTTTGATGTTTATAAAAAACTATTAAGGGCTTGCCTACAAAAATACTTCTAGTTATAAATCGCCAAAGTACTAAATAAACATAATCAAAAACACATTGTTGTAAGTTACAAAGTTCCTGCTTCATCTATTTAGACTTTTTAACTTTAAGAGGCAAGCAATATTGCAGGCATCATTCAGGCCAGGACTTAGAAATGCATTTAGTCTCACCTGCCATAACAGCTCACATTCTTCGAGCATCAAGTTAAATGGTCCACCTCTCACATCAAAGCTCACATGGTCTATAACTTTGAAAAGAAACTTGTGGTTACTGTGTTCAATAAGGTGTCTTGCTAATGGATTATCATCTTTTTTTCTTTTCTATAGCATATGTGTGCTCGTATACTCTTATCTTTTAGCTTACATTCGGTTTTACCGATGTAGAAGGCTGAGCATGCTTGGCACCTAGCCACATAAACCACAAGCTTAGAGTCACAGTTGTATTTAGACCTCAACTTGAAAGTCCTACCATTAACAACACAACTCTCCCCTATCTCAATGTGTCTGCACGTTCTGCAGTTACCGCATGTAGTCATTCCTACTTGCCTTGACAGGGGTCCCATACTCTTTCTTTCGAGCAAAGTTTTCAGGTTTGCTCCTTTCCTAAAGACAAGGTTTGGCGCTTGTCCAAGTTTAATGGTCAAAGATCTATCAAGTAAGATTAATTCCCAATTTTTGTTCAAGATAAATCTGACCATTTGACTGTCATTACTGAAAGTAGTTATGAAACTAGCTTGAAATTCTTTAGTTGTCTCCCCAGTTGTTACTTCTGCTGTCAATGCACGGTTACTAATAGTGCTGCCCTCTATCAAGTTCGTTACCTCAACATTTATTGTGTTTGCAAAATTACTGTTAAGTAAAGGTTTAACTACACCTAACTGTCTCTTAAGTCTCACTTCTGTTACCAAAGATTGTATCAGCTGTAAGGGGTAGCCTCGTTGTATAAACATATTGCTTAACAATAGACACTTGTCATTAAAATCTGAGTCTAAAGTAGTCATCCTGGCTGCTCTAATAAGTTGTCCTTTCACTATTGAGCGCTTCTGGTGATAAGGATGATTACTAGTAAAATGCAAAAATGAGTTAGAGTATGTTTCCTTTCTGTGTATTCTAGATACGTATCTCTCATTTATAATGAGCAGGATTCACGAAGCCTCCGTGTAAGAGTTACAAGGCTTACACGGATGCTGCAGTTAAACGGTGTGACGTCAGCATGTCATGCATATGCCATTATCACACCTAAGGCTAACACGGTCCATGTAAGACAGTAGGGGGCGTGTCCGTAGGGCGAGCCCTGCAAATGGACACGCCCCCAGAGGAGTAAAAGTCCCGAAAGTAAACGCCCACGACAGAGTCTGTGTAAATGTGAATAAACACAACACAACACATGCCCCCACAGACTATGAACATAAAATGTATAAATGAACATCTTATATTTTTTTTTATAAGTTGTAAAGATGTTTGCCCGTGAGTGCGCTCGTTTGCACAGGCGTGCCTGGCGCTTAGCCACAGTTAGCAGTCAATGGAAAAGCATATAAGAACTAAATATGCAAAGCAAGCCAAGAAGCAATAGCGTAGCAGTAGAGATGTTGGCTGAAGAGCAGGCAGTCATGGTTCGAGCCCCCACAACATCAATTTTTATTTTTAGTGAAATAAGCACGAAACAATTCCCTGACATATATGTACATATATAAAATTATATTTTATGTAAAATGTAATGAAATGGGCCATGTATTTTGAAGAAATGTGAGATAATAAAAAAAAATGTCAGATGTGCCTATAGCTGAGCTACAGTGTAACAAGTTGAGGATATCTGCCTGTAGGTGAGCAGTGTTTTAACAGGTGTAAAATGAGTGCCCGTAGGTGAGCAGTGGTTTAATAGGTGTAAAATGAGTGCCCGGGGTTGAGCAGCGTTTTAACACGCTGAAACTGTGTGCCTGTAGCTGAGTTGAGAGTAATATGCGTGCTGACAGCCAAACCACCCGTAAACCAGCGTGATCCGTTTGCGCGGAGCTGCGCACCGCACCAACAAGCTAACTGACAGGCAACGTTGAGCAAGCTGTATCAAAACTGCCTTTACACACACACCTCCTAGCCTGTGTAGACAGTCATAAAATATAAAAAGCAATGGCCAGGTTCGAACCCAGGATACCATGCACCATAGTCAAAGTACTGAACCACTAAGCCATGACAGTTGCACTTAGAAATGCAGTAATAGCATATATATAGGAATGAATAGAAAGAGGAGCATGACAAAGCAGGTTTTGTGAAGCTGATACAATTCCAAAATGGCCAATCACAGATAGGTGCGGGAAAAACAGCATATATAAGCCCCATAGGCGGGAATACACAGCATAACCGATTGTGGAACCGACTTGCAGCCAGGATGTCAGGTGTAGGAGAGGGTAGTTGCTTCCGAGCACAGAGGTGGGGCATTGAGGAGTCCAAATATATGGTTTGGCTCCTCGTCCATAATCATGAGGCCCAACTCATGCAGGGTCAGGTCCTGTGGGGAGCATATAGGGCTGAGGCGTGGGACCGGTTGGCACATGATCTCACCAGTGCCACAGGAATACCAAGGACTGGTGAGCAGGTCCATCACCACCATGCAGACCTGAAGAGACGGAAGCAGGACCAACTGAACCATTGGATCCAGGAGGCCCGGCAAATGCCCAACGCCCCACTACTGAGTAAGTTACATGTAATTATGTATGTAAGAAATTAACCTAGCTGATATTATGGAGATGTGTATTCCAATATTACTTCATTTATATTACAGCTGCAGGTGTCTGTTCTGCAAACCGTCGAGCCTATGGCGATAGGCTGGTCTTGATTCGCCACCAGGCAGGTCAGTAATTCTCTCCCTGTAACTGTAAATAAATATATAAGTATGACAGTTAGCAAAAGAGTGCAGTGTAGTCACTAATTAATAAAATGTGCAAGTAAGAGTGTAAGAGAGTTTGCAAGTATTGCTTGATTACAAATGTGTGATGCAGCCTGTAATCCAAACATAAAAATGAAACAAGTCTGAAATAAAGATGTCCCACCTGTAATATAATAGTACATAACCTGCAGCAGGCTGAAAAGTACAGCTGCAGAAGCTGAGTAAAACACGTGTGAAATATATCCCTGTTGCAATTTTGAAACATGACATAAGTGAGACTGTTGAAAAGGATTGTTATAACTAAAGGTAAAACATGTCAATAAAGCCTAGAATTAAGTACCATCCTGAATTGTAAAAATAAAACAAGTGAGAGAGTGTGAGAAAGAGGTATGAATCCACCAATAAAGTAGTAATAACACCTGAATAAAGTATACTGCAGTCAGTACAGAATGAAATGAATGTGACAGGCAGAACCAAACAGCCATGTGTTGAAAACAGTACTGAAGCTGGAATGTGTGTCCCAAACTCTGGATATGTTGCTCTCAGTCTGCAATATGCAGATAGTATGGTTGTCTGAAATACCAAACATTCACAGTTGTCTATAGCCATATAAAGCAAATGTAGCAGGATGATGTAGCTGAACAGAGCCAGATATGAATGTGTATGAATAAATATGAAATGTATATTGATGTAGCAGTAACATTCCTATCACCAACCTGAAGTAGTTATCACATAGGAAACTGTAGGCAGACCTGCAGTGTGTATATATCTGCAGCTAGTAGAAATGTACAGCATATGTATAGGTATTTGAAGTTGTTAATTAAATATTTCTTCACCCTACCCTATAACCACATATAATCCATTCCACGTGAAATGGGTATGTGCAATCACAATTAACACCCCTGGACATTTGTCCTGTTGGTTCATACATATTTGCATGTACGTTGATGCATCTGCCCTGTTCATACATCCAAACCTGATGGCCTGTTGCCATCAATCAACCCTGCATGTTGTTGGAATGTGTATTGCTGTTCAAATTATGCATGTGTTATGCTTGCTATTCAATGGCTTGAATTTATGGGTGTTTGGTTAATGGGAATACTAATGCATGCTGTTACAATTAATTGTGAATGGTATTGTACGTTACTAACCCAAACTGTCATAACATAATGCAAAACATAGGACGACAGGGAAGGCGGGTTCCAGGGGACCCACCTCTCCCACCTCAGCTGGCGAGTGCACCTGCCAGTAGTGCTCAGGCCGGACCCTCCTCTGGTGGCCCTGTGCCACCTGCAGGTGGAAGCACTGCAGGGGATGGGGCTCATCCCCCCTCTGCAAGCGTGGCCTGAGGAGAACATCCACTCACCCTCCATAGTGTCCGGACTGTGGTGTGTAGGGAGATCCGGCATGCTGTGCTTGGGCCCCTATGCCAGCTTGAGGCACGGGTGGCACAACTCACGGGCATGCCTGCTGCCTGGCCTACACAGCCCCCAGCACAGCCCCATCCTGGGCAGTGAAGGCACAGTGGCAACTGCCCATGGATGGGGATCTCAGTTCCACTGTTGCCATCTGTGGGCTCATGGGCTCGAGATATCCAAACATCCATCCCCGTCAATTGTGTAACCCCCCCCACATGTGTCATACACCACCCCTGTATGCGTCTTGTTTGTCTTGTCTGTTAACCTCCCCAACCTACCTCCCCAGCTATACCGACTTCCTGTACCTGACATACCACTCTCACCTGAAAAAAAAAAAAAAAAAGGGGCACTCTGTACCCACAAAACAATTACGCCCCATACATAGCTGCCCATTTTGCACACATGTCTGCTGGACATGTAAACTGGCAATTACAACTGGCTGTACAACAAGTATTATTGTTGTCCTTACACCTCTCTCAGGGGTGGAAGGTTCGAAATTTCACACCAAATTACAAACACATGCACAGCTGTTGCTGACGAAGAAATGGGCAGCTATGGGCCTTTCCTACATCCCTCCTGCAAAACCCGTGCTTGTTTTCCTACTGTCCTACCCTCTTTGTGACCCCTTTTTCACCACTTTCCTATCTCCCCATTTTCTTTTCTTTCAAAGAAAATAGCGCAGATGTGCGGGAGAGTAAGCACTTTTAAGCAGTAGTAAGCGGGTGTGCGCGAAGCTAAGTGGCAGTGCGCATGCGTGACCTCCGCGCAAACCAGCGCTAACCCGCTTACAACTGCTTAAAAGTGCCTTAGTCACTCTGAATGACAAGGCCTGTAGTTTTCTCAGCAGCAAAATAAAATACCTCCCTCAGTCTCGAACCCAGGACCATGGAAACTCTAGTCTGCATGACTTACCACTAAGCCATGAGTGCTATACAAGAACATTGTGCTGAAAGAAATATATCATAAAATAGTAGGTATTAATGTAAAGGGAATATACAAGTCTAGTACACAAAGCATGTCATGTATATTTACTGTCAAATCTAGTGGATTTGTAAAATAGTACTGTGTGCCGAGAAACAGTCATGCTAGTTGGTAGCTACTAGGTAATAATGTCACAGTAGCATCTGGCAAGCCACACACATACTCAGAGCAGGATAAACACTGCCATAGTTGAATAGTTAAGAGTTCAGACATAGCAACTGTGACTGAGTTACAGGGATGTCCCTGATGTGAAAACAAATGTCAACTGTGCCCCACTGACACCCTGCCAAATGTACTAACAGTAGGCAGAAAGGTGTAACTACACATGCAATGGTAACTATGACTGACTGAAGGTATGCACCACCTGCATGGCACAAATGGTGTACTAATACATATGCTTGAAATAACCCACAGTCACAACTGCAGAGTATCAGAATATGTCACTGGAGTAACCCACTGCTATGTACCATTCCATGAGGCTGATAAAAGATGCACCGGAGAGTATCTGAGGCCTGCTCAGCAGCATGATCAAATACCCCTGTAAGTGTCAAGGCCCACACCATGGCCAGACCATACTGCATGCAGTAACACCCTACCACAACAAACACATAGGGAATTGCTGGCCAAACAGATTTAGCAAGCATCACAAGCTGTGAATGTAAATGGAAAATAGGAAAACCATAGCAACACATAACAGGAAAGACACCTAGCAGGCATACAAGGAGTGAATGTAAAGGCCAAATATTGAAGCCATAGCAACAGATTGCAAGAGCCACTGCTATATACCAGTTACACCACAATCCCCACAGGAAAGCACACACACCCATATACACAGTATTACTAGTCGTAGGTGTCAGTTTACATACACACGGAGAACAGGACACTGGAGGAAGGAATACTCAGCTTACAGAACAACATGCATTGCAGTGTCTACAACACAGCCTGAAATATGAGAGACATACCAACCCTTACACTCACAGAACAGTGTCCACAGCAAACCAGCATGGTCCCCACCCTGATAATCTGAAAGGGCTACGCCTACCTAACAGACCTTTTTATAGCACAGGCCTGTAATCACAGTGAGAACTGCAATGACTACACAACAGGCTGCATGCAATTAGTAAATGCTGGCTAACAATTGGTGCAGAGGCCATCACATGGACATGTGCAGATACCTACAAAAGCATCCTGTACTCCCAGTCCATACATGCAATACTGTCATTGCACCCGCTGGAGGTAGAGAGAGAGAGGGAGAGAGAGAGTGAGAAAAAAAAAAAAAAAGAAAAAAAGAAAGAAAGAAAGAGAAAGAAATAACAAACCTGAAACAACAAAGCAAAGAGGCAGACAGCAGGCCAAGCAACTGCAAGCCTACACAAACAGCTGCAATAAACACAGGTAATGTAAAGTACTACTATAATACTCTACATACTGTGAACCCTCCAGATGAGTTATTGGTCTGTATCTATGTATATGAGGATGTGCATAGGGATGGGGACATACTGAAACTGTCACTGAAGGCTCCACATACATATGTATGTGATGGTAGCTATGTGCACATAGCAATGTAGGTTGTAGTGCAATGTACAAGTAGGTGGTACAGTAATGGGTGTTCAGCAGTACGTTACTGTGTGTATACATATGTGGAACTAAAAAGGAGTATATATATATATATATATATATATATATATATATATATATATATATATATATATATATATATAACATGTGTATACGTATGTATATCGAGATATGTATATATATATATATATATATATATATAATATGCATATGTGTATACATAGATAGAGAGGGATGTAGAAATACATAGACAGATATAGTTTCACAGTAGCATAGTTTAGTACTAGGCTATCTGCAGACAGTGTATAGAATCGATTTAGAAACCTGCGCCTCTGTATAGTAGTGACACAGTGAAGACCCCCCTACATAATAGCATTAGTGTACTGTGCCTCTGTCTAGTAGTGACACAGAGAAGACCCTGCTGTAAACCTATGATCTCCCATCCACTTGTCAAGAATGCACATGAAGAGTGTCAGTGAGGGTCTCTGCCTAACATGAACTGGGATCCTGTTCCACAGTATGGGAAGCCTCTTAGTGATGGATCTGTCCCTACAGTATGTCCTATTCATATGTGTGCTGAGGTTTAAATCCATTGCTGTCGTGCTTCTGAAGGATTTGGATTGTATGAGGTGGAACATGTCCATCACTACCAGATTGGACATGGCCTACTACATCAGGTACAGATCACCCCTACGTAGGCAGTATGCTATGGAATAGAGCTTGAGTTACGTTAGTCTGGCAGCATATGACAGTTGTTGCAGACCCTTGATCCTCCTGGTGATGTACTCATGGGGTCCCCCTAGCTGTTGCAAGTGCTAGGTGAGGTACATACCAAATGGGGCATAGTACACAGTCATGGGCCTGATAAGGGAGGAGTATAGGGGTACAATGGCCCCTTTTGATGTGGATGTGAATCCCTTCATGATAAGGTGGGCAAGGTAGGAAGTCCATCCAACCACTTCGGCAATGAGGGTGTCAAATGAGAGGTCAGCACTGCACAGTGTCACCAGGTCTCCGATTACTTTGTCTGTACTCATTGGGTTATTGTCTATGTGATAATATGTAGGTACCTTGTCCGTCCAAAAGGGTATGAGTATACATTACGTGGCATGCAGTGTCAGGCCATGACTCCGCCACCAGTTGTTGATGTCCGTGAGGCCTGTCAGTAGGATGTATGTGTCAGCAGGTGTATCGCCTATGGCGCCTAGTATGCAGTCATCTTTGAACATTGTCAACCACTACCCTCCCATGTCTGCTTCCACATCTGAGAATGATATGCCGAACATGAGCAGTCCCAGGACAGAGCCCTGTGGGACACCACATGTGACTGGCTCTGAGTCTGACATGGCACCAGTGAGGTTGACTATAGGGTTTCTATCCATTAGCTGGTTTGCAACCCATCATGTGACATATGGATTTACATGTCAGCTGTTGATCATGTCTATGATGGCAGACTGCGGTATTGTGTTGAATGCTGTAGGCAAGTCCAGGTAGGCTGTATGGACCGCTATGCCCTCAGCAATGGCTATAGTGACTGATTTGAAAAGGTCAACCAGATTCATAAGGCAGGATCTGCACTCTACAAAGCCAAACCGGGTGGGATCAAGTGTCTAAGTCCCCAATGTCTCTGTGTATGGGTACCATAATGATCCTTTCCATAGTGTTGCAGACCAGGCTGGTTAAGCTTATGGGGCAGTAGTTACCAGGGTCTGTAGAGGTGCCTCCTGTGTGGAGTGGGACTACTGTTGCTGTATGCCAGTGTCCAGGTACATATGCTGTAGTAAGGCTACGGCTGAATAGCATGTAATGTGCATGTGTAGCTCCTCTTGCAGTTCACGTAGCATGCAACCTGCAATACCGTTGGGTCCCATTAATGCTGTGTTTACAGCTCCGCTGAGGGTGGTTCCCAGCTAGACATCTGAGATGACAGGGAGGTTACAGTCAGCTGGGATAAGTAATTCCACATGTGTGGGTGAGGGAGTGGAGAAACCTGCACTGAACCTGTCTGCCAGACTGTTGGCATTATCTGTGTGTTCAGTGTAGCGTATATCACTGTGAACTAACTGTGAACACAACTGAGGGTACCCACCCAGGTGTGTAACATATCAGAGGAAGGCCTTGTGGTTATCCGTAGTGACCATAGCGATGTCCCTCTCATTGTTGGCCTTGCATGTTTGTACGACAAAACTTATCTTTCTACTACTGCTGATGAGAGATGCCGTAGCTCTATGAAAGTATGCTCTGCAGTGCAGTAGCTACCATCTGTTGTTATACAATTTGTTCAATGCTGGGGTCCACCAGACAGGACGCCTGCCCTTGGTGGAGAGGGTCATAATTCCATTTGTGATTGCATGATCCATGCATTCTTGGAGATGTCTGTAGAAGCATATGTGAGGGTGTCTGCATTGTGGGAAGTGGATTACACTGGCCCAGTGGGCATTAAGGATACCAACTCAGTTATAAGACATGTAAAGTCGGCATGTGAGAGGTATCACACTGTAGTCTGTTGTGTTGTGGGGGAGGTGGGATATGTATATCCAGGGGGATTAGTCTGTGGTCAGATGTGACTAGTGAGGGGTATACTTCCAGTGTGTAGCACATTGTCCCCATGTTTGTGATGATCAGGTCTAGTATATTATCTCCTGTTGTGGGAGAGGTGACTAGCTGTTCCACTGCATTTGACATAGTGAATTCTGGGAACCTTTGGGCTAGGGTGTTTGGGGTAGAATAATGCACCCAGTGTATGGTAGGGTAGTCGCACTATCCCAATATGATGGTGTGTGGTGGGACATTCATATCCTCCAATGTCTACAGGAAGGCCGACTGTGGTCCCTGAGATTGGGAGGGTGGTCTGTAACATGCTACCAGTTGTATAGCAGGTTTGCCTATGGTTATCTGCACCTGGATGGTCTGTGATGCTACATGTGTTGCCACTAACCTGGAGGTGTGTGTGTCCTCCATGAATATGGACACACCCCCTCCCTTTTTGTTTTGTCCTGAGTCCTGGGGCCAAAATGCATGATACGGGGTATAGCCTGGTACCGCTGGTGTGCTTTCAGGAGCCTTGAACCAGGTTCTCACTTACTGCACAGACATCGAGCTTGGTAGAATATGTACGTACAGATATATGTAATACACACATACATATATAGATATCTGTAGAGACTTACACATATACAGATAGATCTGACTGACAACAGATATGTCTGTATATGACTATCTCTCACTCTCTGTCCCACCCCCTCATGCTCACACTCACCCTGTGTCTCTCTCTCACTGTCTCCCCCTCTCTCCCCACATCTATATGTATATATCTACATCTATATATACATATTATATATACATATATACAAACAGATATATATATCCATATACAGATATAAATATATCAATACATATATATACATATATATATATATATATATATATATATATATATATATATATATATATATACATATACATATATAGACTGTGTGAGGCACATGTGTGCAGATGTCTTGCTACAGGTGCCTGGTGTCACAGGCATGGAGTGAACACCAGTGTGGATACTGGAGTACCATACCCCATTCAAAAACACTGACACCAGTAACCACCACATATGTACATGCCTGCCCACCACTGCATGTGTCAGGGGGGAACAGGGTCAACAAGTGTACAATAGGCTCCACATTGATATACACAGTGGCACACTAGTCCTGTAATACCTGTACATGGAATGTGTCAGCGGACATGGTGTGTCAGCTATGGACATTTAGGTCACTGTACCCCTCCACACCCCACAATGTCCTACACGGTATGTACCTCCCATGACAGCTACAGATATGGTGAAGGACACAGACATATGCAAGTAACTGTGTCAATGCACTCAAACACCACAGAGCGCACACAGACTACCTACATAGAGGTTACCACTGCTGGATATACATAGTTCGGTCACACCCATGACAGTTGTCTCCCAACCATGGTAACACCTCCAACATCCACAACACAAATTACCTATGTCTGTCGTCCTTGTCACTGCAGTATAAAGCACATGGTGGAGGTACGGGACCCTACCCACAGATATGACATACCCTGTAGTAGACCACACAGAATTAAGAAGCAAGGCTCCCCATGAGTAGATGTCCGACATACCCCTGCTGAATGTTATGCTGATAGGTAATATGCCATATGAGTCACCCTGTTTAACTGTTTGTAAGGAGCAGGTACGATCATAACACATGTGTCACAAGGAGCAGGGTAGCATAACAGTATGCTGCTGTAGGCCCAGGGCCAACAGCACACTACCTACCTAGGACACAATGCACACCTATTAACACATTGCAAATGGAATATGTGAGGTGGAATGAGTGTGCTAGTGACTGGGTGCATGTTGTGTACTGGTGTGATTGCTCACCATGACTGTCTGTCTGTCATGGTAGTGTGTGTCCTTGGTGTGAGGCCAGAGACAGGTGTGTGGGGTATTGCGATCAACACATACTACATTGCCATATGTTGTGCTGTGTTACCCTGTATATCACTGTGGTGTAGGTAGGGTTATGGCAAGTAAGAGTAGTGTGCATTACCAGTGAAATATGTAACGTGCATTGTGTGCAGTGCATGGGCTGATAATGTTCCCCATACAGTACCTTGATTCAAACCCCCAGTGTGAGGTTGTGTATTGTACCTGAAACAATGTGTTGACTGCTGCAGTATACTAGTCTGTTGTATGGAGTGTGCCAGGTACTGTTGCACAGTTGTCAGATGAGCACTGATATCTGGTCATGTACATGTGTATCCCCCAATAGACAGACAGATGCTATATATGGTGCCTAAGTTATATCACTGCAGTCAAGTATAATGTGTATTATGTGTGCTACAGTCTGCTGACAGATATTGCTGACATATTTCCCTTCTCCTTTTCAGGGCCATGGTTCACCAGCGGAACCCAGTCTACTCTGCTGCAGAGGAGGAGGAGATACACCAGAGTCTGGAGCGGGATTTCGCTGTACTCTTTTCCCGCACCAGCCAGAACCAGCAGGAGAGGGCTGCACTGCGGCAAGACCTGGTCCATCGGGTAAATGACATAGGCACACATAGCCAGACATATGAGCAGGTACGCCATCACTGCAGTGATTTAATTAGAAATGTCCGTCAGCGTGCGTCGGATATCCACAGGCAGCAGCTTGCCACAGGTGGTGGGGTGGCTAGACATCCCCCCCTCACCAGACTGGAGGGACTACTCCTGAGTGTTGTGGCTCCAGCACAGCAGCAACAACAACAGCATACATGTGTAATGATGGAGGCTGGAGCCACACAGCAGCAGGACACAGAGCGTGCAGGTAACATGCCATGTGCATAGTGACCATTCTGTACACTGTTAGGTTATGCATGTGTGGGGTGTGTCCTCGATTTGTAGCTGTTATCTTGGTAATTATTGTGCATTAGTGATAACCTCATTATCTGCAGTACACCTGTGGAAGCTAATTGTTGCACTACTGAACTGTATCATGCCCACAGTATCAATGGCACAGTTGTGCCCACTGACGATAAATGTCTCTTTTCCGCCGGTCCCTCTGGTGTAACAGCAAGGCAGCCTATCCATGCTGGTGAGTGTGTAATACCATTACCTTCACTGCTCTGTATACTAATAGTAATAATAGGCTGAAGCAGTAGTGCTATGTGTTTGATTGCAGGTGTGTTTGTGTCTGTGGGTTGATATCTCATATACTGAGGTGTGTGCATGTGTGCATGTGTGCATGTGTCCATGTGCCCATGTGCGCATGTGTGCATGTGCCCATGTGCCCACGTGAGCACGTGTGCATGTGTGCAGGTGCCCATGTGCCCATGTGCCCATGTGTGCATGTGTGCATGTGCCCATGTGTGCATGTGTGCATCAGTGGTGGCATTGTGTACACATTGTAAACTGTGTTTCCTGTCTTACTCCCACTGGTTCTGGTGCTGCTCTGGTGTCATGCAGCAGGGAACCTGAATCAGCTGCTGTGGATAGTGATGATGATACCTGTGTAATGGCACAGGTGGGTGTGCCAGGGTCCGTCATTGGTCAGCCAATTGACACTACACAGCTGTCGACCCCATCAATGTGCACAGTTATCCTGCAAATACATCCTTTGTCACCAATGTCCCTAGGTGATGGACAGAATACAGTGGGCATTGACCAGGGTAATGTGGTACCAGTGGCACATGCATCCCCACACTGCAGCCATAGCCAGGGCCCTGAAATGGTACCACACAGGCAGACGTCCATGGGTTCTCGTGGGAGCATCCGTGGGCGTACTGCCCCTGTCAGACATGCCCACAGAGGTCTTTCAACCCCAGCTATGTGTCAGGCTGTAATGCAGGCACAGTCACGTATGGAACGGTACACCAGACAGGGTCTGAGGGAGCTGAGAGCATGTCGCACAGCCATGAGTGACAGTATGCATGATGTTGCGGCTGCCATCTGCAACTTCACCGAGGTCATTGACAGATGTTGGGGGGACACATTAGATCTGTTCCACAACTATATCTCCATGAGCCAGGGCAATGGTGGACGGTTGAGGCGTCGACATGGCCGTATGCCAGCAACAGCAGCAGCTGGCAGCCGTCGCGGACGACAACAGGGCCGCGGCTGCTCACATAGTGCCAGCAGCAGCCCCAGCAATGCTGGGTCTGTGCTGTCATCGGAACGCCCCAGGAGACCACGTGCACGTGGCGCTGGACAGTCCCAACAGGGACCTGTCTCCAGTCAACGAACACCTGCTTCTGATGACAGTACCCAGTCTGGCTTGGTACCTGATATGGTCCGTAGCACCCCTGCCAGGCACAGATACCGTGTCCGTGGCCACAGACAGTGATCTGTATGTCCTGGCAGGTACAGTCTGTGGCTGTCCACAAACACCTGTATATGGCAGCCATGAGGTGGGACTGTGTGCATTCATACACACATGCAAAGTGATAACACCTAGGGCTACCGCATACACGCACACACTGCATCAACATTGCCCCATCTTGTACTGATGTCCCTCACCAACACACACACACAGACATGTCAATTGGTTGTATCAGTGGCAGACTCAGGCATACCAGGTACACACCCTGTGCATATGATGAAACTGTGCCACCTCCTGCAATCTGTAACATCGGTGCATGAACAGGTTAACATGGTGCTGATGCACAGGGTGACTACATAGATGTATTGTAATAGTATGATGTTGACAACAGTACAGTGTAATTATAGCATTGTGGGTATATACCAGCATGCCTGATGCAGTTACAGTATGAATGTCATTGTATTGTTTTGTACACCCATACTAATTACCACAGTGTTCTGTCTGCACATCTTTGCATACTGGTGGTGAAGGGATGGCCACCTACATAGGTAGCACAGGGGATACAACAATGTACATATTGATACTCAATGATGGCCATGTCAACTGCGAGCTGCATGCTGTCCACACTTGACTCTGCAATGCAGATGTTTCAGGATGTTGATATCTGTGCAGTACTACACAACAGGTTCAGGGCTCACAAGAGCACACTAGCACTACAAGGTCACACCTCATACCATGCATAACAGCACCAAAACACAGAACTAACTATGACAGGAGGGAGAGTGTCCATACATGTCAAGGATACTGTGATGCCAGGACAGGTAGCATACATCATACTATGTCTGGAACTGCTGAGTGAGGGCTCAGTGTCTGTTATTTGACGTGTATTATTACAGGTATGAGCACTTGGGTATCAGGCCAGTTATTCAACATTACGAAGGTACGTGGTCTATACACTTGTGGGGGTTGTGGCTGGACCCAGCCCGTCTGACCTGGGAATGTCTGGGTACTGGCTTAGAGTGCCTGCATATATGCACTGTTACATACTGGAAGTCGTACACCTTGTTTGTTGTAGCATAGTCTACATACAGGCCTGCTGACTGTAGCTTTGTTTGTATGCATGTTTGCCTGTTATGTTCCTGAAACACTGATTCCACCTGCAGTGCAGATATACAGTGCCTCTGTGGATCCCTAGTGACATCTGTGTTGCTTACTGTACTGATGTCCATGTGTCACTTGACAGAACATCACTGTTTGTCCTGTTTGCATGTAGCTTGCCTGTAACACATTGCATATGACTTACCTCACATTTGCTCAAGACAGCATTCACATATGCCAGCACTGACAATTCAGGAGCACTACACCCTCACATAGTCACCTTGAGTACCTTGTTCCCCATTGGCCCTATGTGTCGTTACTTAGTATGGGAGTCTTTCATAGGTAGGTTCATAGATAGGTTCATAGATTAGTACTAGGCTAAGTGCCCCTGTGGGGCATTTTAAGCCTAGCCAATTACTCCATGTGAGAATCAAACCCTTCACCTTGTGTCTGTAAGGTAAACACCTTAACCATTATGCCAACATCCCACCATGGTAGCATGTGCAAAGGTCACCTGTCAATCTACTCTCAGGTCCAGTTGGTGAATCTGTGAGTCATGTGGCAATGTTACAGCTGCCTCATGTACACAGACAACCCTCTCCCCTTCCCATACATGTACAACACATGTGAGAGATGCAACCACATAGCCAAACTGGGGGCTAAGCTCTGTTTACACAGCACTGGCATTCCCTGTCAGGTGGAGTGGGATACTACAGTGATTACAGTACCATTCTCCCATAGACCTGCCATGACCACAATCCAAACACAGACACACACAGGTACATTATTGGGCTCTCAGAATAGCATCCTGCCTGAGCAGCTGACACCTGCAAAGCAGACACACAAGCAAGCATTACGCCAGAGCAGAGCACATGCAACACATAGCTCACAAAGCCTGTGTGCCAAACAGTGTCAGGCGATACGGCTAGACAACACACCTGCTACGATTGTATGAGGTACCTCTATTGACACGTACACGGTGGTCCTGCTCCCAGGCTGAACAAGGTGACGTTCATGCTGAGCTGCCCGTCGGGCACTATGATCCACCACATAACACAAGCAAAGCAGTCACTCCAAGGCATGTAGCAGTATGACTCAGTCATTGTCTGTGCCAGTGTGTATGACCTCTGATGCACCTCCCTGGACTACATGTTAGGGGACATGGAGGGGCTCTCTGAGGTTGTGGCACAGGCTGGTATGACCCTGGCTTTGGGTAACATCTCACCCTCACCATGAATGCTGCCACAATATGTAGACAGGATCATTGGTTTCTGCACTTAATGTATCTTTCAGTGACATCCAAAGGGGATCCAATGCCTGCCAGTGTGGGATTACATGCTGGACATGCCACATTGCTTTGCTTGGGACAGCTTGCACCTGTCACCCATGGGCCATTGTATATTGGCAGAGGCTGTTGCTACACACATACTGCCTTTGTATGCAAGGCTGACATTACATAGCCACCTACACAGGTATCACATGGGATGGGACACTAATAGCAACGCTACTCAACAGAAGCAGTGTAAACCTGAAGATGCATGCAGTGGAAACTGTCCTTAGCATGGGGTACAACAATATCTGTGCAGTAACAGACTCCTGGTACAAGGCTCCCAGGTGCACACCATCAGTGCCAGGTCATTCCTGATACCATGCTTGTCATCCCCTACACATGCACCAAAACAGAACAGGGGGGGATGTATCCAAAGGCACCTCAGATACACACACCCCCAAGTTGGTGGCACTGCACAAAGCATCAGAGCCTCTCCATGTGCAACACACAGTGGGTTAGACTGCCTTCAGGTTCATAGCCTGGCACACACCACACTCCCATACCCAGGAAACCCACTTGGCCTTCCTGACAACACTGGGAATATGACGGTCTCTACACACACCATTATATGGTTGTACTGCAACTACCCAAACATACAGTGTGAGCATTATTCTAGCTGCAAGACCCTATCTGAAGGTGTCTTATCATTCATTCCCTGCATTGCTATGGAACAACTTGTTACCACTCCCACAAGTGGTGACAACATGCTGCACCTGTTCATCGCCAACATGTGGACTATATGCTCCAGACCAATCATGTATCCCTCGCTGGTGGGATGACACCATCTACAACCCACACTGTATAGTCACATACCACATGCAGCCCCTGCACAGAACACCCCAGTCATACAGTTGTCTGGTGCATATTCCATGTATTCACATGAGGCAGGCTTCGGACATGGGAACTCTTGCAGTTCACAGGTACATATGTGTAGGTGGCATACACATACATCATGTGTGCATTGACATTACTGATATAATGTATGTCGTGCAATATTGGGAACAACACACCACACACATGGACAAACTGTGTGACAAAATTACACATGGCA
The DNA here is from genome assembly GCF_019279795.1 of Protopterus annectens. Classification (NCBI taxonomy): domain Eukaryota; kingdom Metazoa; phylum Chordata; order Ceratodontiformes; family Protopteridae; genus Protopterus; species Protopterus annectens. The sequence goes on along the minus strand of NC_056741.1, from coordinate 1,654,485,116 downwards.
TGTATAGGATACAAACCCCTACCTAACTATGTTAGATCACTAGTGAGAGACGCATTAGCAGAGCACGCTATTTGCATTACTGGGGGGATTGCTTTCTCCTGCTGTACTTATAGGGTGCTGACATCATCAGTGTTTAGACAGTGGAATATGCAGCATGTCTTGTGTAGTAATAGTTGCCAAAAGGGACATTTCTCTTACACATGGAATTGTACACACTACTCCCCCATACACAGTCACACACACACTGGGCACTCGCAGGATTCAAACCCCTACCTAACTATGTTGTGACACTAGTGAGAGACGCATTAGCAGAGCATGCTATTTGCATTACTGGGGGGATTGCTTTCTCCTGCTGTACTTCTAGGGTGCTGACATCATCAGTGTTTAGACAGTGGAATATGCAGCATGTTTTGTGTAGTAATAGTTGCCAAAAGGGACATTTCTCATACACATGGAATTGCACACACTACTCCCCCATACACAGTCACACACACACTGGGCACTTGTAGGATTCAAACCCCTACCTAATTATGTTATGACACTAGTGAGAGACGCATTAGCAGAGCACGCTATTTGCATTACTGGGGGGGTGGGATTGCTTTCTCCTGCTGTACTTATAGGGTGCTGACATCATCAGTGTTTAGACAGTGGAATATGCAGCATGTTTTGTGTAGTAATAGTTGCCAAAATGGACATTTCTCATACACATGGAATTGCACACACTACTCCCCCATACACAGTCACACACACACTGGGCACTTGCAGGATTCAAACTCCTACCTAATTATTTTATGACACTAGTGAGAGACGCATTAGCAGAGTGTGCTATTTGCATTACTGGGGGGATTGCTTTCTCCTGGTGTACTTATAGGGTGCTGACATCATCAGTGTTTAGACAGTGGAATATGCAACATGTTTTGTGTAGTAATAGTTGTCAAAAGGGACATTTCTCATACATATGGAATTGCACACACTACTCACCCATACACAGTCATACACACACTGGGCACTTGCAGGTTTCAAACCCCTACCTAACTATGCCATGACACTTGTTAGAGACGCAGCGCGCTATTCACATTACTGGGTATAATTTCTGCTCATGACATATGTATAGTGTGCTGACATCATTATGGATGAAGAGGTATGTACATCTGTTACTATCCATCAGTAAGGGGGAGAGCATATCTATGCATTATCTTTGCACAGGCACAGTGGCCTACTGTACTGTGGAGGCAGATGCCAAATACACTGTGGATAGCCTTCTGTATTCCCTAGGGACAACAGTCAGGTATTGCACTCTACGGCCATATGTTTACCTGTCAGATGCACATATCTGTTGCTCATATACTGTTTGTGGGTCTTTATTGCCATAGCCTTCCCTATCTCTATAAACAACGTGTGTACTGTGGGAGATGTTTGCATATGAGTGGGATCCAGTACTTTACTTATGTCTCTGTTGTAACTTCACTGTGTGCACTGGGCAGATGTCTGTATTGTGGGAGGTTCCTGTGTTAACACATAGAAATGCCAGATATGTGTGTGCAACTGCTGAACTGTGACATGGCCTAAGTGTGTGAGCATGCCCAGTTCACAGTTTGTATGGCTTCTTGACTGCCACATCTCATTTATCTAAGTATGCGAGCATGCCCAGTGTGACCTTTCCTTATGTTTGGATCTGTGGACCACCACATTTCTGTTTGTGTGTGGACGCCATCTATATATCACATGTACAGTTGAGTGTTGGACATCAGGTTGTGTTCTTACTGCTGAACTGCTGTGTGTCTGAACCTAACAGGCATTATGCTGTGCCTGCAGGGTTGCCATGGGATAGTTTGCATACAGTTGTCATCATCCTTTCCTGCTGACCAAACAGTTGTTTTGTTGTATAGTGTACTGGTGCAAAACTTTCACTGTGGTGGACAGTATAATTGGTTTCAGTCCTATCACTGCTTGTAATGTTTATAGTGAGCACACCAGACTAGTTGAGGGCCAGTTGTGCAGATATGACCATGTTGCATTTTGTTCAGATATGGACAGCTTAGTACATGATTGTCCGACATTGTTAATGTATTCCACAACTTGTGTGGACAGTGACAAACAATGGCCATGTGCCCTAGTCCATTTGTAATGCTAGTCAGAGAGTGTTTGTCCTTCAACACACATTTACTGGTGTTTGCCATGACATATGTCACAGTTAGTGTGCTGTGCCTCTGTCTACCCATGACATACAGGTGATATTCAGGGTACACCTGCCATCTCCCATCCAGTCATCATGATTCCTCTGGATGACAGTCACTGAGAGACTCCCTGGATATCCTGTAGTGGGAGTTTAGTCGTGAGTGGAGTGAGCTTCTGGGTTGTGGACCAATCAGTACAGCATGTCCTGTTTATGTCTGTGCTGGGGTTCAGGCATGTCAGCTGCATAGGTCACCAGCATTCAGTGTTTACATGGTGCCAAATGTCCATTGATACCAGGTTGGTCATGGCTCTATACATCAGGCACAGTTCACCTCCAGCCAGGCAGTATGGCACTGTGTGGAGCTGCAGTTACTTTACTCAAGTGACACATGGCATCTGTTACAGCTCTGCGATCCTCCTGGTGGGGTATTTGTGTGGTCATTCCAGTTGCTGCAGGTGTCTGCTACTGTACATCCCTGAAGGGCCATTGTACACAATTGTGAGGCTGCTGATGGATGACTGGAGAGGCACATTGACCTACCCTAACCAAGCTGTGCTTACCTTCATGATTAGGTGGGTATATGGCATGTTTCTGTAACCGCTACAGACACATGGTTGTCACATGCAGGATATCTATCACCTTGTGTCCCCAGGTCTCTTATTGCTCCTGATGTACTTACTGGGTTAACACCTATGTGGTAATTTCTGGCCATGTACTGTGTTTCCACAGGGGTTGACTATACCCTATTCTGCATTTAGCTTGTTGACATGGCTGTGGTACCACTTGTGTGTTTCTATGTGTGCCTTTTGTAGGTTGCTTGTGTCAGCTGGAGGGTCCGATATGGTGGCCAGTTTGTCGTCCTCTGCAAACCTGTTCAGACAGAGTCCTTCCATGTTGGCCTGTACCTATGTGACATATATAGCATACGAGAGGGATCCCAGGACCATGCCTTGTGGGATGCCAGTTGTACCTGGTTTGCAGTCTGCCATGGCTACAGCATGTCTGCCAGGTCAGTTCTGTCCTTGAGCTGGTTTGCAACCCATCTACTTGCATAGGGGTTTATAGTTAGGCTGGTGAGCTTATCTGTACCGCCAACTAGGGTATTGTATGGAAGGGTTTAGCAAGGTCCAGATAGGCTGTGTGATCGACATTCCCCACATCACTGGGCTTGGTGCATGTTTCACATGAATCAGACATGTGCACAGGTCAGAATCTGCCCTATGACAGCCACACTGGGTAGGGTCCAATGTCTGTAGGTACCCAATCTCGTTATTCATGGGATCCATGATCATCCTCTCCATTACTTTGCCAACCTAGATATTCGGGGTTGAGGGGTGATAGTTTGCAGTATCCATTCAGGCACCCCCTTTGTGGTGTGGGACCACTGTTGCTGTACACCGCTCTTTGGGTACAAATCCTGTGGTAGGACTGATAGTGCACAGTAATGCTATTTGCTGTTCCATTCTTCTTACAGTACTTGTTGGACACAACCCAGGACACCATCTGGTACCATTGATGCTGTGTGCTGTGCTTTGTGGATGCTGGCTGTTACCTCAGCATCTGCAATGTCGGGGGGCCAGCACTCTCCTGGGATAGATATTTGGCAGTTAGGTGCTGGTGGGGAGTTTGCAAATAATCTGTTAGGTAGAATGTTGGCAATGTGTGTGGGTTTGGTGTATTGTTTGTGATATTAGAGTGCTGCAGAGCATATCTGTGGATTATCACCATAGTTCCTACCATCAAGTAGGACAGCTGTGTAATAATCCTTTGTGTCCTGCACAATTTGTATCATCATAGGTTCATAGGTTCATACTAGGCTATCTACCCTGGCCTTGTCTGAGCATGGACAGACTGTGTGTGGGTCTCAACACCCCTTGCAATGTGCATATTATGCCCACGTAGGGTTTACTTTCCTAGATGTGACACAGGGATGGCCCCCAGTGTACACCTGCTATCTCCCATGCACTTCAACGGATTTCTCTTGTTGAGTTTGTGTGTGGAGCTCAGCCTATCATGGACTGGGGTTCTGTTCCAGAGTGTCCTGAGCCTCTGGGTTATGGATCTGTCCCTCCAGAACATCCTATTAATCTATGTGTAGAGGTTCAGATATCTCTCTGTGGTGTGTCTGTTGGATTTGGGGTTTCTGCAGTGGAGCATGTCCATTCATTCTGGATTGGGCATGGCCTTGTACATCAGGCATACATCACCTCTGACTGTGCAGTATGCTTCTGAATTGGGCTGTGGTTTCTTCAGCCAGGCTGCAGATGTCCAATGTTTGGACCCTTTATCCTGTTGGTGGGGTACATTTGGGGTCTTTCTGACTGCTGCATGTGTAAGGTAAGGTACATGCGAACTGGGGCATAGTTGTCACGTATGGGCCTGATAAGGGAAGGGTATGGGTGCACAGTGACCTCTGTAGCTCTACATGTGCATCCTTTCATATTAAGGTTGGCAATATAGCAGGTCTTCCTGGCCACCTTGGCAATGTGTGTGTCACATGACAGGTTACTGTCCACTTGTCTCCCTAGGTCCATGACTACTTCTTCCATACATAATGGATTGCCACCTATGTTATACTTTGTGTGTGCCTTGTTTGGTATTTGTTGGGACATTCATACTCTGATGTGTCTTCAGGAAGGCTGGCTGGGGTATCTGGGTTTGTGTGTGGGGTCTGTAGCAGGCTTCAAACAGGTACACAGTTTGAGACAGTGTTACTCGCCCGTAGATAGTCCATGCTGCTTCTTGCTGTGGTACCACCCTGGGGGTGTGGTTATTCTTGATAATTACTGGTAGCCACACTCCTATTGTCGTGTGTTCCATGTTTTGGAGCTGTAGAGCATGGTATGAGGCATAACCTGGTAGTATTAGGGTGCTCTTCTGGGCCTTGCCCAGGTTTCTGTTACAGAACACATATTACCATTCTCCATGCTGTGGTGGGTTTGGTCTGCATGCACCTTGCAGGTTAGACTTCTGGCATTGGGTAGCATTACGTCCAGGTTATTATCCCTTGTGCTACCTATGTTGTTGGGTTTGTGCTTCCAGACTTACCTATTCCAGGCACAGTGGGGGTAACAGCAGCCTTTGCCAGTATCTACACAGCCAGGTGTGCTGGGTGCAAGCCATCCCTAGCAGGTGGGGCATCATGTCTTGCTCGGCATGTCAGCCCAGGCTGTCAGCCATGTATTCCCCCTTGCTAACAGCAATACCTCAGCCAATTATTGTACTTGATCTTGTTGTCTTCATAGTGTGGCATCATGCTTGGTGAGGGTGAGATGTTAGGCTGGGTCTTCATGTTTGCATATACTAGATGGTGTTACATTGCTTAACACATGGCAATCATGCCTCAGGTGGTGCTGCAGGGCTGCCTCTGTTGGATGCACATACTACACTCCCTGTACATGTTTGAGAGCAGGTTATGTCATGTTAGGCATCCCTGTTACTATATGAGTGAGTCAGAGAGGAGTATCATTCCCAGGGTTCCTACTGAACCAGTGTATGTGCTATGCGTTGCCTCTTTGCCAAGGCCAGGGCATACTTGGTATGCCTCCTTCTGCCTACTGGGGCAGGCTCAGGTTGTTCCTCCTCCGAGTCACGCTCGGCCTGTGATGGCCTTGGCAATGGTGGGGGGCTGTTTGGCCCAGCCCTATGCTGGTCCTGCTGCAGCTGTTTTCGCAGGATCATATTATGTAGCATAGCACATACCATGACAATTTGGGTACATGTAGTTGGTGAGTACTGCAAGGCTCCACCAGATGTGTCCAGACACCGGAACCGTGACTTGAGCAGCCCAAACACACACTCTATTACATTACGTGTTTGTGCGTGTGCCTCATTATGGCGTTCCTGTTCAGGTGTGTGTGCAATTCTGATGGGTGTCATCAGCCACGGCTCCAGTGCATAACCTGCATCCCCCACTAGGTGTCCATGTGGGATGTCCCCGTTGGCAAATGTCTGGTACAGCTGCGTCAAATGCCAGATATGGGAATCATGGTAGCTCCTAGGGCAGCCAGCACACACATTCATTATTATGCCCTGGGCATCACACACGACCTGGCAGTTGATGGAGGGGAAACCCTTGCTGTTAATGTAGGCCCTACCCCGCTCACCGGCTGGTGCTTTGATGCGTATGTGCGTGCAGTCTATTGCACCCACTACCTCAGGGTATTCCGCTATTTGCTGGAAGAGACGCATATTGCTGGCCAATACCTCATGGGCATTGGGGAAATATACATGATCACTGACATGTGCTGACATGGCATCCAGGAACTGGTGCAGTACCCTGGAGGCTGATGCCTGTGATATCCCCATCATATCACCAGTTGGTCTCTGGAAGGTACCTGTTGCTAGTATTCTTAGGCCAACACATACCTTGGTTTCCAATGGGATGGGTTCCCCTCTGTTGGTTCTGTGTGTGGGGTGTGGCCTGCACAGCTCGACAATTTGCTGCAGGAGGTCTCTGTCCACTCTATAGCGCTCCACTATCTCCAGCTCATGTAACCCCTGGTAGGTGACCCTGGGCCTGTACACTCTTCTCTGTCTCCTCACTGTGGGTTGTCTGGCAGCATTTCCATTGTCACCACCCACAGCAAGTCTCCTATGTCTCCTTATGACAGCTATGGCAGCCCCTAGCATGTTTGGTCTGAGTGCAGCTTTTTCAGTTATCACTTCTACTAGCTTACTCCTGTCTTGCAGTATCTCTTGAGAGAAACATACTGCAATGCTGTTTGCAGTGTTTTAAGTGCTGGGCTGGGCTTGTATTCTGCCTGTGTAATTGCCTGCTTCTAATTGTTTTCACCTGCTACCTCTACAGGTATTCCCTGCTAGTTTCCTACTATTTCTTCTGCTTCCTTTTCCTCTCTGTTTCCTCAGGGGGAGCAGCGCACATACCAGCGAAAACACGCTCACAGTGGCTACCACGCATGCACACATGCTTACACGGACTAGAATCTGCTTATTCGGGTTAAAACTCGCGCACACCAGCGCAAACAGGTCTACAGACCTTTAAACAGGCTCCTACATGCTTACTCTGCCTTACACGCGCGCACTCTGTCTTACTCGCGCCTCCCAGCGCTCACACGCACGCATGCACATACAGCAAGAAACTTTGGTGTTGGCCACAGTGTACACCTTCCATTTCTTGACATTCCCATGCTTATCTGTTGACACTCCTCTTTTTCTGCTGTGTGATTGATATGTTTCACATACCACTTTGCTCCAATGAGCTTGATTTCTTCCTGACATTCCCCCCTGTGATGTCACCTATCTCCTACTCTGTTACTCCCTCTTATCTAACACTTACACTACACGGACTGTGCTCATTTGCTATGCGACAGTGTGATTCACTATCCTACCATTCATTTACATAGGATTGCCTACTAATGCTTAGTTACATGTCTTACACTCAGCTTCCCCCCTTAGTAACCACTAGACGGTGGCCATGTTGTTTTTGGTCTGCTAGTCCCTGTATTGCAAATCCATGCATTACATAAAACCCACATTTGTGGGTTTCTAACCTTCATTTTTCAGTTTTATATAGCGCAGCCCATTTGCGCGGGGCTGCGCTGCGTTTAAACATCGCCGATCTCCGAAAAAAAAAAACTTTTTTTTTCATGTTTGCATCGGTTTACCATGCCAATGGCCACATATTTGGCCATTGGCATGCTGTCTGTAACATTTGCACAGTTTATTTGGAGCTGTCATGGCTCCGTTGTGTTATTTGTAGTAACGTACTCAGTTGTCAACTGAGTACATTTCTGCAACTAACACGACTCTTACATGGGCTGGTTTCAGCTTTGTGGATCGCTAATCTACCTCATTTGCATATCTTTCGGCTGCAAGTGGGGTGATTAGCATATCCACGCCCTGCCCGTGTAAGAGTCGTTTTAGCTTTCTCTTACATGGGATTTCGGGCTGTTCCTGGATCGCGATGGCTGCATGGAGTCTTACACAGCTCTTAGACTCCGTGCAAGCCATCGTGAATCCTGCCCAATGTCTTTGACGAGTTTACAATCCAAGTAGTCAATAGAATTTGTACTATAACTAGATGTAAACCTTAAGAATTCAGTAGTTGAGTTTAAATACCTAATGAATTCTTATGCCTGTTGTTCATTGCCCTTGAAGAGGATGAAAATATCGTCCAAGAATCTGGTATAAAATGCTATGCTCACCCTGTGTAGTGGATGTTTAAAAACAAAATTGTTTTCCCAAAATGCCATAACTAAATTGGCAAAACTACCTCCACAGAGTGAGCCCATAGCCACTCCACAATTTTGCAAGTAGAGCTCACCAATGAATACAAAGAAATTGTTAGTTAAAATTATATCCAATAAGAGTTCCACTAATTGGATTTCTTGTGGTGGGGCGTCCCTAGACTTCATCATGAGGCTTACCCATTCAATTCCATCCAAATGTGGAATTGATGTATATAAGTCTTTAACATCTATGGTTAAAAAGTTGTTGTTTTTATCAAACCTCAATTTGTTAATGTTGTCTAAGAAGGCCCAAGAATCTTTGCAAACCTGTGGTTCTAATAATATGTATTTCTTCAAGATAGAGTCAACTACTTTGGAACAAGGGTACGTAATAGACCCTCTCCCATCTATGAGTGGCCTCATTGGTGGGTCAGTTAGGTTTTTATGTGCTTTGGGGATCCCGAAAAGCACTGGGATTTTAGGCCAGGACAGTGTGATGTAATTGTAAGTGTCAATGTCTATCAGTGACTCAATAAATAAGTCACTGAGGTAACTCTTAATTCGACCATATGCAGTGTTGACTTCATTTAACGATAACTTAGAGTATGCTTCACTATTTAATAACATCAACATTCTATTGTTATAGTCAACAAAGTCGAAAATAACAATCCCACCCCCTTTATCTGGTTTCACTACCCTCACGGGTGAAGATTTTAACAAATTCAATAATTCATTTTCCTGTGATGTAATGTTTCGACACTTGTTTCTGTTCCCAAATTTATGTGTCTCCACGATGTGGCGAAAGTCCAGTTCACAGATTTGCTCAAATACTCTTAAAGTCTGGTGAAGAGGGGGTTGAAAGTACTTGGAACCCTAAGAGCATTGTTTGAAGTAGTATGGTTCCCAAGTAAAACCGTTAAGTTTAATTTTCTGACAAACAGTTTCAAGTCAAGAACCAGGTGTTCCAAGCTAGAAGGTTTACTGGGAACAAACGTGTTACCCTTTGCTAGGAAGTCAACTAGCGCAGGGTCAATGTGTAAGGAAGAATAATTAAAGATTTTAAAATCCCCTGTTGAATTCAAGAGAATGTCTACCCCCAAAGGGGGTATAGCCCCTATCTCTTGAATCTGTTGTTACATTTGTTCCTCTGGTTCTTCTGCATGTTGTTGAACTTCTTTTTCGGAATTGCTCCTAAGTCTTTGGTTACATGAAAATTTTGGTTGGAATTACTTCTATTATTCATATTAGTGCTGTGTGTAGTTGTCCCGTTACTGTTATTGCAATTTTGGTTACAAATTCTTTCACTACGTCTCAGGGTGTTGTCATTGTTGTCAACTGCAATAGAATTAGGACTACCCATGTTGTCAAGGGTAGAATCCGCATTGGTGTTAAGCAAAATTTGTGTATTCCCACCTAGTGCTGCTGCTGACTGTGCACAGATTCATCCCCCAACAACACCACCTGTGCCTCACTATGGCCACCATCATCATCAGAGTCTGATGAGACACTGACATCAGGTTGTGAGGGGTACACACTCCAAACCCCATAGTCACCTGTGAGGAAGAAGACAACATGACTACATTACTCCCTGCTCTATTATGTCCACAAACACACACACACATACAGGTGAGGTGCCACAACTCCATTATACATACCGCACAGTATTACTGATCCCATGCTCAACACACAAGCAGACCACAACAGACACAGACAAGACAGGCCCTTAACAAATGCAATGCAGCTATGTCCAGTTTGATACAGGAAGGGACATGGTAGTCTAGGATTTCAAGGAACTTAGTATTGAAGTATGCCACTGCTTCATCTAGTTGGAGGTGTTTTAAGGGTGACCAGTTGCAAACTCTCAGTTCATTTTGGAAGTGTTCAGGGTTAAAATGTTTATTGGAGCGAGTAGTTCTGAAGGTTGTAGGGCTTGGTGTGTAGGTCTTTTGTCTAATTAAATAGGTTAGTGAGTGATCACTAATGTCATCAGGGAGGATGCCTGCTATGTAGGTTGGGGACTGAGTATTTATAAGGATCCAATCTAGGGTGGATTCTTTGTTGGTGGGCATATGGATTCTAGTAGGTATGGTGATAGTTTGAGAGAAGCCAAGTAGGTTTATGTGGTTAGTAGGGTTATCAGAATTGCATGCATTCTCTCCTTTTTTGTACAGACTCTTGAGAGAATCCCTCATTTATGGAATATGCTTCATTTGGATATAAAGCAAGCTAGCTACCTGACCCTCTAAACATAACCTGGCTGAATAGATGGGCAATTTTAAATATACCTTGGATCCGGCTGCTCAAGTCTCCATTAGAAAGGGTCGAAACTATGAGTAAATTACTCATGTCAAGGGGTACTTGAGATTTGGGGTGTTGTGGATTAAATTACTAATGCTCCCCTGCATTAACATACTAGTATTAACCTATGAACTTGACTAACATGGCATCTTCTTTAATGATTTGTTTCAAACATGTCTGCTGCAGAAGCCTACATAATATTTTAATTTTCTATTTTGATATCACAGTTTGTCACAACAAGAATAAATGACATGCCATTGAACAATTTACGACAAAACACAATAAGATATTCAGACAGCAATAAGGACTTATGTACTTGACAATGATACATATATAGTTTTACTAATTGTTTCATAATGATACTGCATTCCTTTCACAGAAAGAAAATATTATTAATAAGATTTTTTCATTTTTTTTTTAATTAACTCGGTAAATTAACATGATTTAAAAGCCTCTTTTTAAGGAGGGAACCAGGAGCATTGCCTGACTCAGTGGCTTAATCAGAGTCATGTAGTTGCAAGCATAAACTGTGAAATCAGAAGCAGGAATACATGATGAAGATACTAGTGCACTGCGTAGACCCAACTTCTCAAATAAACCTCCAGACAGTAAAATAAAAACAAAAGAAAAATCACCTGCTATCTTGCTGTCTTTTATGTAACATAAATCTCAAAGGAGTATTCCTTCACTGTTTAGGTGGGCATAGAGCTGCTTGGTTGTTAAGGACTGAAAGCTCATGGTTCACCTTGCTGTTCCTCTGGGTAATGTATTTTCTATGCTGAACTTCAATGGATGCAGCCGTACAGAGTAACATGTAACTACATAGATAGTAGCTTCCTGGGGGAGTGCAACTATGGAAGGAGCATGTGTGGTCTCCAGTCAGCTGCACTGCAAGCCCATCACAGCTGAGATGGAATCATGCAAATAGGAATAAACTTTCATTAGCTCTGACTTAATGGATGAGCACGTCTTTTGTTTCCTATCGTTCCTGCTATTTTTGGAGGTACATGTTAACTCACTGCAGTTTAGCTAATCAGACATGGCAGGGTAATGGAAGGAGTATGGTACAAATGTCACCTGTGCCTCAGAAATTGCAGAACCATACTAATCTGAAAATACAAAAGAAGAGATATTATTTTTATTAGTTTCTCTGATTACAGTCTTTTGGTCCAGATATTTCACTATAGGATGTAAGGTGGCAAGTATTTGTGGTTGTTTTTTTTATTTAGACATCATCATTTTAGATGTGAATGCATTTATACAAGAAAGACATAACAACTACAAGTAGCCATGTTTTGTCTAAGCTGCATTTATCTTGCATCCACATTTTGTTTTACTGTCTTACATTTCTAGAATATCAAATGTGTATTGTGATCCACTCTGATGGACTATCTTTTATACAGGAGAGAAAGAAAAAGGAGCAGAAAGTTCAAAGAAAACATGAGCTGATACTGTGTGCAAATGTGTGTATGCCAGGTCAACATAAGCTTTTGTCTAAATTTGAAGACCATAAATCCATCCTTCAAAGAATTGTTCTATGTCATTTAAGACAGAATGTAAATGTACCCTGCTGAAAGGAAATTCTGATATATTTACATTGATAAGTACATGGATCTAAATGTACATTTTACTCTGATAATATTGCTGTATCTTGACTAAAATTAGAATAGTGTGGCTTAATCTCACTTATGATACATTGTGTCAGTGTGACAAGGATATGTTGTGTTAATGTGACATGGCTTAATCTCACTTATGATACATTGTGTCAGTGTGACAAGGATATATTGTTGCAAAATCCAGTCATGTGATAGCTGTTGTAATCATTTACTTTTTGTTTGGTCAGAATTATTTTAAAATCTCCAGTGCATATGCTTAACTAGTTTGATACGGCAGCATATTCTGTTGAAATGCAATTCTTTAAAATGTAGTAGAAGGCTATAGACAATCACTGCTGGCATGGTTTAGGATTTTAGGATGACAAGAATTACAAGATAAGGTAGTCTAGAAGATTATATGGCCCTTGCTAATGCCCACCTTCATGCTTTCTGTCATGTCTCTCTGTGTGATGTTTTCTCTTTTCAGTTGTGATGATTGTGGGTTTTGTATATTTATGTAAGGTGGGCTGGAGGGTGCAGATGGGCCTGCCCATGTTAAAAAAGTACTTTTGTTATTTATTTACATTTGTTTACCGGAAAATTCCGACTGGACACAGGTCGTTTTTCAGCGGATGCCCGGGGAGAAAAGCTCCACATCATGTACATGATAAATAGAGATACAACGTTGCAGCAATAGTAAACAACATTACAGGTTGTTGGCTTTAATACAATAACAAGATATTGATTATCAACAGTATATACAGTAAATGTTGCAAGTTAAGATAGTTTGTTGTTGTTTATAATATTAGTAACAAAGATGTCAGACAAGATTTTAAAGTATGCAAAGACAACTAGCTAATTCTGACTGTGGTTAGTAGTGGTGGTAGTATAGTTGGATTAAGAGTCTAGGTGAGGGGGGGGTGGTAAGGGTGGGGGTGTTAAATCTGGATTAGAACAAGGACAAAGCCAGTGCAAATTTAAGTGGAATTTGAGTGCAGTCTTGAAAAGGCTGCTGGAAGGTAGAGTAGTTACAGAGGGTGGAAGATTGTTCCAAAGTTTAGATATGGTACATGAAAATATGGCTTGTCCTGCTGAGTTTTTGGGTTTGATAACAGTGAGTTGATTTTTGTTGCTTGATCTTAAGGGCCTAGTGGAGTGATAGGGTTGGAGAAGGGTTTGAAGGGAAGGGATGTTATGGGGGTGGTTAAATACATTTATGAGTGAGGGTGAGTTGATTAAAGTGAAGGAGTTGTGGGAGTTCTAGCCAGTTTAGTTCTTTAAGGGAGATACAATGATGGCTGCGGTAGGAGGTTCCAGTGGCAAATTTAGCAATTTTGTTGTAACAAGCATCCAGCTTGTGTAGGTCTGTCTGTCTAAGGTTGGTAAGTATGGGGGATGCATAGAGTAGGGTGGAGATTAGCTGGGAATTGGCTATGGAGATTCTAGCCGCCTTGGTTAGGAATTGGTGGCTTCGATATAATGCACCAAGTTTCTTGTGAACTTTTTTATTGTGAGAGATATGTGGGTGTCAAATCTAAGTTTGTTGTCTATTTCCACACTGAGTAATTTTGTGTGTTCTGATGGAGAGATGATGGTAGTGTCTTTGGTGAGAATGTTGAAGTGGGGGGTGTTTTGGGTGGCTTTGGAAGGTTGGAGCAAGAGAAGTTTTGTCTTACTTGGGTTAAGTAGGAGCTGAACATTGGATAGCCAGCTTTCTACAGAAGAGAATGATTCCTGTGTGATTTGTTGTAGTTCTGGTAGAGTGGGGGCAGAGCAGATGAGAGTAGAGTCATCTGCGTACTGTATAAGAAATGCTTGTGTGGTGGCAGTATGTAGGTTGTTAGTGAAAAGTGAGAATAGCAGAGGGCCAAGGATAGACCCTTGGGGAACTCCGAGTGTAACTGGGAGGTGAGGTGATAAGTTATTGTCCCAGATTACTGATTGCTGGCGTCTGTGTAGATAGCTTTATTGTCCCAGATTACTGATTGCTGGCGTCTGTGTAGATAGCTGTTGAACCAGTTGCAGGCTGATTGTGAGAAGGAGAGGTTGGGGAGAGTAGAGAGTAGTATCTCATGAAATACCATTTCAAAGGCCTTTGAGAGATCTAGAAATATGGCAACAGAGAAGAGGCCATTATTTCTGTGATGAAGTATAGTGTTGGTTGGTGAAGGAGAGCAGAGTGGAGGTAGTGCTGTGATATGGCCTGAAACCATGTTGGGTTTTGGAGAGGAGATTATTAGCTAGGAGGTAGTTGGGGACCTGGGTATTGATACATTTTTCAAGTATCTTGGAGAGAGGGGAGGATAGCAATGGGGTGGTAATTGGAGAGGTCGGTGGAGGGGGTGCCTTTGTGGAGGGGAATTATGTGGGATATTTTCCATATCAAGGGAACATAGGCTTCTGTTATGGAACAGTTGATTAGAATTGAAATTGGGTAGGCTAGTGTATCAGCTACAATTTTCAAGTATTCAGACGGGAAGTTGTCAGCTGTGAGTTTGGTGGGTTTAAGTTTTGACAATAGTCTCTTTATGTTGCAGGTAGGTACTGAGGTGAAGTAGAAAAGAGGAGTGAGAGGTTAGGGTTAGGAATTGGGGGGGGGGGGCTGTTATAGGGAAGTGTTGTTTGTTTAGAGATGTTATAGTTTCAGTGAAGTGTTTGTTGAAGGATTCAGCAATATTGCTGGAGGAGGGGGGAATGGACGGCTGGGGGTATCAACCTTCCCTGGGTGGAGGACAGTGTTAATAGTGGACCAGAATTGCTTGGGGTTGTGGTTGGTAGAGTTTAGGGTGGATTTATAGTAGAGGGATTTATCTAATTTTATTTGCTTTTTGGCTTTATTGTGCAGTTCAAGGAATGATTGCCCAAGTTATTTTTTGTTAGTCGCCAGTGCTCCCAGGCCTAATCTTTGGATTTCATTAGGGTTCTAGTGGTCTTTTGTAACCATGGGACATGCCTGGATCTGACTTTGGCATTTATTACAGGAGCATGGGTGTTTAGGATGGAGAGGAAGGTACTGAAGAAGTGGACAGCCTCATCTAGGTTGATGTATTTTAGTGGTGACTAGTTAATTTTTTGCAGGGAGGAGATGAAGGAGTTGGGGTTGAAGTTGGATTTGTTCCGTATTTGCCTGTGGATAATGGGCTTGAGACCATTTGTGTGGTGCCAAATTAGGAAAGTGGGGTAGTGGTCAATAAGACTGTCAGGTAAGCAGCCTGCTAGGTAAGAGTGAGGGGCTTTGTTGACTAGGATCCAGTCAAGTAAGGTATGATTGTTAGGGTTTTTGTTGATTTGGGTAGGGGATTGGATGAGTTGAGTGAACCCATGGAGATTAAGTTGAATCGTTGGGAGATTGTTATTACAGGATAGCCAGTTGATGTTAAAGTCGCCGAGAATGATGGTTTCCTGGGGTAGAGATAGACTAGCCCAGCTCAAGAGATTTTCTAGGGGTGTAATATTTTGCCCTGGTGGGAAATAGCATCCTATGATATTGATTGTTTTGTTTGGGTTTAGTTTGAGATTGGCATAAAAGATTTCTTCATTGCTGTGGTGAGGGGCAGATGTGTTCAGGAGTTGAATATTGAGGAGGTGTGTAAATATCAATACTACACCACCTCCTTTTTTGGACAATCTGCCTATGTGAAGGATGTTGTATTCAGGTGGAAGTATTTCCTCACTTTTGATGTGAGGTTTGAGCCAGGTTTCAGTTAGGAAGAGAATATCTGGGGAATATATGCTTATGCTGGTATGTAGTTCTTGGATTTTATTGCATATGCTTCTGATGTTTAGGGACATTATAAGTAGGTCTGTTGTTGTTTTATTGGCTAGGAGTTGAGTTGTGTGGGGGTTGCTTGGATTGGGTTTGTGGTTGGGTTGGCTTTGGGAGGACCAGGGTTTGGATTGATGTCTCCAGCGAGGGCAAGTTTATAGATGGTGTTTAGGATATGTTTTATATACATAGTAAATTGCTTATGATATCTTAGGGATATTTTATTTTTGAGTATATTAGGTGTTTGGTAATGGAGTGTGTGTATTGGGAGGATGTTTTTGGTGGCAGCGGTTGTGTAGTTATAGTGTAAATGTTTGAGGGAGGGTGTTGAGAGAGTACAGTGGAAGTTGTTGGGGCATGTGACTGTGGAGCTTTAGTAGGATGTAATGTGAGCTAGACGTACGCAGGTTAGGATTGTTATTATATTAGGTAGTAGCATGATTGTGTTGGATGTAGGGGGAGGGGGATGACTAGTGGTGTAGCCTAATTGGTGGTAATTAGGGGTGTGGTTACGGCTAAGAATAAATGTAGAGGTACTGGGGGAGGGTGAGAATAGGGGGCAGGGAGGGGAGCAAAGGGAGCCTAGTGAACAGAGTGGGCTAGAAAACATGGGCTAGAACCCCCCAGGCTAAAGATTGCAGGGTAAGTGTCTAAATAGTCAAATTGCTAGGAGTTATTAGGATCTAGTAGGGAAAAACAATCTATAGACCTGATTTCAGCTGTGTCCTTTCTCTGGTGGATACCTAGTTTGAAGCAGACAAAAAGTGGCAGTTTAAGTACCTTTTTGCCTCTATTTTACAAGTGGGCAATTCCAGTGTATCTACTGGGTTACATTTTTTTCGCCTAGATCTTTATCTTGGTTTACTGATAACTTAAAAGAAAAAAGGGTAACTGGGGAATGTATTTACAGCTGATGGGGGCGGGGAGCACCTGCTGTCCCTAGCCGCGGGGTAGAGGCAGTTATTTCTGCTTCAGACCAGGTACTTTCTACAGTAGCAGGCTAAGAGGGAAATGTAGCTAGACACCTACAGTAACTTATTTTCTTTTTAAAGCCCTTGAGTCCTTGTGGCTGGTTTCTTCACTGCAGATGCGGTCAATGGCCAAGTATTCAGCAATTGGGGGGAATGAGAGAGAACCTGTTCGCAGGGACAGTGGTTACTACATGAAAAGATGAAGACAAAAAGAATTATTATGGTAAGGTCTCTGAAAGAGAAGTGAGAGAGAAGTGCTGTAAAAAGTAACTGAAATAATAAATTATCACCCAGGCAGGAAGGGTATTGGGTTTAAGAGTAGCAGCACATTATACTATTTACACAGGTACAAAGTGTTTAGTAAAAAAGGCTCAGGCAACTGTTATACATTCGCATATGAAGCCCTTGACACAAAAAAACACCTTACTTAGTGTTATGTACCAGATAATTTAGGTAGCCCATTAATTTAAAGAGACAGTTCTATCACAGATATAGCAGTAGTAAACTATCACAGCAAGAGCACCTGCAGAGCACACTTTTGCAGGCATATTTGTTGTCTATGGAGTTTTCTATGAAATGGGATTCAGTAATATGTTTTTAATACACTTTTTCAGTGATTTGTGATTCAGTGAAAATGCTATTTAACCAAACGTAATTACAAATGTAGATCTCTCTCTCTCTCTCTTTATATATAGATAAATGTACATATATTGCAACTCATAATTTACTCAACTGTCTATAAATTTGACAACTGTTTTGTTGACAGACTCTGGTCGACAAACCAGATGGTCTACACTTACGCAAGACCTCTACATTACTAGGGTTGGGGAGTATGCTCTTCCCCCGGTATTGTATGATCTCAACAGTAGAGTATATAATTAGCAGGGGGTGCGGGGAACACAACCCTCCATGTGGGGAGTGCAGAGGGGATTTAACTTCTGCAAAAAAAGAAAAAAACATTATTTTATTAATGAATGCTCTGATGTTTTGTTTCGAGCATTGCTCTGGCGTTATGTCTTGAGCATGTGCAATGACATGTCAGCCGTTTTCTTTTCCAAATTTTATTGTGTCAACATGAGCAAAGTCAGCATCGGAGTGTTTAGGCTATTTTAAGTACAGAAATATATATAGTGGTTGAGAGAGAGAGATGAGAGATGAATCACAGTAGTTTATAATTATATATGAAGAATATACTTAATGTCTTATTGCATCTCATATTGTTTGTTTTTTTTCAACTCTGAGATATTCATTTTGATAAAATTAGCAATCTTATCTTAACTATAATTAAAATAGTTACTAGTTTTCCTTCCACAGTAAGACTTGTTAATTCTGAAGCATAGCTGGAACATTTGAAAGAAAGTCAGGTTTCTGTCTAATTAAGGAATATATTTATAATCACATATGCATTGCTAGTAGGCATCTCTTTCACAAAGAAGTGAAAAATGATAAATGAGCTGTTCTGTCACTGTATATAGGCCATATGCAAGTATGACTAATTTATATGCAGAGAACATCTTGCACTGGGCCCAGATGTCACTGAATCAAATCAATGCAGTGCTTAGAAAATGATTTGCCATACTCTGAATAAAATAGAGAAATACCATAGATTGTGAGCATACATTAATATTGTAGAAATGTATACATAACGTTTTATGTAAAACATGGAAAAAAAAGGCAGTGTTACCCATGCATTATTTCTGTTTCATTAGACAAAGATAACAGTGCAGTGAAAGTGACATTAAAGTACTTGAACTGTAATAAACATATAGAGCTGAAGATTAAGGAAATAGGTGCCCTCAATATAAATAAGTATAATTCCAAAAACCTGTATGCTTGTTGAAACGTGTCCTTTTTAAATAAAATGATACAGCAGTTTAAGAGAGGAATGCATCAGCTTTGACAGCCCTATGAAATGATTGCCTTCATCTGGAATTCTGAATACTTATCGTGTATGAATTCTGAATACTTATCATGTATAGATGTTAACAAGGGTGATAAGCCAAAGATAAAGCATGCAAAAATCGTCAATAGATAGTAAGGGTTGTTGTTGCTTGTCTTTCGGCTTTTTCCTGGTAAGGGGTCGCCACAGTGGAACTCCGGTCCGCTAATGATTGGCAGTAGATTTTTACGAAACGCTGAGGTGCCAGCTCGATGCCCAACCTTCAACGAAGGCACGCCCATTTACACACAAATGTCTTTCGAATGCTACCCAACCGCGGGGAGGACATGCAGACTCCACACACAAGGCACTCCCAAGCCATGCTGAGAATTGAACAGGAGAACCTCTTGCTGTGAGGTAACAACGCTACCGCCGTACCACCACGGCATAACTGGTAAATTCAAACAATAAGTAAAAATCAAACATTGCTATATGTACAATAAACTTGCCTTTTAATATCAGAGTGAAATCAAAACTGTGCTTTGTATTCCTAAATTATATATATATGTATATATATATAAAATGTATAAATAGTGTGAGTCTTGTATTCTATAAATTGGCTGTCTGTTGTATTGCATATATCACATTATAGTGTGGAGCTTTTCTCCCCGGGCCTCCGCTGAAAATGAACATGTATCCAGTCGGACTATCCCGGTCAATTGTGTGTGTGTGTGTGTGTGTGTGTGTGTGTGTGTGTGTGTGTGTGTATACATATATATATATATATATATATATATATATATACACATAAATATATATATATATATATATATATATATATATATATATATATATATATATATATATATATATGTTAGTTTCACTTTACAATCTTGAAATAATGAAATTGCGAATTTCAGTATCTTGAGACAAAAAAAAGTGTCGAAAGTGCAGTTGCCCAAAACTGCATATTATCGAACTCTGAAATGTCGAATCTGTGGTTGTGGTGGTGCACTATGTGACATATGGTTTACTGTGTCTGTAAGGCGTGATATGATCTGGGATATGGGGATGGCTGCCAATATGTGGTTATAGCTGGAGATTCAGGTAAGTGTTTTTTTAATGGTTTTGGGTAGGGTTTTGAGTGTGAGTGTGTTAAGAAGTTTTAAGTATAGGTTAGGGTAGGTAGGTAGGTAAGACTGAGTGTATAAATGCTGAAAGTGGGTGGTGTTTGTACATATGTAATGTGTGTTTGTGCAATGGGAATGCAGAGTGTGTAGCAGTGAGTTTAGTGTCTTTTTCTTCTTAGTCCGACCTCGGAGTTTATATATATATATATATATATATATATATATATATATATATATAGATAGATATCGTAGTTTATATATATATATATATATATATATATATATATCGGAGTTTATATATATATATGTATATATATATATATATATATATATATATATATATATATATATATATATATATAGATTCACTTTACAATCACGAAATACTGAAATTGTGAATTTCAGTATCTCAAGACGAATGTACCGAAACCACAAAATCACAAAACCCCATAAAACCGAACATCACACAACTGGTCAGAATATCGAACTTTCAGTATACACACACACACATATTATATATATATATATATATATATATATATATATATATATATATATATATATATATATATGTATGTACACAGACACACACAGGTAATCTTAAACAAGATCTTAAAGATTTTCTGAGATATATTGTAATAAACATTTCTATAGCACCAGCAGACCAACAGCTGATTAACAGTCTTCGGTCAATATAGTAAAAAAAAATCAAGCATTGGTCTTAAAACATCTATAGCAAGCATACCCTTGACTTATGCTTCACATTTCATTTCCAAGAATCTAAGCCTTCAGATATCATTTTTTTAACATTTTGTGCTCCTTGAGACACAGAACATATTATCTTGCTTGCTAGAGAATAATCTCCAAGGTTCCGAATTACTCCTGAGTCAAGGTAGACATTGATAAATAGGTTGGCTTGCTATTTAAGTCAATGATATCATCAAAAACTTTCAAGAGTTTTACTGTTTTGGCAGAACTGTACCTTACAGGCATTCTCTGGCACATGCCTCTGAGCCTAATAACTAGTTTGTAAGGGTAGAATATAGATTAAGACCAAGTTTAAAGTGAGACATGTTGTTATTCTGTTTTAATAATGAGAACAGGGTTCTCAGAATTTTTTGCATTATTCAACACCCAGATTTTTTCTACAGCTTGACTTGAAGGACATAGCAAATTGATTTCTACTTTGCATGAAGGCTAAATGCTGCAAAAATAAATGTCTCATTTAAAGTTATAAATATGTTCAGTGTTTATTTACAGAGACACTGAAATGTTTTTGTCTTTGTGGTTTATGTAAGCAGCCTTTAATCTTATATTCACCAAGTGAATAAAATAAGGATAGGCTATGCTACGATATTTATGCATTGATAACACACATGCTATTGTTATGTACAGTTTTTTTTAATTTTATTGAGAGTGCATTATAATACAGCTATGATATCAGAATAATCTCATAGATGAGCATGACCAATCACATCAGTTATTCTAGTTTTTTTAGAAATAATCAATGCTTTTTTCTCAGTAAATGCTATCGTTGTATATGAAAGTTGGATCACAATAGCATCAGATGAACAGTTGTTATAAAAAAGAAAAATAAATGTGTGGTGCCACAAATTCACCTAAATGTTTCTCAAGGCTCCTTGCACTCTGTCAGTGACTGGAACATCGTTGTTTCCACATTACTTTAAACATACACATTTAAACTGTGACAAAAGTCCTCCTCTCTCTTACTTATGTGTATGTGTGTATGCATATATAATAAGATCCGATGTGTAAAATGAACACATACATACACACACTTATACATATAGATTGATATATTGATATATTACTGTGAGATCCAAGAAGACAATGGAGGTAGGACATCTGTAAAGCAAACTTTTATTTAAACTTTACTTGAATTACTCAAGCTAATATATTATCTCCCTTGACTTTGCAATTTTGAAATAAAACAAAGATGCTGTCATGCAAGTGTTCAGTCCCCCAACTCTTCCATGCCATGGGCTGTCTTATAACTAGAATTAGTAGGCCTGTCCCAGGAAAGTCCAAAGTTGAACACCTCTCTAAGGCTCTACTTTCTGCTTTAAAAACAAGTAATTCCACAAGTTATAAATCACAAATTACCGTCTTAGTCTCAAAGCCAAGGTGTTCTTTCAAATGTTCCTTCAATGAGGAACTTACTTTCTGAATTTAGTCCTCATGGCTACTTTCTTCAATTCTCTGGCAACTGGCAGTTAAGACATTGTGATCTTGCTAATTGCTATGGGAATGCTTCCAAAAATCAATACATTCTGAGAACACACACCGAAGACATTTAAAGGCTCACACAGCAAACATGCTACAACTACCCCCAAGCACATAAACAGGGATTTTGGAATCATGACAGGCTGGGTCTTTGATAAGCCATCAATATTTCAGTGTTTGCTAGGTCAGACCTGTTTGTTACAGTAAACAGAAAGGCTTGAAGAAATAATGCCCATGGACACATTTTGTATTCCTATCAGTTTCTCTGTTTAATCACTGCAAAATGTCATGATTGTTTAACAAATTGAACTGTCTGCCTAAGTTCCCTATCAACTCAACAATTCTGAGCAAGAGATAGCTATCAAACTTTGAACTGCTGTCCATATTCTTAAAATTATTACAATATTTGATGCTTCCATCATGTTTAATGACAACCACTGCTGGGTTATTCTAGTCAGTCTCTGATTATTCTGGCATACTTAATGTAACCATGTTTTTCACTGTTCTTACTGTTTCTGTGACTCTGGTAATCTGTAAAGCTGCACTCTTAACTTTTATTTCTGGTGTCATCTTTATGTTACAGTCTATCAATTTAGTTTTCTCAGACATTTCTAAAAAAAAACACTTCTTTACTTCTTAATAGAAATTATCTTCCTTTTTGTTTTAGTACTTTTGACAAGAATTCCTCTGTCTCTTATTCAGGCAGAGACTCCCCCAGTATGTTCTGTAAAAGCTCCATCTTATATGCTCTGTGCAGATCTCTCTGCTTTCTTCTATGATTTTGGTATACTAATATAGCAAAATTGCTCTACTTTTCTCTTTTCTGACTGTCTAATCTTGGAATTTGCTGTATTTATTTTTTTCTTTTCCTTAAATGATCCATGCCATTTGGACCAAAATGTGTTACCCATAGAGGGAATTAGCACAAATACCTGGTATCCTGGGTAAAATTCTCTAAAGTCGGGCATTTTTATTAAAGATGTGTTGTGGCATTTCCTGGACTGTGTGCATCTAATCCCTTACAATACACATTACTAGCTTTAATCTGTCCTAAAAAGTAGCATGGTTTATCATCACACTTATGAATGGTGCATTTTCCTGTTTTAAATTTACTTAGAAAAGAAAGCAGCCCCCTCGTATGCCTGTTGTATATCAGTCCAAATAAAGTAGACCCATTTGAACCCCGTGGGACCTCTAACGGCAAACATAAGTGGAGTAATAATTGGTTGAGATATTATCCATCTGCACCAAAACCTTCTTCATCATAGATTTCAGTGTTTCATAAACATTTCTACTAATC
The DNA here is from genome assembly GCF_019279795.1 of Protopterus annectens. Taxonomy (NCBI): domain Eukaryota; kingdom Metazoa; phylum Chordata; order Ceratodontiformes; family Protopteridae; genus Protopterus; species Protopterus annectens. Next base: position 1,654,461,563 of record NC_056741.1, on the reverse strand, counting down.
CAGCAGTCTGTTGATGGTTGACTGATCAGCTGATATAACTTCTGTAGTACTCTTGCCATGAAGAGAGGGCCTTGTTCAGGTTGCATCCCCTTGGTGGTACACACTTGAGAACAGTACCAGTTCCACAGAGTCCTTTATGAGTAGTATGCACTGGTATTCATTGCTGGAATTTACTAACAGAATCATGATGTCCATAGCAATACATTTTAATGGTACTTATATGTTAGATTTTAAGATCAAGGGATTTTATATCCAGGAGAGGATGCAGTATTATAGTAGCCGCGGTGGTGCAGCAGTAGCATTGTCGCCTAACAGCAAGAGGTTCTCCCATTCGATTCTAGGCTGGAGCGCCTTCTCTGTGGAACCTGCATGTCCTCCCTGTGGTTGAGTGGCATTCAAAAGACATGCGTGAATGGGTGTGCCTTCATTGAAGGTTGGGTGTCGGGCTAGCACCTCTGCACCGTAAAGGTCTACTGCCAATCATTAGCAGATCGGAGTTCCGCTGTGGTGACCCCTAACCGAGGAGGAGAAGGAGAAGGAGAAAAAGGAGAATAAGGAGGAGAAGGAGGAGAAGAAGGAGAAGAATGCAGTATTATGACATTCTAGGCAAGAAGCAGACATTCCATTTTTTATTATGCCTGGCAGGTAAACTCTAACTTATGACTCCTGGTTTATTTTTGCCATCCACAGGTAACATCCTAACAAGTGATCATAAGTTAGCTTCATTATCACCATTCTATAAGGGTTTTGTCACTGGTAAATGATGTAGAATTTCTTCCCTTTCTTTGCTTACTTAGTACAAGAGCTTGTTTTTTTTAACTCAAAATCGGGGTAAGAAGTAATGGGAACTATCTTTCCCTTTAACATTAGTTATAGTCTCTCTTGTCCTTAAAGTGACATCTTCCCATTATGCCATTTTAGGATTTTTTTTTCTTTTGTGGCTTACCTGCAACTCCATTAACTTAGAAATATTTTCTTTAGTACCCTGCCTTGAAATACATGGTATAGCTTCTTCCCTTAAAAATACTGGCATTGCAGTTTCTTCTATACCTTTTCTTACAATAGTTAATTATAAACAAAAATAATCTTCAGCTTTACTTTCTTGACTATCAGTGCAGGACTTTTGAATATTGCCTTTTCTTTTAGGTTCCTAAGGTCATAGGTTCATAGGTGTTTATTAGGCTAATGACCACATGGTCTATATCACAAAGGCGAATGATAAAAAGAGTGAATGCTCTTATATTGAACACTAAAAACTGAAAGCACTGAATGCCGAACACACGGAACAGTGATTTTTTTCTGGTAATTCTGGTGCTATTAGTTTTGTGGATATGCAGAACATCCATCAGAGTGGGGTCTGACAAATTCTTGTATTCAAGCATAGATCTCCCTTCAATAGCCTCTAGGAGACAGAATGCAGGGATAGGGCCTTGAGGCAGTCTGCATAGGACGTGTTACTTATGCCCTGTATTCTTTTAATGAGGAAAATCTGTGAACGTTCCAATTGTTGGATATGCCTGGTTAGGCACATACCAAAGGGGCACATTGTACTCAGTGATAGTCCTAATGAATACCAAATACAGTGGAACAATGACTTCCTTGGACCTAGATGCCATACCTTTGTTTATAAGTTGCATAACATAGAATGATTTCCTCACTACTGTAGACACATAATGGTCAAAGGCTAGATTATTGTTTGTGTGTGTCCCCAAGTCCCCGACTACTGGGTCAGCTCTTAGGGATGTGTTGTCAATAGGATAGTTACCAGGGGTGAATGACTTCCTGAAGGATAATTTTATGCATTTCTTGGCAATTAGTTTCATTCCATAGCTCTGGCACCATTTATTTGTCTGTGTTAGCCCTTCCTGGAGAATATTTGTGCTTGTGGGTGAATCAATGACAGGTCCTAATATGCAATCATCTGCAAATTTAGTCAACTAGAGGAATACCTTAGTTTAAGTGTATACTACCTTCTCACTTTCTTTTCTTTCCATATATTTCCCCTCACTGCAAAGGATATGTAAGCACAAAATTAATTATCAATGTTATTACTTTCTTGGGAGACAGATTCCTGCTGCTTACAATCTACCTTTGATTGCATTCTTTGCTTTACACTAACAGAAATAAACTCAGAACTTTCTTTTTCTATGCTTGTTTCAGATTCTGTGCAACGCTTCTTGTGAGTTTCTGTGCGCACTTCTCTCTTGTACTGATTTTTGCTTCAGAGTTCCCTATCAGATTGTCTTCAGTTGCTACATTTACATCATTTACAGTTTTTCATTTCTGTTACTCTATCACTGGGTGTACTTCTAAAAACAGATAGTATCTTTTCACTGTCTAATCACAGCCATGTTTGGCTTATTTTGCAGCTTGTATATCAACTCCCTTCTGGTTTTGAGTCTGAGTCTTTTTGTGAGTGTCACTGTATTATTATTCAGTCCTATTTTTTGTACTGTAAGGATATAACAATTTGCCACAGTGTGTTTAAAGACTTTCCCTCATCCCACATTTTTCATGATGCTTTAAGATGGGGAAAGTCTTTTCCTAACAATATTTATTTACATTTATTACCCGCAGTGGTGGTGCTGCTGCGGTAGCATTGTCGCCTCACAGTAAGACGCTGTCCGGTTCGATTCTCAGCTAGAGCGTCTTCTGCGTGGAGACATGCGTGAATGGGCATACCTTCGTTGAAGATTGTGCATCAGGCCTGGCAAGTCTGTATGTAAAAATCAACTGCCAATCATTAGCAGACCGGTGTTCCGCTGTGGCGACCCCTAACCGGGAAAAGCCGTAAGGCACAAAAATTTATTTAACATTTAGAATGTGGGAGGAAACCGGAATACCTGGAGGAAACCTATGAAAATGCAAGGAGAGCTTGCAAACTCCACACAGAAGGCACCCCAGCTGAGAATCAAACTGGACAACCTCTTGCTGTGAGGCAACAACATTAACCTCTACACAGCTGCACCGCCTATATATATGTTACATCATGTTGCAGTCATAAGATGCAACTATTTTTCAAGAAATGAATCCTTTTCAGTCTCCTAGTTGGAATCACTTTGGTCAGACTTTAGTGTGATTTGATAATTGGCCAGAGGGGCATTTTATTTATTTTTATCAATTTTCTGTACTGCTATAAAGTTAGCATGTTGTACTACTCTAAGCTCATTTTCACCAAGCTCACATCTGCTTAACAGACCAGACTCTTAAGGGTCCTGAATTAATGCTAAGCCATCCTAGGTAGATAAGAGATACATTTTACTGTTTGCACAATGAAGCATGCATTAAGAGGGAATAGGTCTGCATTCCAGTGTCATTGAGAGGTAGTCTGATCTGTCTCTGAACTGGGAACAGCTTTGGTCAGTCTTTAGTGCAATTTGGTGATTGGTCGGATGGCCGTTTCATTTTTTTGCAGGTTTCTGTGTTACTATAAAGTTGGCTCATCACACACTGGCACCTTACACTGCCCTGTATAACCACAAGTACAGTGAATTAGACTTTTCCCTGAAAAAGGCTACCTCAGAAATCTCCCCAGTACTTAGCCACACAAAGCACATCTGGCTTTGGAGCTGAGAACCACAGCCCTGCAAGTAAACATATCAACCTAGTAGCCAGACCATAACCCCCCTTGTACCCTCTCTTGTAAAAATACATAAATTAAGGATCTAAAACCATGGAGCTGCTCTTTTCTACTATCTCTGCAGCCATCTTGGTAGATTTGGGTGATCTGAGGCAATGTAGTGAATGTCTCATTCTTCCAGACAACCACCTAATTCTAAAGTAAACTGATACGGTATGTGAGAGACGAAGTTACACAATGTCACTGGAGGTAAGGCTTTTACTTACCAATACAAACAACACCAAAGAGGTTGACAGTAGCACACACTACACTCACTACACATAGTATGGACCAGACACAGAGACTCACATATGCTGAGGCTTCTAAAGCCTCAAAGGCCCCCCAGACATCACATACAAATGACACATTCTCAGCAACCTCTATAGCACTCTCCTAAGACAACATGCACCATAACACACACAACATTATCACAAGGGGTCTCAACCTCTATGTCCATAAAGCAAACCACCACAGCAGACTGTACTGTGAGACTTACAGATTCCCCACTCAGCAGTCTGAGTAAGGAGAAATTCATGGTCAGCTGCATCTCAGGACCAGGATCCATCAGATAATGCATGCACTCAAGTCATTGCACCAAAGGTACTAGTATGACTCCATCACAGCCCATGTGGGTGTAAATGACCTGAGACTTACCTCCCAGGACTACATGAAAAAAACAAGATAGAGCTCTTGGACTGTGTGTTCCAGGCTGGTATGAGCTGAGCATTGAGCAGCATTCTAACTTATTCAAGGATGATTCCACAGTACCAACAAAAATAATTGACTTTAATAATGGGCTTATTTTTTGGTGCCACTTCAAGAAGATACAGTATTTGTCTATGTGACAGAATATGGGAGACAGGTCATGCTGCTTTGACAGGGATTGTCTGCACCTTTCTCCCTTAGGCCTTTAAATATTGGCTAAAACCTAATTCATCCCATAGTGTTTTTTTAGACAGTGCCAGCCTAATACATTTACCTACATAGCTCAACCAAATCAGAAAAATCTAAAGTTATAATGCCTTCCACACATGTAGACCAGTTATTGAACAAGTAGGATCTAAAGATGGAGGTGACTCAGTTTACATCAAACATTAACATTCTTCAAGGCTGATCAAAATGTATGATACACTTGAACTTTATGTTATACTTACCTAAGTAAAGTCCCATACCAATTTCTTGCAAGCTATATGTTCCCCATCCATTCCCCAAAAAGCCCATAACACATACTTCAATATAGACTGATAACCAAATGACCAAGACACTCAAGTGGATCTCAGACCTTTATTAACTACAAGCTCAGCTTGTCAAACAATAAATCTTTAGTGATCTTACTGTTTAACCTGTCTAATTCACAGACAAGCTTTCCAATAATTCATCATTATGCTTAATGAGATGTCTCACTAAATGACAGCCCGCTTTATTAAACAGATTAATGAGGGAAACATGAAATTCAGATCAATTGAAGAGATATTCAGGGTAGAATTGTGGAGGAATATTTATTGTTAAGAGAATTAATGTGGCAGTTGAATTTAGATGCATGCTGTCCTCCTGGTTTAAACGAAGCATGTTCTATTGTTCCACTTTTAAAGTTAAAGAGTGGAATATAGATTAATGATGTTTCTGTACTAGCTTATTTCATTCGTATATTATATATATATATATATATATATATATATATATATATATATATATATATATATATAAATAATGATGTTTCTGTACTAGCTTATATATATATATATATATATATATATACATATATACATATATATATTTTTTTAATACAGTAGCTAATGTATTTTACATTTAATTTTTTAAAGTGGTATCATATGATATTGTCATGTGATTTTTAAAGTATATTTAAAGTGATTTTTTTTTTTATTAACAGCAGTTCTGAGGAAGTCCTTCGGAATGAAAGTGCTTAACTGCTGAGCTTGTAGTTAATAAAACTCTGAGATCCATTTGAGTGCCTTGGTCATTTAGTTATCAGTTTGTGTGGTGACTGTTTTGGAGTTTTTGGTAATACTTCAATATAAAACAGACTTCCCTTTCACCACAACACAATATTCATGGGTGATTATAACTAACCCAACATTAACAGAGAATCGTACACAACCTCAAACATGCAGGAGCAGAGATTCCTGGAGTTTTTTAAACAAACAGCCTTGATGAAATAGTCTGGATGCACACCAGGTGCACAAATATCCTTGACCTCATCCTCACAGACATGGGGGAATGATGCACCCCCCCTATAAAGTCCAAATTGTTACAGTTGGCTAGAAGGCTGTTTCCTTTGCAATAAATATTAAGCCTAGGATCCCAGCTAACCCCAAAACATGTAACAACTATTTCAGAGCTATCGCCTACTAAGTGACATTAGGCAAGTTTCAAAGAACAAAACCACCACTGTAACAGATACAACCATGCAAAATCTGAAGGTAATGCTACTCTATGCTAGAAGTCTAAACCTCAAAATGCACTCTCTTGAGGCACTCCTAAAAATGGAGAACATAGATATCTGTGTAGTAAGTGAGACCTGGTTCAAGGCTCCAGAGAGCACCCCTGCAATACCAGGCTACAACTCTTACCACACTTTTCGGCCACCAAACCAAGACCGAAACACTAAAGGGGGAGGAGTGTCCATATTCACCAAGGATATTCACACCTCCAGGCTAGTTGCCCAACACAATGCATCTGAAATTCTCCAGGTGGAACTAATACTAGGTAAGACTGCAATCCAAATTGTAGCTTGCTACAGATCCCCCACCATGCCCAGAGATTCTCACTACACCTTTCTAAACATACTGGAAAATATTAAGATACAACCAAACACCCTAATACTGGGTTATTTCAACTACCCTGCCAATAACTGGGAAAACCACTCTGGTACCAACATCAACTAATCCATAGTCCCACTAGGGGCTAAAATATCGTAGACCTGGTCATTACCAACATGGAAGATACAACCAAACACCCTAATACTGGGTTATTTCAACTACCCTGCCAATAACTGGGAAAACCACTCTGGTACCAACACCTTTTCCCAATGGTTCTTGGAATTCATAAATTCCAATGCCCTGGATCAACTAATCCATAGTCCCACTAGGGGCTCCAATATCCTAGACCTGGTCATTACCAACGTGGAAGATAGATGCTCCACACCAGTGGTCACCCCCTCATTGGTTAGGTCTGACCATAAGCAAAATCACCCTTGACATCCACATCCCACCCCCAGTAAGGAAACCTCCGTAAAAAAACTCTCCAAAGCCAGCTTCATGCTACTCAAGTCAGAAATGACAAACTTCATGACACCCATGCAGATGGGAGCTGAAAGTTTGACTGCTGAATCCTACAATAAGGCACTGTACGAGCACACCCACTCGTGCATGAATCGTGCCATCCCAAATAGAACCAAGATGCTCTCCTCCAAGAAAAGAAAGCCAATCTGGTGGTCCCCTGCCATAAACAAACTATACAACAGAAGGAAGAAACGAAGAAAAGAGGAAAATCCCAGGATGCAAGAAATTCCCTTACCAGCCTCAGTAAGAAGATGAGATCCCTCATAAAATCCTCCAAAGCTAGTTATGTCAAGAATCTAAATGGCAATGCTCAGATCTGCTCTGAGCTACAACAAATGGCATTAAATATACTGATCCCAAGGATATTGCCAATATCCTGGCAGATCGATTCAGTGCCAACTTCACCCCCTCTCACCCCCTAAAGGGCCCATCTCAATACCAAACGATTGCCAAATTCATGGCCACACAGGTAGAAACCACACTTTCCAAAGCTAAAAATACAGCATCCATGAGACCAGACGTTATCCCGGGCTGTGTACTACATGAACTACAAAATGAACTGGCACCTCACCTAAGTGTCATGTTTAATCATAGCCTTACCTCAGGCTTTGTACCCACTGAGTGATGCACAGCTACAGTTATCCCACTCCACAAGGGGGATCCACCTTGGATCCCGGGATCTACTGTCCCATCAGTCTAACGAGCCTGATCTGCATGGGCATGGAACGCATTATCATGGAACTTATAAACAAAGACATTGGCAACCTTCAAACACTGGACTCCACCCAGTTTGGGTTTGTGAAGGGCCGATCTTGTCTCCTGAACCTGACTGACTTCTTCAAATCAGTTTCCAGAGCTGTGGACGAGGGTAAGGCATCCACACAGCCTATCTGGACCTTGCCAAGGCCTTTGACACCAACCCCCACTCTGGAATCATAGATAAACTTACTAAGCTGGGCATAAATCCCTACGTCATTCGATGGGTTGCCAACTGGCTTGACTGACAAAACCCAGACTGTAAAAGTAGCCATCTCCAAATCCAGCTCCAGACAAGTGACAAGTGGAGTACCTCAGGGTTCAGTCCTGGGACCGCTCTTGTTTGGCATCTACTTCTCTGAAGTACAGGCCAGCACTAAGGCCAGTACTAAGGGACTCTGGCTAACAAGTTTGCAGATGACTGCAAACTGGGAGCCATTACTGAATCCCCAAATGAAGTGGATATTCTACAAAAGGGTCTTATAGAAACAGATGCTTGGTGCCAGAGCCATGGGCTCAAGCTTAATGCCAAGAAATGTATAAATCCCCTATGGGAAAAGCCATGTACCCATGAATTACCACATAGGAGGCAATATATTAAACACCGAAAGTGTGATGACAGACTTAGGGACACAGGTGGACAGTGGTCTCACATTCAATAACCACATCACCACAACAGTCAGGAAATCCTTCTATGTGGCACACCTCATCACTAAGGGCTTTTCATCCAGAAAAAAAGGAGGTCATTGTCCCATTGTACTCATCCCTCATTAGACCCATTATAGAGTACATCTCCCCATTTGGTATGTACCTCACAAGACATCTGCAACAGCTGGAAAGGCTGCAGAAATACCTCACTAAAAGAATCACAGGCCTAAAGCAGATGCCCTATGCTGACCATCTAAAAGCAATCTCCAGCGATACTCTCTGGCATATTGTCTACTCAGAGGCAATCTCTGCTTAATATACAAGGCCATGCCAAACCCTGAGCTGCTGGACATGCTCCACTTAAAGAAATCCCAATCCCTCAGAGCCACACGCTCCAGGGATCTAAACCTTGTTATTGTAAGCTGGAGGGATAGTTTCCTGACCCAGAGACTCCCCATACTGTGGAATAGACTGCCCATACATGTCAAGCAGAGCACCTCCTTGGCCCTCTTCAAAAGGAACCTTGACGATTGGATGGGAGATAGGAAATTCACCCCGGGGATTACGTCAGTCGCCCTGCTAGACAGGGGTCCAGGGAAGTAAATATTGTTGGAAGAAATATCCAGGGAATTATTATGGCTAGGCTTGTATAGGCCCTAGGGCCGATAGCCTAGTACCAACCTGTGAACCTATGCCCCTAAACCATATGAAAACAGCTGCCTATGCAGAATTGTTCACAGAAACCTTGTAAAGTCATGTAGTTAGCTGCAAAGAGATAGCTGTACATACCCAAAATGAACAGAAGACTACCTGCTAAAACAAGCCACCCTGGTGTAATCTCAGTGTAAATAGGTCTTGCATAACAAAAGCAAGAAAATCACATTCAAAAACAGGAAGGACATTGCCCAACAAGGCAGAAATCTAAACAAGCAACTCAAGGGACTAATCAAGTTCACTAAGGTAAAATTTGAGATAAAAATAGCCTCCCAAGCGAAACACAACCATAAGGCTTTCTTCAGTTATGTATGTAGCTTTAAAGGCAGCGCCCCAATGTATGACAAACTAATCATGAACAGAATCACCTAAATGGAGTCAGTGGCTATAGCAAATCTGCTGGCTGATAAATTTAGCTCCAATTTTGCCCCTCGTCACATGCAGTCACCCCCTCCCCCCAGGCAATATATTCCACCATTTTTCAACCAACCATCACTAGGGTCTTCACTGTGATCTGTAAGGCCAAGAACACTGCTTCATTGGGCCCTGATAACATCACAGGATACCTCCTGAATGACATTAAACATGACCTGTAAGGCCCACTAGAATCATAGCCTCTAGACAGGCTTCATGTCAAATTAATGGAGGACTACAATGGTTATGTCTCTACAAAAGGGGGGAACCTTCCATGGATCCAAAGAACAACAGACCCATATATCTGACTAGTTTCATATCCAAGGTCATTCTAAAGAATTATCATGGAGCTGACAAACAATGGCATAGGAAACCTACAGACACTGGACTCTACCCTGTTCAGTTTTGTCAAAGACAGGGCATGCCTATTTAACCTGGTGGAGTTCAAAATCACTAAAGCTATGAATGAGGACAAAACAGTGCACATTGCCTACCCTGACTTGGCCAAGGCATTTGACACAATACCTAACTCTGGCATTGTGGATAAACTTACAACATTAGGCATAAACTCATATGTCACTTGACGGATAGCCAGCTGGCTCACTGATGGGACACAGGAAGTTAGGACAGGGGAATCCAGCTCTATAAAGAGGACAGTCATTAGTAGAGTTCAACAAGGATCAGTGCAGGGACCTATCCTTTTTGGCATCTACTTCTCTGAAGTCAAGCTAAATATCAAGGGCTACTGGCTGATCAACTTTGCAAATGACTGCAAGCTAGGCATAGTCACTGAAGTTCCTAAAGACACAGATACCCTTCAAAAGAGCCTGACATGGGCATACAACTGATGCCAGAGACATAGTCTAAAATTCAAAGGGAAAAATGCATAGTAGTATCCTTTGGATTGATGGCCACCCTTGGAATTTGGTAATACACATAGACAGTAGCCTGATCTTTGACCAATATGTGTCTAATGTGGTGAGAAAATAATTTTGCATGACACAACTTATATGTAAGGGTATGGCATCCATGTCCAAGAAGGTAATTGTTCCTTTGTACTCATATCTCATCAGACCAGTCCTTGAGTACAACATAACTTTTAGTATGTACCTGACCAAGGTCATGCAACAGCCTGAGATATCACATCGGTTCCTCATGAAAAGAATACTGGGAGAAAATAACAAGTCATATGTGGACCATCTCAAAGCTCTGTCTCTGTACTCAGTCTTCTACAGACTGCTGTGTAGTGATCTATGACTAGCCTACACGGCATTCTCTTATCCCACACTGATGGATCTGTTGCACATTTGTAAAACAAATAGCATCAGAAATACCCAATCTAGGGATGTAAACCTCATCAGCAACATAAAAAGGACATGTATGAGAGACAAGTTTGTGTTTCAACGTTCACACCGTTTTTGCTAGAGGCTTCCTATTCATGTGAAGCAAAGTTTATCCATAACCTTATTTAAACATAACTTGGACCAGTGGATTGGAAGTCACAAATGTATCACTGCTTTGGAATCTATAATCCTAATGGATAGGGGCAGCCTGTGAACACATGATGCATGCAAGCCTAGATCATAACTCTGTACTACTAATGGACAGAGGCAGTGCCTAAATGCTCTATCCGATGTACAGGTCTCCTCCAATTACCAGTGGTATGATCCCAGTTATTCTCAGGGGTAATATATAATTATGCACTATGGGATGGGTATGATCAATCTATAACCAAATGGGATAGGTTATTTTGAGCACAAAAAGGGAAAGTGGCTAGGTCTAAAATGGCCCACAACACCAGCTAGCCTAGTACTTACCTACGAACCTATAAGCCTATAAAATTCCTTGGGTATTGAACCATATAAGCAATATTTTGGTAATTTTTTTGTAAGCTTAGCTAGGCTTAAAATGTTTCTTGGGCTGGTAGCCTATTAACCACATATGAACCCATAGGGGCTGGAAACTGTTGAAGACTGGGGGGGGGGGGGTGAGAGAGGCACTTGTTGATCTAAAAAGGGCAATTATTTTATAACTATTTACTACCACAACATAGGTTCACTTGGAGGACATTTTAAGCTTAGCCAATTCCCTTTTGGTGCTTGAATTAACATTTTCTGATTGGTCTTACCTATCCCATTGCTGAAAATTGTATATTAGCCCTAATGAGAATAACTGTGATCATACCATAGATAATTTGAGGGGACCCTTGTAAGGGATGCAGCATTTAGGAACTGCCTCTATCCATTAGTGGCATGAGGGGCAGTCCTGGAGTACATTTTCTATTACCCATCCTTAGATCCAAGTTGCATTTGAATATGGACAGATGAGCTTTGTTTTATTTGTATGGATAGTCTATTCTGGAACAGTGGTAGCCTCTGTGATATATATCCATCTCTCCACAACATTCACTTTAGATAACTGGACTGAGTATTTCTGATGCCATTTGACTTACTGATGTTCAGTATGTCCATCTGTACTAGGTCGGAGGATGCCTTCTATGCCAGACATATCACCTCTAAGCACTCTATAGGATACTGAGTATAGTAATAAATCTTTGAGGTGGTCCATGCAAGACCTATTGTTTAGGATTTGTATCCTTTTAGTAAGGTATCTCTGAAGGTATTCCAATTGTTGCATGGGGCTGGACAGATACATGCCAAAGTGGGCATTATACAAAATGATTGACCTAATGAGAGCTTTGTAAAGGGGGACAGCAACATCTCTAGATCTAGCCACAATCAATTTGTTTATAAGCTGTGCAATATAGAAAGGCTTTCTTATGACTCTGGGCACATGCTGGTCAAAAGTTAGGTCACTGTACACACAAGTTCCCAAATGCCAAACAATTGGGTTAGTTCTTAGATGGCATTGTTGTGATTTTGACACCAGTTATTATTTGGGTCAAACCTTCCTGCATGATGGTTAAGTCATTTGGGGATTCGATAGCTGCTCCTAGCTTGCAGTCATCTCAAACTTAGCCGGCCAAAGCCCTTTGGTATTTCTTTTTACTTTTGAGATGTATATGCCAAACAGAAAAAGTCTCAGCACCGAACCCTGGGGGATTCCATTGGTGATTGGTCTCTTCCCCTATTTTGATCTCCTGCATCCTGTGAGCAAGCTGCAATCCAGCTAGTGATGCAAGTTTTTTTTCCTACAATATTCATCCTTTGTAGTACACCTGAGTAGGGGATTGTGCCAAAATGCTTGGCCAGGTCAAGGTAATATGGTGTGAACTGTTTTACCTTAATCCATTGCTTTGGTAACAAGAGTAAAGCTTAAAATTAGCCCATGATTTTGAGCCTTTTACACTTTCCTCTGGGCTGTTTTCAAACACATTTTTAGGGCCATGCATACATGTATGCATTCTTTGATTCACCTTCCTGATTGTATTAAATTATATTCCTTGTATAATATAGCAACAGTTGTTAGAATGTTTTAAATTTGTAGTTTTGAACAGTTTTCTAGTAAGCAATGAAACAAAATGCATGAACCAATAATGGCAAAACTACCCATTTCAGAAAATTTCAACCATAAAAAGGCCACTCAAACTTCTGTCATTACAATCCACCAATATCAGTAAATATGCAAAATCTCTGCAGAAGTAAGTCATCTAAATAATTCCACATTAAAGGGATCTGTAACTAATGAAGAGGTTGTTGCTAGGAAACAACTTTATCTGTAGATGAAACAATGAAATATAAAGTGGCTGTTGCCCTTGAAGAATAATTTGCCTATGTTATATTAAAAAATGATAAGCTAGTAATATTGCAATAGGGAATGGATGGCAAACTGATAAGTTCATAGTTATGTAATTCCTCCAATAGAGGACATTCACAGGACTGCAGCTTCCACTCCCTTTAAAGTGCAACACAGTACAGTATCAACGATCCATCTGCGTACTGTGGGAGTAGAACCCACAGCCTTTTGCATCAAAAGTAAAGCTACTACCTGTTGTGCTACTAACAATGCAAACAGACTTGGAATAAGCAGCACTATACTTCTCTTCCACTGAAGCTCTCAGCTCCTTGTAAAATGTTTTATTTATTTTACAGGAAAGCCCAACTTGGAACAAATCCAATTTTCAGCAGAGACCCAGGGAGAAATGATCCAGATGCATGTCTTTGCAACATGGGAGGAAACTGGAGCACCCAGATGAAACCCACACAAACACAGGGAGGAGATACAGATTCCAAACAGAAGGCAACCCAACCACGAATCAAACCAGAGAAACTCTTATTTTGTTGCGCCAACTCTACCACTGCACCATCCACTAGACACAACTAAGTCTCTCAATTTCACAGCAGAAGAAATCTGGAAAAAGCCAACATTTATTTGGGGGGGGGCAAAGGCCCAAAACCAGGGACACATTTTAAATATTGGTTGTATAATCTCAGAAAGTCACTAAAATAGTGTTTTGTGTTACCATGTGTTTCCAAATAGGAAGACTGAAACTTAAAGGGCTATCATTATTTAACGAATTCCATTCTCACTGATTTGCCAGAAAACCACAAATTTTAAGAGGAACAGACCAAAGGTTTGAGCCAAATAGTTTGTGAAAATCTAGACAGTTGAGACCTATGGACTAAACTCCCTGAATCACTAGTGGTGGTGTGGGCAGAGAATGAGCCTCAGAAATTCTAACCACCAGTTAAATGTAACTAGGGCAACACACACACACACACACACACACACACACACACACACACACACACACACACACACACACACACACACACACACACACGCACACACACACTCACTGCTTGCCAGCTAGGGCACTAACAGTCAGCAGCTCTGTGAGAAAGGCCACAGTGCAGTCCACATGGATAATTTGCATTAGCTATGACACCAGTGAGTAATAAATAAGGGATGCTTCCTAGCAGTGTAGCCCTACAGCAGTCTTTCAATCAGAAACTTGCATTGCCCTGACCAAATCTGTGAGAAACAAATTCCCGAATTCCCCCACAATGAGTTACTAATTCCATTTCAGTGCATCCTAGCTATGCAGTCATTGGGTGGGTCATTTTGTTTTCATATCATACCCTTTCTCATGTTATATATCATTAATTATTAAACCATTTAGTTTAGGAGTTCAGCTCCCAACAATATATTTGTACTATAAGGATATAAAAGTACCAGAAATGCCACACATTAAAAACATTACCAGTATCACACTAATTAATATAAGTTGTTTTATGGATACCAAAGTTGAAAGTCCAAATATTACAGATCAGATTTTCCAAAAGGGCTCTTTTATAAACTTCCCAAATCACATAATTGACTTTTCTTTTTCTGTGTGGTGTTCTGTTCTCCTACATCATACAAAGGGATCAAATCATACATGCTCTTTCCTCTTAAATACAGTCAGTTCTGGGTTTGTCGCATCTTAGAGAAAGCATGCTGTGACCTCAAATAATCAATGTTTTATGTTCAGGCATGATTACTTTGGAGTCCGACAATGGGTCTACATGATCATATGACTGCAATATAATGAATACAATCAGTATTTCAATTTAATCAATTTTCTGAGGGACAGCAAACAGCATTTGCAAATGGAGAAGAGTACTGAAAATGACATAGAAATAATTAGTAACAATATAGATGTATTCTAATATTCCAGCCATATAAGCATGTTTATTTCTGTCATAAACCTGAATTGCTTTTCGTCTTCAATTTTTAGGTACAAAACAATGCCGATTTAAAAGTTCCAGGCATACAAATATTATATTAATTAAAACCTGGCTTACATAGAAATGCAGAAGCATACTTCATGACAGCATCACCATACAAAGTGTGGGTTAAATGGGGTGACCACCTTGAGTGGAAGCTGTTAGGAGAGCAATCAGTTTTAAAAGCTCCTGAGAAGAGTTGCATATGTTGTATAATTGCAGTACTGGCATTCATTTAACCAGGCATAGCTGGTATTGTGGCTTGTTAAATGAATGTTTAGATGCTGGCAATTGAATCATAGATGTTTCTTACTATAGTTCCATAGTTCTAAGGACATTCTTTTTGGTCTGTGACAGTCCTTGTTTTTTTTTTGGGGAGGGGGCCTCAACTTTGAGATGGGAGGATTCCAAGTCTTTGAGGCTTGCCATGGAGCCAATTGAGATAGCTGCAGCTCTGTATGACAAATAAGAAGCACTCTTTGTCCAATATAGTATGCACACATTCTTATCTACTTAAAAGTTAACAGAGAATGTTTAATACATTCAATACACACACACACTTAAATAAACGGAGGACCAGCTACTTACATAAATAAATGGAGCACCAACTTTGTACATAAACAACGGAGCACCAGCTACTTACATAAACAATGGAGTACCAGTTACTTAAATAAATAATGGAGCACCAGCTACTTACATAAATAAATGGAGCACCAGCAACTTACATAAACAACGGAGCACCAGCTACTTAAATAAATAAACAGAGCACCACTTACTTAAATAAACAACAGAGCACCAGCCAGCTACTTAAATAAACAACGGAGCACCAGCCAGCTACTTAAACAACAGAGCACCAGCTACTTAAACAAGAGAGCACCGGCTACTTACATAAATAAACAATGGAGCACCAGCTACTTACATAAATAAATGGACAGCCTTGGGGGAAACACATAAATAAACCTCTCCTTACCGTGGATGATCTGCCAGCAGATCAGTTAATTGTTTCCGTGCACTTTTGAGTTTTAATAGCGTGCAACACACGCATGAGTCCTTACAGGTCTTGCAGCTGTAAAAGTGGGGGTTGCTCACTCCCTCCCCCTCGCCCTATGGTTCTGACGCCTATGTATGAACCAATGAATCTATATGTAAGGGTGGAGTTTTCTATCACTATGAATATATACTAACCTCCAATTTTTGATTGTTATTTTTATGCTTATACAATCTAGGAAGCTTGGCAAGGGAAATCATGCTTCCAGCATCTAACAGAGCCAGATCTACCCTTCCTTTTAAAATTATTGTACATTTTACTAGCTTGGGTGTAACAAAGTGAAAAAGGTCTGACTCAATTATTCCACATGTTAGGACAACCTCATTTCAAGCATACGTTTCAGTGTTAACATTTCTTTCAAATGCACTATCTTCAGAGTTAGAAGCGCCAAATCTAAATATGTGATATCTCCTTTCACTTCTGTAACAAATTAACACATTACCTGCTACTTTCTGTTTCACAAAGGAGGTTACATTCCTTAATGAAGTTTTATCCTTAGAAGCTGACAATTAATTGTAAACATTGCATCATTAATTATTAAGTGTTCTACTAAAGTTACAAGCTTCCGAGTATTCTTGGGATCACTTTGCAATACACATTTTCTTAATTTACAAGGCAAAGCAATTTCAAATGTGCCTGCTGCTATGATTTCTACTATTTTTTGCTTTGTTCCTGCTAACAGATTCAAGCCAGAGTTTTGAAATATACTTTTCATGGTGCATCTTTGCACTTAATGCGTTATCTACATTAAAAATCCAATTATGAAATTTTACTGCATATACCTCAGGACAGTAGGGTAGTGTGAGAGGGGCAACTGTCTCAGATGCAAAGTGTTGGGGGCATGATCAGCCAATCTTTCTTTAATTCAATACCTACTTTTAAAAGCTGGTATTGCATTTACGGTCAAAACTAAGCACTTTAATGCTTCATATGTGGTCTAAACTGTAGCAAGCAGTTTGCTACAGTTTTTTTTTTTTACTAAAACCTGAGCTCTGTGACAATCTGTGTAGGCAGGGTATAAAATGTAGCAAGTGTTTTTTACATTTGTAGCAAGCACTTTACTACAGTTTGAAAAGAAGACTATTTTTTTTAATTAAAACATGAGCTCTGTAGCACTCCATGCAGGCAGCATATAAACTGTAGCAACAAGACATTATTTAAATTGAAGGAGGGTTGGCACAGAAACAGGATATGAATGTCTCTTTAATGGAAGAGCTTGGGGGGTGTAGATCTAATTGTAATAAACTGATTGTTCTGAACTTTTGAACTTTTTTTGTTCTTCACTTGAAGAGCTGAGGGGGTGGGAAGGGCACTAGTTCATAGTACAGACTCATGGGCGCTGTTTGAACCAGCTAGACTTCTGCCTCAGGAGTTAATACCAGCTCCAACTATCAGTTCTTTCTTATCAAAGTGCATGCAATCAGTCTCATTCATGTCCATGTATGTATGACAGGATTCCTGCCCATTTGCTGAGTACCAGATCTCTGTTGTGGAATAGCAGGCAAATGCAACTAAATGAGATTCCAGGTCATCCTTCCTGGATAGAGTCAACAGAGGCAACACAGTCTTGTGGATGGTGGCTATGATGGCCAACATAGTCAGCTGCTGCCCCAGTTATGGGTCATTTCTCAACTGCAGTTCCTTAACTTTTCCCAGTAATTCTTCCATTATTGTTGACACAAGTTAACCATGCTGGAAAAGAAAGTCACAGATCAATAGGGAATTTGTAGATCAAATATGGATTCCATTTAGCAGCACAGGTACAGTGAAGAATCAAAAAATGGAAAGTTGTCTGGGTTCATGACACTGAAGGATGGAGCCCTGGCTGTGACCAAGTAGCTGGGGTTCAGTTAGCGACCTTGTTACTGGAGGAAATAAGCAGAGAGGGGAGGAGTGAACAGGCATGTTTCCACTTGGCTTTCTGGGGAGGGTCCATAGTGTTGCAGGCATTCAGAGGCACACGGAATTATTGGGATTTCCTTAGGTTAGACTGATGAAACTGCTACTCATGCAATGCTGCTTTGATGGGACACTTCTTGCAGAAGTATGTGGGTATCATATCCTCTGCTGTCAGTCCACTACATGTTTTTCTTGGTGCTTGGTTGGGTGCTCACGGGGATAGGGACATAAATTAGAGAAATCCTTGGACATCTCCAGTGGCAGTCTAAATGATGACCCCTTCCAGCTGATCCTCACCCTGGTGATGGGGAATGAAAGAGCCAATTCTCTAGGATTAGACTCATGACTGAAAGATAATGGAGGAAGAAAGAGCAAATAAAACTGGAAAATCTCCCTGTCTCTGTCCAACTGCTTATGTACACACCACCAAGGCAAGTTCTAAAAAAACACTGGAGGCAGATCATACAGAAAAACATAAGTTTATTCAGTAATCCATAAAATAAAGTGTCAGCCTACTTGACTTTGTAGTACCAAGATAAAGCAAAGTGGTTTATTTATTTATTTATTTATTTACTTACTTATTGACATCTGATTATCAGGAAAGCCTGGCTGGTTAGGAGCCCATTTTCACTGCAGGCCCAGGGAGAAAAGTTCCAAAGTATTTTAAGAACAATAATTTTATAGTCTTTACAAAAAGCAATTGCATTTTAAATAATTATACCAAATTAGACATAATATGAAAACACTGGTTAATAATAGATACAAGTTGTATGAAAATCATTTAATAGAGAAATTTTAGTCAGTTTATAGAGAAATTAAAGCTAAGTTAGTATAATAGAAACAAGAATTACAATATGAAGTGAGAGAAAAGCAGGGTTATGGTATATTTAGAGAGAAAGCCAGGGAAGAGAAATTGATAGAAGTAAGGAAGTGAGTGAAGAAGGGAGAGTAAGGAGGTGTTAAGGTATGAAGAGGTACTTGTTCCCATTTAGGGATATCGTTTATCCTGATGTTGAGCAAGAACAGAGCCAGCTTTTTGCTTGGAAGTCTTTCAGAATGGTTTTGAAGGATGGAAGGGAGGGTATTGACCTGATGGATAGAGATAAAGGGCTCTAAGCCTCAGCAACATGGTACAAGTACAGACAATGCCCAGTAATGGAAACATAGTTGTGTAGAATGTTATTTAGTGCTGCACAAACAAATGGATTCTAGATAATGTTATAGGTGGCAAGAAGCTGTATGTGTATATATATATATATATATATATATATATATATATATATATATATATATAAAAGGAAAAATATGATCAAAACACGGTAGGTTCAGGTTAAGGCACTTTAATCTTGCAGCAAGGAGACAAAAACGTGCTAATACAGAGTTTGTCTAACTAGAATCAGGAAATGCAGTAAATTTTATACACTTTCTAATAAGACATTGCCTACCAAGCTGATGTAGTGAATCACAAGTTTTGTCATCATTACTTCACAGTCATTGTTTTTACAATATTCTGCTGGTACCATCAATTTTTGTGAGAAACTTCCTAAGAAAAACAACGTGGCCTTGGCTACCACCGGTTAGATATATGCAATGTTACCATTCAAGGTACTATGGCTAATTCGAGCAAAGCAAGTATAGATTGCAGTTCATTTCTCTAACAGTCCTTTGTCTATGTTATCTCTAAACTTCTGCAGCTGCACATGTTCTCATACTTCGAACAGAGCTGATTGTTTAAAATCATTACATTTACAGAATATAACATTGTTCATTCATTTTTCCTGACCTAGCAGATAATCACCTGCTTCTCAAGCACATTTCTAAAGGCATAAACATGAATATTGCTGTGCTAGCAATTACTAGGTCAGAGGGCATCTTGCAAGTTTCAGAAAGCACACTGCAGTTTCAAAAAACATTTTTTTCAGTCTCATATGAAACTCAACTGTATATAAAACAGTGCATATAAAATAGAATGAAAAACGTGTTAACTTATTTAGTTTCTAATTAGCATTAAGCATACACACATTAATACATATTTTTCTGACATTTCCCCCCTGTTAATACTTTTTAATTCTATTTTCAAAAGAATAAACAGTTTGCTTCTTCTCCTAACCTCTTCCATTTAGGATTTGCAGTTAAGAAAGCCATTCAGTTTAAACTTATGAAAGTGTTTCACATTCTAACAATTCTTCAATTTCAGTACTTTGATACAAAGTCCCAGAAACTGATATATCTATAAATTCTTTGATTAACTTTTTCATGCAGGGGATACCACAACAAATACATGCTCCTAATAGGAGTAATCCCACACAAATGGCAAACAGGATGTTCATTAGGATGGAACCCCACCCCCAAACAAATTCTGGAAAAAGTCCGTCAGAGGGTTTGGGCCTGGTTTGGTCATGGCCGACACTTGCTGTATCACCTCAAGGTGGTCGTTTATCTCATGTTGATGATCAGGTACATACGCACAGCACTCTTCTTTGAGTAAAGCGCACGTACCACCTCTCGCCGCTAGGGTGAAGTCAAGAGCCATTCGGTTCTGGAGCACTACAGTTCTCATAGCATTCAGTTCATCAGTTATCAATTCAAGAGCAGAAAAAGTTGCATTGCTCATTACTTCGAGAAGTTTAGACAGTTTTCACAGCTCCCAAATTGATTTCACTGCACCATATGCAGGTAATATGCCTGCCCACGATATAACAGCATCACTCAAGCCCATGTGCGTCAGTTTGGTACCCACAGTATGATGGTCTTTCCAGCCCACCTCGATCTGTCCCACTGGATTTTCAGGCTTCCTGACAGCTTTCTTGGCCACATCTCGGGTATTTTGAATATTTCCCTGAGGCAAAACTGCAGTGTGTCGTATGGCCGGGACCAGCTACCCCAAAAAACAACTGCCAGACCAATTCTCAGGTAACCATTTATATGCTTTCTTACCACACACAAAATAACAATCCTCTACCTTAGTAGTTACTTTGTTACGAAATGGCTGCCCTGCATGAAACATTTTCCTATCTATTACAGATAGTTGTTTAAAAAGTACAGGATTACGTTGCACTTGTTCAATAGTCTTATGCATGGACTCAAGAAATGAGTCATAATTTGAACTACAAGCTGCACCCATTTTGTTTGCTTTGGTATAACATTTGTAATGTACAGTCACATTGCACTTGCTCCAACCCACTTGAATTGTGTCATTCTTATAAAAACATACAATTCCCTTTTGTGTCACAGGCAAATACAGTGCTACCTTAGCATATGCTTTAATAGCTACGGTGTCATAAACCAAATTTTCCCAGGTCTCATTGACCCCTAGGGGGACTGCAGTCATTAATAACCCCTCGTATGCTGTTGGTATGGCTGTGCAAATCCAGCAGTTCGAAACATTAAAAGTCTCAGCATACACACGTGTAATTGCCTGATAAGTGTTAAAGTTTGGGTGCCAGTCTATGGTCGGCTCATCACGTTTAATCAGTTCAACTTTTGTGGCAGGAAAAAGGAAAGGTCACAATAAAAAGAACAGTGTTATCAGTATAGCTACCAGAATAATCATGCAAGTTTTCTGAGGTTGTTCTGTATCTCTGTTTGCTCTATACCTGGTCATTTTGTTCTTGTTGTACAACAGTAACAAGGTTTTAGTCCAGTTCAAAGTTCTTAACCAGTTTACAGTGTGTCAAATGAATCCAGGATGCTCGCTCCGCGATTTTGACTGCAGTGGGTGTCGACAGTAGTACCTGGTATGGCCCTTACCACTTCGGAGAACTCCAGTTTTTTCTCTTCACCACCTTCACCCAGACCCATGCGCCTGGGGCTACTGCTGCTTCCGATGGTCGTTTGCTCTTTATCTGAAACAGAATTTAACTGCAAAAGTTTGTTATTCAAAAATCGCCTCATATACCCTGCAAGTGAACTGTCAGCCTCCTGCTCTGCAGGCATGAGAGGTTTCCATTGAGGTATATAATATGCCCTCCCAAACAGAACTTCAAAAAGAGTTAACCCTTTTGCATTTGGAACAGTTCTCATGCTCAACAGTGCCAGAGGTAAACAGTGCACCCAGTTCTTTTGTGTCTCACTAATCAATTTTCTAAGCTTGTTTTTCAAAACCCCATTATGACTCTCTACTTATCCTGCAGATTGGGGATGGTATGCACAATGATTTTTCAGAGAAATCCCGAAATAACGGCTAAGTTGTTGTATAGTTTGATTTACAAAGTGTGTGCCATTGTCACTATAAGTCTTTTCCGATATGCCAAATCTAGGAATAATTTCTTTAACGAGGACTTTTGCAACAGTAGCTGCATCTGGATTTTTAGTTGGAAAAGCTTCCACCCATTTGGAAAACATATCTATAATGACAAGGCAGTACTTCTTATTTTTGCATTTGTTCTGTTCTATAAAATCCATACAAATAGTATGGAACGGATACGGTGGTATAGGGAAACTCCCTTGCTTAGGTTTCAATGCCCCTTGTGCATGATGCTTGTTATAAGCATGGCATGCTGCACAAAAATTTTTTGTGTAGTTTGTAAATCCATACGTCGTAAACACTTGATTCACTAACTGTACCATCCCCCCTGTTGAGACATGGCACTGCCCATGGCTCAACAAAGCTGCATATCTAAACAAGTTAGATGGTAAAATCGGATTGTTTTCTTTGGAGATGTACAGTCCCTTCTCAAGGATTGCTCCTCGTTTTATCCACTTCTGTTTTTCTACATTTGTAGTAAGTGTCTGCATTGTTTTTAACATTTCTAAGTCTAAAATCTCAGATGGTTGTAATTCCTCACTTAAAAGAAAAACTTCTGAAGCTGAAGCTGCTTGTTTTGCAGCTGTATCAGCCCTCACATTACCTTTTGAAATTCTATCCTGTTGCTTGGTATGAGCTATGCATTTGCAAATAGCTACTTTCTGAGGTAACTGAATAGAGTCTAACAAGTCTAAAATAAATTGCGCATGGTTAATTGGTTTACCAGTAGATGTTATCATCCCTCTATTTTTCCACTGCTGCGCAAAAACATGTACAGTAGAAAAAGCATACTGACTGTCAGTAAAATGTTTACTGCACCTTTGCTAAGGTACATGCCCTTGTCAAGGCAATCAATTCTGCTGCTTGTGCAGATAAGTTGTGTGGTAAAGACTTTGCTTCTAAAGTCTCGGTATCAGAAACTACTGCATACCCCACTAGATTCTGTCCTGTAGGACCCCTCCTGCATGAGCCGTCCACATAGTATGTCACCTCGGCATCATCCAAGGAAACATCTGTAAGGTCTTTTCTAGGTAGTGTCTTTTGCTCAATCTCCTGCAGGCAGCAGTGTGGTTTGCCATCTGCAGGGGTTGGGAGCAAGGTTGACGGATTCAAAGTTGTGCATCGTTCAATTGCCATATGAGGTTGGCTCAACAGTATAGTCATACAGGAAAGATGTCTAGCAGGAGAGGGATATGCTACTTTTTCTTGCAGTAAAATAATCGCGACTGCATGAGGCACTCTCAATGTGAGAGGATGGAACAATACTACTGAGGCTGAAGCCTGCACTGCCATTGCAGCTGTGACTACTGCTTGTACACAGTGGGGCAAGGATCGCACCACTGGGTCTAGCTGTGATGAATAGTAAGCTATGGGGCGTTGTTTGTCCCCATGCTGTTGTGTTAACACTGATGTCATATAACCTTGCTTACAGTCTACAGTTTGGAAAAATCGCTTATGATAGTTTGGTAATCCTAAAACTAAGGAAGAAGCTATCAGTTGTTTCAGTTTGCAGAAAGCTGATTCTGCTTCTGGTGTCCACTGTAGTAAATCTTGTGCTGCCATTGACTTTTTGAATATCAAGTTAGTCAGCGGAGCAGATTCCAAAGCATAGTTTGGAATCCAACTCCGACAAAAGTTAGTAGTACCCAGGAAGGACATCATTTCCTTCTTGGTAGTTGGTTTAGGTGCTTGTAATATTTCTGTTTTTCTGTCTTCATCTAATATTCTGCCTTCTTTGGATATTACATATCCCAGGTATTTGACCTGTTTTTTCCAAAGTTGCAGTTTGTTTTTGTTTACCTTGTGTCCTTGAGTGGCTAAAAATTGTAATAATGCTATGGTATCCTCTCTGCATTCTTGCTGGGTGGAGGCTGCCAGCAGAATGTCGTCTACATAAAGTAAAATCTGACTACCTTTCGGTGGGATAAATCCCGCCAGGTTACTTGCCATTTCTTGTGCAAATATTGTTGGACTTTCACAATATCCCTGTGGTAGTCTCGTATATGTATACCGTTTCCCCTGAAATGTAAATGCAAACCAATGTTGGCTGTCTGGGTGTATCGGTATTGAGAAAAATGCATTGCTAATATCTACCACAGAAAAATACTTTTGTTGAGGTTTCAAATCATTCAATAAAGTGTGTGGATCTGGCACCGTAGGTGCCCTGGGTATAATTGCGTCATTTACAGCTTGTAAATCTTGGACCATACGCCATTCTCCGTTTGCTTTCCTAACAGGAAATAAGGGTGTATTACACGGTGAATCAGGAGATTCTATTAAGACTCCTTCCTTAAGTAAGGCTGCTATTATAGGTTTGATTCCTATTTCTGCGTCCTCTCTTAAGGGATACTGTCTCTTTTGCGGTCTAAATGCTGATTTCGGCGTGATAGTAACTGGTCCTGCTGTACGAATAAGTCCTACATCTGATTTCCCTGTTGACCAGAGAGTCTCTGGTATGTCTCGTAAGGCTTTTTCCTCTTCCTCTAGTAAGAGTGCTACTCAGCTATCCTCACTTGCCTGTGAATGCACAGCTGGGTGTATCTGTGTTATCCAATTTAATTTCTGCTTTTGTACTCCTTGTTCAGAGAGTTCTAACTCTGTTTTTCCCACCTTGTTACTTTTTCTCCTAGGTCTGCCCACTTCAAATTTCTATCTTTAGTTAAACTTACATGTGGTAATCGATTAGATTTGTAAAGTGCTAGGAATTCCTGGGGCAATGAACAGCTTACTACACTGTTTCCTTCTGTGTCCCAGTACAAATTTTGTAATACTAACCTATTAGCATGGTTTCTAAACAGTTCTTGCTCATATTCTTTATCATGTCCTGGTCTGTTACAGTAATATAGAGTGCAATGCAACAAATGCTGTTTATTGGTGTCAAGGGAGGGGGATTTACTGATGGCTACGTTCATCAGTTCTTCAGTTACTGCCCCTGGACCAGTCGTAACTAAGTCCTGGCTGTACCAATAAAATGTTTCACCCTCCGGTCGCACTACAAAAGTATCCATTTGTCGCTGTGCTTCCATACCCTGCATAGTTGGAACTACGGCTATGCCAAATATCTGCATTAGGTCTCTGCCCAAGAGATTCACTGGGCATTTTTCAGAAACAACAATTTTGCTTTTCTGGGTCATCCCTGAAACTGGGTCAGTTATCGCTATGTTGTGGGAGAGTGGCTCCCGATACAGCTGTCCATTAGCTGCTTTCACTAATATGTAGTCCAGTGATTCTGAATTTTCTGGTAGTTTGGAAGGATGTATCAGGGTCCGTGAAGCCCCTGAGTCACACAGGAATTTGACTTCCCTCCCCTCTACCAGAAGTGTAACTTCCGGTTTTGTGTCTGCTAAGTAGAGCTCTAAGCTCAATAATGCTAAGTCTAAAATTTCATTTTCTTCATTATCTATGAATTCATGTACATCCTCTATTTCTTCTGTGACATCCTCTACCCTTTCTATCCCATTTGCATTTGTCTTTTCTTGTTTATTCCTATCCAGTGATTCTTGACTATCATATAATCATTCCTCGCCCTCCTTGTCTTCTGTGGTTACCTTTTTATTTTGCCTGCAATCCCTCACTAAATGACCCTTTTTCCCGCATTTGAAACATTCACCCCTTTTCTTTCTTTCTTCAAAGTCTTCTGATCACTTATCAGATTGTTTGTTTCCCTGGGTATGTTTCTTACCCTTCTTCCCAGTTTGTACTACAAAGACTTCTGATCCATCTTCTACTGCAAATACTTGAGTTTTCTTTTTCTTTTTGCTATTAAAATGCCTTTCGGCATGTCTTGCATATTCAAGTAATGACTGTAATCTACTTGTACGATGATCTACCATGTGCTTTGTAATAAAGCTGCTAATGGGCGCAATACTGCCTTTTAAAAATGCATTCTTTAGCTGTTGCTCATATGGGGAATCATGTGTTTGATCTTCAGGTACCTGCATTCCACAATGGTTATTAAAACATTCTAATAATCTGGCATAATATCTATCAACAGTTTCACCTTCTTGTTGTATGCATTGATTAATGCAAGTCCAATCAGCCCTAGGCTTCCATTTCTCAGAGATCCAGTCTGTCAGACCTTTCACTCTGTTGTCCAGTTCTGCGTTACTATGTGGGAGGGTCTAAGCTCTGCGTCACGGGGATTCCAGTTGCCACTGATCATGTGCCAATCTGGACTTACGATTTGTCTAACTACTTTCTCTACTTCTTCTCCATTCAAATGGTAACTTAACCTCATGCCTTGTAAGTCTTCTAAGAATTTTCTAAAATATTTGGAGGAATCGGAGATACAATTAGAAGTTGATTCTCCTAATCCTGACCCCAGTAACGTGGACATTGGTTTCAATGATGTGACCAACGGAAAACATTCTTTAGAAATTAATGACTGTGGGATCCTACACACTAGTGGGGAGATTAAGATCTACAACTATAGTGCCCACCCAGTCTCACCAAAATTTTTCCAAATATTTTCAAAGGGTATGAAATTTATACCAGATTTTAAGTTTGATTTAACCGACACTCTTGTTGAATTTAAATTATTTATGAGAAAACTGAATCTGGGAATATTATTTAAAAATCAAAATGTCACAAGTGTGACACAGACAGATGAATTAAAGAAAAGGAGTGCTTTTACTCCACCTATGTGTAACACACTTATATCTTTTGAAAATGTAGTTAATTCTGAGTTATATTCTCTACATAATAAACACAAGCACACAAGAAGTGGGAAACAATCTGGCAAGGACATGATGGATGTGATTCAATCGTTGTGTGACAACAATATTCGCATCATGACTGCAGACAAGGGTGGGGGGATTGTGTTTTATGATCAGGAACAATACAAAAGTAAAATCTTTGATCTTTTGAATAATTCAACACAGTACACACCCTCTTCTATTAATGAAGTAAATATAGCCCACAGATAGATTCTTATTTGGAAGAATTTATAGTGGAAAACAGAATTAGTGAAGACTTATACAGGTTTCTCAAGGTGGAGTTCCCCATTCTGGCTACCATCACAGGTATTCCCAAAGTCCATAAAAACATCTACGATCCACCATTTCGTCCCATCATCTCCGGTAGTGCTAGCAAAGCTTTTCCTTTTGGACAGGCCATTCATCACAAATTGAAACATGTTTACAACACAGTGGAACACATAATGAAAGATTCTTGGGAGTTCCTGGGTCTTTTCATAAAGGAATTGTGGTCTCCCAATGTGGTTTATGTGACCATTGATGTCCAGGATTTGTTTTCCTGTATTCCGAAGGAGGATGGACTCCAGAGGTTCATCAACAGCATGCACCAAGTGAGTGGGTTGGGACAGGATGATATCTCACTCCTGACTGAATTCATGGATATTGTCCTGGACCACAATTACATCTACTACGAGGGGGAGCACTACAGACAGAAAACGGGGGTAGCCATGGGTACAGCCTGTGCCCCATTTATGCTAATATGGTACTGCTGGATTGGGAAGGAATTCATTTTAAATTCGATTGGATGTCTCACATTAAAAAATATGTCAGATACCTGGATGATATTTTCATCCTGTGGGAGGGTGAAGTGCAGGTTTTGTTGGAATTTATGAAGTACATCAACAACACCACGGAATATCTTAAATTCACCCACCAATATGACACTTATGGTATCAACTATCTTGACGTCTTTATTTACAGTAAGGGTGATGAATTCCATTCCCGTATTTACAGAAAAGACACTTTCAGTAATGGTTATTTACACTACAGCAGTGCACATACATACAACACTAAAAGGGGCATCATTAAGGGGCAGTGCATAAGGGCTGCCCGTATGACCACCGAGAGAGATTGTATGGACAAAGAATTGGATTATATTGGGCAGCTATTTATGGACAAGGGGTACCCACACAAGATGGTGAAGGATATTATATGTTATGTTAGTAAGGAATGGGGACAGAAATACAAACCACTACTGGGGGTGGGCATTTCTAAGCCCTCAGTCATATGGGACAATAAGATAGATGGTATAGGTATTGACAACACGCACACTAGATCATGTATTATCAAATACGGTAGACATTCCAGTGAGGTCAAGAATATTATTACAACAAACTGGAATATTTTGACTAGTGACCAGGCAATAAAAAACAAGATTACTGATAGACCACACTTTATTTACAAAACAGGAAACAATTTGAAAAGAATAATAGAAATTAAATCAAATTGTCAACAAAATACTAAGGTACAGAAGACAGGTACTAGAAAATGTGGTCAATGTAATTACTGTAAATATATCCTGGACACACCTAGTATTACTCTTAAGAATTCTTTAAAAGTAAGATCTGGTTCTCCAATGGCAATTGTTTAACTAAACATGTAATATATCTAAGTGTTTGCCAAACTTGTATGAGTTATTATGTGGGGAAGACTGATCGCAGTTTAAAGAGTAGAATTTATGACCACACATACTGTATGAGGAAGTGTGACATTAATAATGCATTATCTAGACATCTCATTAACAGTCCGCAGTGTAAGATGTTTAAATTTGCTATTTTGGATGTTATTACCCCTAATCCTCGAGGTGGTAACATCAAGGCTACAGTGGGGGAAAGGGAAATCAGATGGCAGATCAGGTTAGATGCAGCCACCCCCCCTGGCCTTAATGAGATGATTCCCACCAAACCTCTTGTTAGGGTTTAATTCAATTCACTGTGCAATACAATGTACTTTTCTAACATATTCATTACATCTATTATTATTCTAACTCTAGTTCATACTTACTTACTTACTTAGTTAGAGAGTAATTTAAAGAATTTTCTTAGTTTTTTGCATGTTTCTAGCTTTTAATTATTCAAGTTGGACATTTTGTTATAATAACTTCACAGAAGGTTTTATATTATTGGTAACATCCATTCATTTATTATTACTTCGAATAGTATGTAGTAATTAATTTTATATATTGGCTTTTACACAAGTGTTTTTCTTGTATATTAGTGAGACATATACATTCATCTCATTTTTAAACAAAGTGTTAAATAATTTTATAGTAGAAAACATATGTATTTAATTATTCAACAATGCAGTAATTTTGTTTAGTTAGGTTTTATATGCATTTCAGATATTTTCATGTTTGTGCAAATGATTGCATTTGCAATACTGTTTTGCACAAAGATTATATATTGTTTTTGTTTTCATTTTAAGTTAGCATTTAATACATGGTAGTTTATGTTGTGAGTAAGAATGCTCATTTATTCATTTATTGTTAATGATTTAATTTATTTAATTGATTAATTGTTATTAAGGGCGGGTTTTCAGATTGTTTGTTATATATAAGCTTAAGAATTTTATCACATGTTGTTCTGATGAAGACAGTCTAAGTACTGTGGAAAGCGCTTAACTATTGTGTCTACAATAAATCTAGTATTTCCAGCATAGTATCCTGGTTCCTGGTGCTTTTTTGCCACTGGTTGGTGATTCATTTGTTTGTTGATCGCTGGGACTTATCTGTTTAATTTTCTAAAATTAAATTTTGGATTGGGAATTCCCTCTGTGGCTTTCCGGATGTCTTCCGGTGTCCACGGTCTATATACTAGAAGAGTTGGATCCTGTCCTGCCTGTCCTGCCTGCGGATTTGGTACTTCTATGAGTGGACATATCTCTTCCTCACTCATAGCTTGTGAATTTTTATTTATTTCATATAATTTAATATCCCCTCTCAAGTTGCGTGTTCGAGACCTGGTCTCGATAGGATCTCTGACAAATGGTTTTGATTTTGCAGGAACAGCTGGGTATAGCGGAGGTGGATCAGCTTATCCACTCGCTTCATATTCTGGTAAGGGAAGCGGGAGGGGGCGGAGGAGGGGCTGTTGCTATTACCAAGTTATTATCTTCTTTATCTAAGAACATTGCTTTTGAATTTTTAATCTTTTGTTCCCTGCGGTTTGCTTCCTCAAGCCACCTGTGTGCCTGAGGGACTCCTAATTGTCGTTGCTTTTTTAACTGACCTTTCGCGTCTGTTTTAAGTTGTCTAACAAGTTTAATAAGTGAAGGTTTATCTAAATTACCATCAAATTTGTATATATTTGCATATATTTCGCGTCTTTGGTTAGAGGCGGGTCTCGGGAACTTTTCGTGCACTGATTTCCCATGTTGCCTTAGCTAAGTCAAAAATTGTTACGTAACCCTTCTTATCATGTGGTACCACGATTTTACACCTTTTCACAGTTTATCTAGAATAACTGCCTACCTATTCTGTTTCTCTGATCTATGACAAGACAGCAATCTTTTTGTCCCTGATCTGCACATGCAAATCTCCCTGACAAAACAATACTGTAACAAGTCCCTGATCTAAAACAGAAAAAAGGTAAATTCCTCCTTACCTGATCCTCCGTGAGTTGATCCACTGGAACGTTGACTCGTCCTCCAATCCTAGATCAGAAACAGTGGCTGGCCTCTTTCGAACGACAATTCAGTCAGAGGTCTTTCAAGACAGAAGAGCCGATGTGGCCACTTCTCCGTACGGGTACATGCCACCGGGCCCAATTCTGACCTGAGCCTAGAGTGAGAGGTACTTTCCGGTCCGAAGGACCAAAACTGTCAAAGGAAAAATATACTTTAAAAATGATCAAAACATGGTAGGTTCAGGTTAAGGCACTTTAATCTTGCAGCAAGGAGACAAAAACGTGCTAATACAGAGTTTGTCTAACTAGAATCAGGAAATGCAGTAATTTTTATACACTTTCTAATAAGACATTGCCTACTAAGCTGACATAGTGAATCACAAGTTTTGTCATCATTACTTCACAGTCATTGTTTTTACAATATTCTGCTGGTACCATCAATTTTTGTGAGAAACTTCCTAAGAAAAACAATGTGGCCTTGGCTACCACCGGTTAGATATATGCAATGTTACCATTCAAGGTACTATGGCTAATTCGAGCACAAAGCAAGTATAGATTGCAGTTCATTTCTCTAACAGTCCTTTGTCTATGTTATCTCTAAACTTCTGCAGCTGCACATGTTCTCATACTTCGAACAGAGCTGATTATTTAAAATCATTACATTAGAGAATATAGCATTGTTCATTCATTTTTCCTGACCTAGCAGATAATCACCTGCTTCTCAAGTACATTTCCAAAAGGCATAAACATGAATATTGCTGTGCTAGCAATTACTAGGTCAGAGGGCATCTTGCAAGTTTGAGAAAGCACACTGCAGTTTCAAAGAGCATTTTTTTCAGTCTCATATGAAACTCAACTGTATATAAAACAGTGCATATAAAATAGAATGAAAAACGTGTTAACTTATTTAGTTTCTAATTAGCATTAAGCATACACACATTAATACATATTTTTCTGACAATATATATATATATATATATATATATCTTAGTTGATGGGATAACTCTAACCAATTTAGGCTTTTTAATGCTATACAGGAAAAAGCCGAAAGAAGAAGAAGAAGAAGAAGAAGAAGAAGAATGCTATACAGAGGTAGGTTCTGAAAGGGGTATTTGCTGCAAATTTAGTAACTTTGTTATAGCATTGTTCAAGTGTTGATTTTTGTGATGCTTGAAGGTTAGTAAGGATGGGAGCACCTTAAAGAAGTGTTGAGAGGAGGTAAGTAGTGGCAAGTAAAGTTTTATTTGTGTAGGTGAGATTGTTTTTGGCTGTATAAAGCATCTCAATTTTTTTATTATTTTTTCTTATGTAATTTTGTATCTACAGGTCAAATTTAAGATTATCATCTACTATCATCCCTAATCATTTTCTATGAGAGGTGACTTAAATGTTTACATTATCAAGAGAGACAACTTTAAATTTTGTTTTTCGTGGGAGAGGGAGTTGGGGGAAAAAGTAGTAGTTTATTTTTTTAGGGTTGAACATGACTTGCAAGTTACAAAACCATGTTTCAGTTGCTGTTAAAGCTTCCTGAGTAATTTTTGGAGGTGTACCATATTGTCAGATGTCCAGATGAGTCTGGAGTCATCTGTGTACTGTATTAGGGATGCCTGTTATGTGGATGTGTGGATGGTGTTGGTGAGAATGTTAAAGAGGAGGGGACCAAGGATAGAGCTTTGTGGTACACTGATGGTGACTGGAAGGTATGGAGAGAGGGTGGAGTGCCATTTTACTTAGTTTTTGAACCATAGATAAGTAGACTGAGAGAGACCCAATGAGGATATTTAGAACAGAAGTTTGCTGTCACAAACTGTTTCAGATGCTTTATTCAAGTCTAAAAATAATGAAGAGGCTAGTTTGCCATTATCTCTAACTTTATTGACAGTATCTATATAGGTTAGACGTGCAGTGTTAGTACTATGGGAAGGATGGAACCCATGTTGTGTATGGGATAGGAGTTCTTCCTGCAGGAGACAGCATAGCAACTGTTGTTGAATACATTTTTCAAGAAATTTGGAGAGGGGATAAATTTGCTATTGGTCTAAAGTTATTAACGTCTGTTGAATTTCCTCCTTTATGCAGAGGGATAATGTGTGACTTTTCCTGAGAGGCAGAATGTGGGATTTCTGGAATTACTTATTTATAAGGCTTGAGT
Organism: Protopterus annectens; assembly: GCF_019279795.1. Classification (NCBI taxonomy): domain Eukaryota; kingdom Metazoa; phylum Chordata; order Ceratodontiformes; family Protopteridae; genus Protopterus; species Protopterus annectens. The sequence continues at coordinate 1,654,428,716 of NC_056741.1, read as the reverse complement.
CAGGGTACACAATGCTATTGGCTGCTATTTTAAGGTACTCACTTGGAACATCATCAGCTGAAGTAGATCACGGTTTGGGTTTAAGAGTAGCTTTATATAGGCTGTGGGCCCTGGTTTGAAAGTGAAAGTGGATGTGGTGATATATGGCTACTGAGCACGGTTAGGATTAGTTGCTGGGGAATCCTTGGTTAGAGGTGCTAAACTATCTATGAAATAAGGTTTGAACTGTATTGCAATTTTCAGTGATGAGTTACTGGGAGAGGGGTTAGGGTTGAATTTATGTCTGGGATGCTGGATTTCTTTAATGGCTGCTGTACATACTTTTTTAGGGTTGCATTTATTATTATTCTGAAAGTTATTATAGTATAGTTTTTTTGTCTTCATTAATTTGCTTTTTAGTACAATTGCAAAGCATTCTGAAGTTTTCACGATGTTGAGATGTTTTATATTTTTACCATTCTTTCCATGCTTTTTCTCCATCCTGCATTAGCATTCTACTATTTGTATATTGCCAAATGGCATTATTTGTTGTTAGTCTCTTCCTTCTATGAAGTGTAAGGCTATTTAGGATACTCAGGAAAGCTGTATTGAATTCAATTACAGTATCATCTAAGGGGAGGATTTTTAGGCAGTTCCAATTAATAGATGATAGGCTGGTAATGAACATTTCTGGGTTAAAACTTAAAAAGGTTGTGTGTTGTTTTATAAACATGCTGTTTCAGTGGATGTATGAGATGCCCGGTTATCTAGACTGGATGTTGATCATTGAGACAGTCAGACATTGTACCAGAGATGGTGTATTTGCTAGGATCTGAAACTAGGATCCAGTCTAATATGGAATTTGATTTCTTGCTATAATGTGTGGGGCTATTATTTAGTTGTCTGAAGCCATATAAGTTCACAATAGATGCAGGGGAGTTGGAGTTTATGTCCAACCAACTGACATTCACATCACCTAGTAGTATTTTTTTCTTGTGGAATTGTTATAGATATCCAATGTAGGATTTCTTCCAGTATAGCTGTATTGTTGCCAGAAGGGATGTAAAGAACAGTAATACATATTTGTATATATTTGTTTAATTTCAGGAAAGTAATAAAATGCTTTGCTGACTTGAATTTTGGTACTGGGTTGTTGTAAGGGGAAGTGTGATTTTGGGGGTCATTTATGCAGGGTTTAAGCTAAGTTTCAATTACAGCAAAAATATCAGGCTTATGTTCGTCAATCCAGGAAATTAGTTCAACAACTTTATTTCTTAATTTTCTAACATTTATGGCAACAGAAGTTAGATTACTGGGATGGGGGTTAATCATGGTGGGGTTAGAGTAGTGTGTGGAAGCAAATTATCTTGATGTTCACTGTGATGGGTGGGGCCAGGATTAGGGTGAATGTCTCCTCCTAGATGGATTTTAGAATATAGGTGGAATTACTGATAATTGTTTTTTTGGAGAGTACTTTCCACTTAATTTTGTTTTGGTATGAGTTGAAATAGCACATTCATAACAG